>NC_034413.1:57095880-57426621 GCF_002078875.1 Numida meleagris
CTTCCCTTCCCTTCCCTTCCCTTCCCTTCCCTTCCCTTCCTTTCCCTTCCCTTCCTTTCCCTTCCTTTCCCTTTCTTTTTTTTTCTTTTTTTTCTTTCAATCGGAATTTATTTAGCAAAATGCATCTTTGGTATAGATATGAGTGGACACACTGAAACAGTTACTGAGCTCAGCACAGTAGCCCATGCTGTGATGCTACTTTACACTGTCTGAGGACTGGGTCCAATTTATTTGGACAAGCTTTCCCTGGCTTGGGAGGCAGGGAAGAGGGGGTGTCATTTTATTTTTTTTAATCCTTGGTGGAGGTTTGGAAACAGACTGTTCTTCTCTGGAATGTGGTAGGATCCTCTGCATGGTGTCTTGTGATGTGATAAAGAGCAGGTGAAGAAATGTGTGCACACAAGTGCATGCACACACATATGCACATACGCACACGCCTCAGCCTGCTGGGCAGCCTGCCCACCTAGCTCTTGATGTACTACAAGCCATGATGCTTAGCAGAGCTTCCTCCTGCAGCCTGCTTGATAACTGGGGGATTGGCATACAGAGATACACCTTCAGCTTGAGGGCAACAGATTTTACTTTGTTCTGATCAGGCACTTATGAGATCTCTTTGCTGTGGCAGCTGACAAAAGGAGAGAGAAACAAAGCATTAATAAAAGATAATCTTTTGAGGTGAAAATGCCAGGGCTGTAAAAATAATTAAAAATCAGTCAGTATAGCCATAAGGAAATAATGTACTGGTGTGGTTTCTCCCTTCCTGGTTGGACTAGCAGCCATTTTATTCCTACAGTAAGGGGTCAGGATATGATCTCAGTTGCATTCTTGCCACTCTGGATGAACTTCTCAGCAGTCATGTAAAATCAGTGGAGTTGCTTGAGGCTTATACTGGACAAGAAGACACTGACATTCATCTCCCAGCTCTTTGCCTCACATCCTCTTAGCAGTTACCTGACATCTATCATCCATAACACTTCCATATGACATGCTACAAAAAGCCTCTTCCGTGAGTTAAACATTCCATCTAACCTACTGGTCCACCAGAGGGGTTGACAGTGTAGCTGTTGGCTCACTTGAACGCATTCCACTTCAAAACAATGGAACACACTGGACATCTTGGTCTATTGGACATTTGGAGCTCTGAGGATGGCCTACATCTGCTCCGCATGCAGACCATGTTGGCCGATCAGGAGGATGAGGAGGAGGTGGTGTTTGAAGACTTGAGGTTTGTCTCATCCAATATGCTGACCTGAAACGTGGCCTTTAAGTCATCCATTTTTCTTAACACCTTTTATTCTTGACGTCTTCTGAGCAGAAAGTTTTACTCCATGATGCTGGCATATGGCATCCTGTACACGGGGAGAAGTGGTCATGGCTGAGGGTTTCATTTTTCTCCTGTGCAGACTTGGCCACTCTCTTCTGGCTCTCCATGAAAGATTGTGCCATTGTCCAGCACTGGGGGACAGCGAGAGAAGGAAATAAGGTTGCGTTGGATAAAGAAGTAACAGCCTCATCCTCCCTTGGTAGCATGTCAGTAGTGAACCAAGCAACAACACTGAATTGAATTCCTTCACCTTTCCCAAGTTCTACGGCCTCAGTTTTTCAGGTGCCTTCAGAGGCATTACTATGAGGAAGTTGGTGTCATCTGAGCTTGGTCTAGGTCTACATGATCTACAGCAGTTCTCCAGATGTCACTTGTTTCTATGTGCACTGGATGCACCAGAATTGTTGATCTTCAAAACTGCACAGACCCACTGGCACAAAGCATTAGAATATGTGTATGCAAGTGGGTTGTATATATATTATATACATACTACTATATAAATATATATCCTGCATACAGGATATATATTTATGGAAAATCAGGATAATTTTCTGGTCAGCATAATTTCACAAAGGGAGTGCAGGGAGCTCTCTTAGTATTAGTAAAAGGAGAAACTGCACCAGCTACTGTCCTTGCATCTTTAAAAGATAATGTCAGACTTATTGTCACTGCAATCATAATCAAATGTGCACAGAAGTTCAGTACTTGGCTTTTTCATCCAATTGTATTTTGAATGGCAAATAACTTCCCATGTCTCAAAACCTCTGGGGTCTAAATTTGATGTTAGTCCTTGAGACCCATAAAAGCCTTGCGTTTCACCTCCAAAGGACATTGAAATTGGCTAGAACTTACCAGAGCACAGGACAGACTCATCATGAATGCTAAATTTCCTGTTCAAGACTGCACTGATTCAGTTACCAGGTCTTCAATTTTTAAACCTTACTTGCATGCCAATTTCAGGTGTTAGCCTTAAAGATAGCTGTATTTATTCTCTTCATCACCTCTTAGAAGAACAGAAGACTGCAGACAGTTCATCTCATGCTTAGCCAGCATCTCCAGAAATAATAAGTTGTTGCCTGAGTAGCTGAACTATTGAAGCCAGGTTTCCTGTGGAATCATGCCTTCTTTTCCAGATGTTCCATTCTTCTACCTCCATAATAACCTCATGTTTCTTATGTCCTTTCCACCTGGCAAGAGATGATGTGCTCTGAGGCAGTGTGTCTTGAGAAGGTAAGAAAGATATGATCAGTTATGATCAGATATGATAAAATATGATAATTCCGATCAATCAAGCAAAAAAATCTCTCTCAAAGCAAACTGCCATTGGAAAAAAAAATGGTTCTTTCTACATGTGGTGTGTAAATGACAATTTGTAAATTGCTCTTCATCTTATTGTTCCTTCACTTTGTATATATAAAGCTTGTATATAAGCTTTCCTTTATCAAAAAAATTATCTGAAATTCAAAACTTTTATTTTTACCTCATTGAAACATGTTTTTATTTACTGGACAGCATACTTTGATATAATGACAATGAAAACTTTCAGTAGTCCCCTGTTGAAATTTTTAGTGTGTACTTTTCACAAGAAATTTCACAATGTTGGTTTTCTATTCTAATTTGGAATACAAACTCTCATCTTTCAAATGCCAGAGTATCCTAAGGAAAGGAAATCCTGGTTTCTGACCAGCTATAATTATAATCCAAAAGCAGCAAATATTTCATCAGGAAAATAATACTATAAACATTGGGTTTCAAGCAGGGAGGAGTGGTATTTAATAAAAGAGACCAAGAATTGTTTGAAAACCAACTAGCAAAGCCAAGTTGAATTTATTCTCCAGATTTAACCTTGAGATGAAGACCATAGCAAAATAGCCTGCAAAGAGTGGATTTCCATCTTTCCAAACAGTTGAAAATCTTGACAGCAGAGAGCTGCATGTTCAGAGACATCGTCCTTCCAATTGATGGCTTACATTTGCACAGAGAGAGGTGCTATTTAGAGGGCTACCTGATCTCTAATCAGGTAGTAACCTACATTCCTTGAGTTTCAAAGCCCTGTGGTAGCATCTGAAGAGAAACATCAATATCAAAGCATGTTGCAAGGGAGCAGTTTTTCAGATTCACTGTTGTCATTTTACTTTCCAAATCTGTAGGGAAACTGTTAGGTCATGGCCTGAAATGATGATTGAGCACCTGGTGAAGGGGTATGGCTGGCCCAGGAAGCACAGGTGCAAACAATTTACCTGTGCTCAGGTACTCCCAGGCTCATTTAAGGGCTAGCCTCTGAAGGGTGGACTTCTCCTGGTTGAAGGCCTTCTTCCTTGGAGGAGACTTTTTGTAGCTAGAGTCTCAACACCAGCTGAGTGAGTCAATTTTTTTTCATATTTTTGACTATCAGTATTCCCAGTGATACTTTCCCTGGTATTGTGAGGAACTTGTCAGAAAAAGTTTTGCTGCTTCATAGGATGAACAGTATCTCACTGGTTTTTGTTTTTTGTATATTTTAAGTTTACTTAAAGTGAAGTGTTATGACTTCAGTTTATTTATTACCAATGCAACGTTTAAGTGTTTGAATGTTGAATGCAGCAAATTAACTTCTTAAAGTAAGTGTATCTACTTTGTAACTGAAAAGGAGCTTCCAGATTTTGAGTTGAATTTGCTGTTTCAGCTGGCTCTAAAACTTCGCTCTAGGTATTCTTTGCCCATATGCTTCTTCCAAAATATTGTGTGAATCTTTTTTGCTTTCTTGCTAAAAAGTAAAATGAAGAATACTTCTCTGAGATTAGTAAATAGTCTCACAGTTTACATTGGTTTGGTTATGAGGAACAACCATTTATTAAAATGAGATAAATATATGTATGTAGGTGAATGAGATTTTACATGTATATGTGTAAGTATTTATGAATGCAATTTAGAAACATGGGAATTTGTTCTTTATTCACTGGGAAAGCTGGGAACTGTAGAGCAAAACAGAAATGAATGCTGTGTAGAAATTCTTTCTTCTTTCCTTTCAAAACACCTGGAATGTGTTTCTGAAATACAGAAGCAGTGCTTGAAACCTGTGTTCAAGACCTTATTTAGACTGGAGTGAAAAATTAAGTGTTGTGAATCTTCTACTAGCATACTGGTTCATTTCAGTATATCCAAAATTGGTTGTGTAGTACTGTGGCCTTCTGCAGGAGAGTGGTTCAGAAACAATCAAGCACGAAAGGTTGTCACTCATCAGGATGAATGTCCCCTGTATTGACATATATATAGTAGCATATGTAACTTTTGCCTAGGGTAGGGGTGCTGCCCTTAACGTTTCGATTAACATGAGTTGCCAGTGTTGTAATGGATTTGATATACAGAAGGGCAGGAGTTTAGAGGAGATCTTATTGTTTCACATTCGGCCCAAATGACTGCTGTGTGTGTTTATCCCCTTCAAAGACTCATTGCTGCTATAATCTGTTCAAAAAATCTTGTTTACGTACAAAACATCCCTATGAGTTTCCTTACTGTCAGTTTCCTAAAATTAATTTGTCATTTCTACATAGGAGACTGCAGTTAAATCCAAAATATCTTTCAAAAAAGTACTTTCATATATGAGACTTTCACATATATACGCATGCACACGCATATGCAAGTATGCATTTTCTTAAAATCATGAAGTGCAAAGCCAGGAGAAACCTCTATGACTGCTCATAAAATCTATGTATCCCTAATACAAGAGAGTCTCTAAAATTAACTTTTGCTCCAACTGTAACGAGCATATAGAATGCTTCTTAGAAATCAGATCAGTCTTGACCTCAAAACTGATTGTAAGGAAGCTTTACCACAATCCTCACTTGTACAGGCTGTGTCTAGGTACACAGATGTGCATAGATATAATTGCACATAAATAGGCATGCTCATATAAGTGACTTAAAAATTCTGACAATGATTGAGTAAACCAGGATGGCTTAATGGGCACAAGAAACCTATTTAGGTTTCAGTGATGTGTCTAATCTTAATACTGTAACTGCTTTTTGCCAGGTCAGCATATGCAAGAGGCTTGGGCGGCAGCCTGAAAGCTATGCTCCACTCTGCGGAGCACAACTGTGTTGTGGCTGTTCAGTCTAAAGTCATGTGCTAATATTAACAAAAAAAACATCTGGTAAAAGGGACTGAGCTTACAAAAGCCCATCCTGCAGTTCCAGCACTTGGACAGCGATGGGAAAAGGGAAATAGACTTCACACCCTCAGCACGCCATCCATCAATGGAGTGTGAAAGAAATGTAAGGATTACTGCCCTAGCCTTCAGGTGCCAGGCATAATTATCTAGAGATTGCAGAGTTCAGTTTTTACTTTGCCCTGCTTATAAAGCTGAGAGGTCCCATTCCTTCTCAGCACAAAGGTGCTTATAGGGGGAGGAGGAGGGATGCAAAAATAAAATAAAAAATACAGCTTTGAAAAGAAAGCAGATGTTTCTGGGATCCTGAACCAAGTGCTTTAGCTATGGGTTTTGCCTGGGACTTTGAGAAAAGCAAATACCGGAGCCCCTGTTTATTGGCTGTTTCCTTGCTCACACTGCAATATGGCTTCCAAATGGAACAAGGCACTGAGTCAAAAATCAGCAGAATTGGCTTAGAAAAGGGAGGAGGGGGGGATTTCTTCTCAGGGGAGACAGTGAAGTGTTGCTTTCAGAGAAGGAACCTTTCCATCCACCATGAACCTGAAAAATAAAGTCAAACCCCTGGCATATCCCACTCTCTCCTTGCAGGAGAGCTGTGGTGAGGGAGACCCTAATTGAACCATTCAATAAAGATGCATGTGTCATCATTTCTTTTATTGGCATCTAATCAGGAGCATGTGGAAAGAAAGCAGCACCCACCAATGGAAAATGCCACCTGTTTGGAATCTGTCAAAATAAGGAAGAGGTATTTGGATTGTAAAGCTGTGAACATCTTGCCAGAAGTGTTGTTGCTTTTTTTCTTCAAGTCTTCATCACTAGTTTTCCTTTCACTTTCCTGTTGTTTTCAGACAAAGCAATGAACTCTAGTATCTTTGGGGTGTAAGCGTATTGCCTGTTTGAAGTTACCACTAACAGATTTCAATTTCTTCTCTAATGTCAAGAAATTGCTGAGCATCTCAGGGAT
The DNA here is from genome assembly GCF_002078875.1 of Numida meleagris. NCBI lineage: Eukaryota > Metazoa > Chordata > Aves > Galliformes > Numididae > Numida > Numida meleagris. Next base: position 57,102,319 of record NC_034413.1, read on the forward strand.
ACACAACTAACAAACCAGAGCCTTTGTCCCACTTTCAGTTCTAGTTTGAACCAGCTCACATCAGTAGCTGGTTGGGACATGTCCACAAAATCTGCAATATTTAAGAGAACGGACTCAGTCTTCCTTAAGGTGAGGACCTTTACCAGTAACTTCTCTCCTCAAGGTGCACATACTCATTTCTCTTGGCAAAACCTGATCATGGATACCATTGGTTGTGGCCTCTCTGGACAGTCTGTTGAGATAGGAGAGGGACTATGAAGCTCTCAAACCACAGTTATAGAAAACTATAACCTGCTCTCTTGCATGAAGCACAACTGATCAGTCTATGTGAGGCTCCTGTACAGTAAACAAGTTCCATCTCGCCTTGTGTCTCAGCAATGCCTGCTAGTAAATAACTGCTGCAGAAAGCCAGGCCAGGGTCATGATGTTGCTGTCATCTTCTACAGTGCTCCTCACTGAGAAACTGCAATATGTTTTTCAAAGATGGCTATCTAAATGCATTTGAATTAGGTTGGAATTACTATGAGAAGCAACTCTGTTCCTCCTGAATGGCCATTTAAGAATGTTGATCTACTTCATGTGTGTGAATATCTTCCAGAGTTGATTGAGTGTGGAGGGACTTAAAAGGGCCTTCTGAAGGTTCTCCCTTGGTTACACTTTCACCAGATACTCTACACAACACAGTGAGTCTCGGTCAAACTAGGATGGGTACTTTCCTTAGATTGTGATGAGTGGAGCCTGTGAAGAAAACTTATAAAAGGTCAGAAATAGCCTACTACTTGCTAGTGTTAGATGCATGCTGAGCTGATGAAACCAGCTAACTAATAGTGGTATGAATCTGCATTAGCATTGATAAAAATCCAGCCAAACAACTGCTGTGAAGAGCAAGGTGACAGACCAAGTGATAGCTTTAAAGCTTTTCCAGATGTATCTTTCTATGCTTTTATGACTGCAAAACCAAGACATGCCAGTGGTTTTTTAGAATGAGTTTTAGTGTTATTCCATCTCTAAAGGGAATGTGTTTTGATGCTCAGACCATTTAAAATTTTTCCTTCAAGCTTTCAAATTGCAGCACTTGATTAATCATTGACAAGGGTGGCAAGGATTGGGGGTGGGGTGGTGGGGGGGAATGAGATCATTCTTCTTTGTGACCCCAGCCAAGAAAAATACACTCAATGAAGCTATGTACCATGACTAGAAAAGGCCTATTTCAGCACAGGATAGTATAGCTTGGCTAAATAATCCATTCATCTTACCTGAGCATTTGAAATCTGTTGTAGCAAACCCTAGAGATCTGCATCCTACATGACGTGACTCGCACTTGAGTGATAACTCTTCATGGAGCCTCTTAGTTGCATCCAAAATATTTTTCTTTCCAGAAAATTCATGGGCTTCTGTTTGTAACCAATAAGCAGGAATACACAGCCAGAGGAAGCTGTGTCTACAGTTTACTGAAAGTAGAAGTATCAGCAAGGAACAAAGGAGGCTGATGAAGAATTGAGGGTTATTTTCCAGTGCATCTGCAGTTTCCATTTCTCATAGAGGTTAAACCAGTTGTGAGAGAGGTGTTCCCTTTTGGGTGTGAATGCGCACACATACTACTTGGATACTTGATGACTTATGTAGAATGGATGTTTTTCTTCTTAGTGTCTCTCTATTAATTTGCTGAATTTCTGTGAAATAAAATCACCTTGAAAATTTCAAGAAAACTTGGAATAAATAACTATAAGGGAATAAGGTTTTAATGCTTTTGTTGTTTGCTGTCTGTTCCCTGTATGCTCTCACAATATCTTTAACGTATTTCAATGAACTCTGAGAGGTGAATGTCTCAGAGGTCTCTCAAATGTATGTTCCTGCAGTGGGGAGAAAAGGTTGTAATATAACTCAGTTATCTATCTTTTTACTATGATTATTTATATTTTCTCATGTTTTTCCATTGACTGGTCAGTTAGGACATATTTGGAGCATTCAGAAGTGTGTTAACTTTTGGCCCACTGGAAAGGAAGATGAAGGTATGCGGAAGAGAGTTATTAGACACAGGAATGAACTTCAAGATGTGGTGGACTACAGGGATGAAACACTGTGAACATGCTAGGGATGTGCTAACAGGAGGTAGAAAGTGGACAAGTGGAGTTGTTGGCAGCAAGACTTCATGGTGGAGGACATACACCTGGAAGAAATCAGGTCGTTTATTTCAGTCTGGCACCCATCAGGCTATTTGTTTTACTTCTCAGGGAACTCCCATCCTGAAACCTCCAGGCATTTTGGCAGCTACTGCTATTGGTATTATGTCAATGTTTGAAGTCTCTAGGCAAGAACTGTATCTTCTGCTTATTGCTGTATGTACTAAAAGTCCGAAGGCACCAAAGTACCTGGGTAGAAACAAGAATAAGGTGTACAGACCAGAGCATAAAGTCTGAAAATGACTTTGCTGAAGTCTCCCAAAGTATGGGTCTAATAGCTGTACATGGAGTGCCAAATCTGTATTTGTTTCATTTGGGCCACGTTAAGTATTTGATAGTGGTCAAGTAACATGGAACTAGTTGGTGTTTACTGGAGAGAGTTGCCTGAATGACCTGGCTGTTGAATTTTCCTCTGCTTTGTTTGGACTCTACATCCTGTGCATTTTCAAAGGTATTAATTTTACTTACTGAGAAACATTTTATAGGTCAATGAAATTTTATACAAATATTGCAGAATAGCCCCTGAGTGAAATTGTGTTATGATTATTCATGTTTGTGTTTGGTGGCTAATTCTATGGGCCACACACAAGCACCACCACAAAACCTATATGTTAAATTATAACAACTTGGAGCTCTGACCTCAACTACTGCTAACGAGCAGGTTTTAAGAAGAAAAAACTTGCTAATGAAGTGTACAAAACTAAATGAAATGCACAGTTATGTCCATTAAAAGCTTTTCACGAGTCCACTTTGACTATATCTATACAAGAAAAGCAAAGAATGTTTGGAAAGATTTTTTCCAGGCACTGGGACATCATTGCCTGTACTACTACAATGTTAGAATGGTCTCTGTCATCATTTTGTCCATGCTGACTAATAGTCTCCAAAACTTATTTCCAAGTGTTGTTCAGGGACTGATGCAGAAACCTTCTGCAGGAGGCAGTTCTCAAGTAGCCATCCTGTTTTGGGGTTCTGAGAGAGCCTGAAAGGCAGCCATTCTGTGCCAATTGATTTTAATGCTAGAGAACATTCCTGGGCACGTGTACTCCCTTTATTTGTATCAGTGTAGTTGTGCTTGGGGTGTGTCTGGCTCATGATTAGAGTTAAATTACTGGGATTGGGGGTGGAGAGGAATTTTTCCCATGGTCACATTTGCCTTTGTGTTCCTCTACAGCAGGGGTCAAGGCCTATTCTCAAATATCATAAGCCATTTTTTTAAAGAGCAGGACGTTCACAATGGCTTCTGTTAACTGTTGTGGCAACTTCCCATCTTTTCCTACAGTTTCTATTTTGTCATGTACTGGGAGAATTCTCCAGACTCTTCTGTGTGGGAACATATGAAGTAGAAGATTTGTAGTCCCCCTAAGTAAAGAAGTTATTGAAGAGCTTCTGCAGTCATGGAGACAGGACTTAGTAACTTGTGAAAACCATCTGAGGCCTCTGTTCCTAACTTCAGGGAGGAAAAAAATCATGATCTGTTTTTCTTCAAGCAAGTCACAGAACTTAAGAAAAGACTTAATCCAATTAACAAGCTAACATGAAATTCCCACCAAAGCCTTTTTTGCTACCAAGACAAAAGCTTAAGGGAAACAGGTTCTGAGTAACTCCAGGCTTTATAACCAGGCCAGGCTTATGCCAGTCATTGCATGGTGGATACAGTAGTTTCCAAAATGCAGCACTTCAGGAAAAGTTATAACACCTACATTTTGCAGCTGTAAGCAGTTAATTGGCATGGTTATTACTTTTAAGGTGGCTATATACAGGGAGTAGGGGAAAGAGTCAGGTTTTCTGGCAGTTTGGGATTTTCAGTGGTTATCCAGTGTCTAACTATGCTAATGATTTGCCTTTTGAATATTTGCTATCAGAAAATAATTGCAGATGTATTCAGGCCATTTAAAGCTTCAACTGCTAGACCTTCCTTCGTCTTTACGTTTAGATTGAAGCAAAAAAATTATGATTGAGGTGGAAAAGACCCTCTGACTGTTTTGCAGCAGTTTCTGCAGTAACAATGTATTTTCTTTCTGCATTCTCAGTTTACTTTTCATGTTGGTGGTCCCCCTTCCAACTGGATAGCTAACTCTGCTCATTCAAAAACTCAACAAGCCAAAGAGATTTTTTTTTTGTGGAAATCCTATTCCAGGAGCTATCCCTTTCCACCTCTCAGCTGCCCTGTAACTGAGGTATGTCTAAGCAGACTGAGTTCAGAAGAGGATGCAAGAGAATGTTGCATTCAAAGGAATTAAACTTTTTTCTATTGCTCTAATCTTCCCAATCAGCAGAGGAAAGCAACCAAAATTTCAGAGGAAAAAGTGCGAGGGGAGACTTAAAATCTCATTCCCAGAGAAGCCAATTTATCTTTCAGAGTTAAGGATTTTTTTCCCCTCTTCTCCTGCTATGCCTAAATTTGGCCTTCTAATAACATTTTTATAATATACCATTACACAAAGAACACAGCAAAAGCACATTCAGCTCAAGCCCAGCTGCTTGTAAAGAGTGGATGAATGAACTGTTTTTTCTTTTTGCTCTGCTCGGTGTGTTTCTCAGCACCTCTGAATTTAACTTTTATTTTTTTTAAGAGGAATTGGGACAGGATTTTCCTGTTCATTTTATAGGCCAGTTACCTTTCATCAGCTCTGTTCTAGATTTGTGAGGAAACATCTCCTGAGCTCAGTATTTGATGATCCAACAAGCCCTTTGTGGAATACAGCAGTTTCTTGAAGAAGAATACACCTATAGGATGTCATTTTCATTCTTCTTGTTTGTAGGCAAGAAGAGAAAATACGGGCATCTTTGTCACGCACAGACATTACACTAATCGGTTTGGATGTTATCATATATTCTCCAAATAACATGTTTTCTGTAGTCTTTTGTCATATCAGCCAGTCCCAGGATGATGTTTGCTGCTGTAGGAGGTAAAATACAGTATGTATTTTATGTACATGAGACATTGCAAGAATGCAGGAAGGTCATCTCGGTGCATAAAGAGAATGTGCTCAACCACAGAATGCCCTGTACACATTTAGTTCTACAATTTAAACTAGTTTCCAAGGGGCAAGGAGGGAGATAAAAGAATTGTTTAGCACCTCTGCTGGAGCTGCATGCCAGTGTTCTTCCACATGGAAAAAGAAGTACCGTTATTGGCATGGTGATAATGAATAGGGAGTGATTGTCTACTCTTTCATTGTTTCAGTGAATGTCTTCTGCTTCCAGCAGAATTTCAAAGGCAAATTGAAACAACCAAAACAATATAATTTGAGCGGAATGCAGGAGCTGTATAACCTATGGTCACAGAATACTATGGATGATAAAATTTACATAGCTTTAGGGAGAGTTAATTTGAATCAATTCATGGAGGAAAAATCCATCTGTGGCTGTTTAAGATACTACCTCTAGTTCAGGTGGACAGTGAATAAAACAGCAGGAACTAAGGCACTTGTCCTCTCCTTAAACTGTTCTTGGGCACTCCTGTGAGGTTTGTGGAAAAGAGCACCAGGTGAGATAGATTTACTTATTTTGTTACAGTTGTGTCCAAAAGAAAAATTACATTTTGAAAAGTCAAAACGTTTCACTTCTACTTGCCAACTACAATCTGTTTTGTTTTACAACTGAGTCAACTTCAGTCTTCAGAAAACATTTAAAAAACTTTTATTTCACAGTGAATCAAACATTCTGTGCTTTATTCAACATGGATTTTTCTTGTTTGTTTTTTCTCTTTTGGAAAGCAAAGCTGACATTTCTGTTTGGGTTGACATGGAACTTCTCTTTTTCTTTCTTGAATCCTCCAAAATTGGTTATATTCATGCAGCTGTCCCCAAGTAAATAGCTGCCTTTTTTTCCTATGCTATCAAATTTGTTATTAAAAAAAAAAACAAATAACAGTAATGGCCTAGAGAAATACTCATGGAACAATGGAAACTAAAAGAAAAGCCATGCCAACTGTAGTCAGTTTTCAACTTTGAGTGGAATGAGAGGCTGAATATCATTGTATAGTTTGCTAAGTCACTTTTAAAGCACTCTGAGTTCCTTCAGGATGAAAGGTGTTATATTAACACAACTTATTGTTATTAGGACTTGTGAAACGTGTAGATATTATTACAGGCTGTGGTCATATTTCCCTAGACAAAAAGAAATGCCCCCATCAGTTTTGCTCACTCCAATTGGATGCTTACTAGGTGCCTGTAATTGACTGATTCCCTTCTCAATGTTAAACTCCATTTAAGTGGTCCTGTTCCTTTTTGTTTTTTCATTGGCTGCATGTTATTTAATTTCTCGGAAATGAGTTTTACTGAGCAGTTTTCAGTGCTGCTGGATGTCAGATGCCCTGTCTTAATCACCATTCTCTATTGACACTTCTTTGTCTTTCTTGAAGCTGTGTCCAGCTTCAACATCAAGGATGTTTGAAGCTGGATACTTTATGGTTGAGGTTTTAATGCATAGGTCAAATGTGAGACTGGCCCAAAAGCAGACCTTTTCTATTGTCTTTCCCAGTATGTAATCTATGACATGGGCGGAGACAGTGGCACCAGCATGTTCTGCTCAGGCTGCAGGTGTAACCTATAATCAGGTGAAATAAATTAATCAGCTCTCCCACTTTCTGCAAACAACTACTGCCAAAAAACAAATGCTGGTGTTTGTTTTGGTGCATGGGAACATTTCTTCTACCTGCCAAGCATTTCTATTACAGTAGACCTCTTCCTGACCCATCTCTGTCCCAGGTTTTAAAGACTGCTGGTGAGGTTGATGCTTTGACAACCTTTATTTGGAAATTACCTCTAGCACAGAAGATAAAGGGCCTGGATTCAGTCTGTGCTTGCTTGGAGAGTCACACATTTAATAGTAAATACCCCAGAGATAATATGCTGCTAAGTTTTACAAGCAAATTTACCCAGCAGCTAGCTTGTGCTTTCTGGCATCCACCCAATGCTGCTCTCCCAGAGGGTCACAATATATGAAGAGAAAGGAATGAGTTAGCATCCATGTTATGTGACAGGCTGAGAGGGAAAGGGGATGGGTACAACCTTCAGGTATGACAAAATGGGACTGCTTCTCTCTGTCAGTTCAAGATAGCTTTGAGGAGAATGGAGCAGGGCTGAACTTTCATGTCACTTGGCTATCCAGATACTGTAACAGTAAATTGAGAGGCTCTTCTGATATTCTTACCAATCCCCCAGTAATTTGCTGGATCCAGCCAGAAGTTGCTGTGTATTGCCATAATGAAATCATTCTGTCTTTGCGCTGTCAGTTTTTATGGGGTCAGAAAGATGAGCACGTTCAAGGAGTCTCCTGGCTCTTTAAAGTGCAGATAACTTGAAATGAAGCAGCAGCCTGGGAGACAACATTGGCCATTGCACACTTTCCAGTCTGCTGGCAATGACTTCAGTGTGTCCCCTCACAGATGGGCAGCATGTGCATTTCTATGAGTGAGGTCACAAGTTTCTAAGAGTTGTGCAAAAGGCCCAGCAGGCTGTGGAGCAGATGAGGAACCTTGTTTTATCTGCCTCAGCAGAGGGATAAACAAATCTGTTGCTGCCCCTCAGATGTGATGTTTTGTTGAACTTGTGGCCTGAAGGCCTGAAAGGTGCTTAGAGGCCTCACGGCCTCCAAAGGCCACTAAAGGAAGGCTGCTGAAGCAGGGCCGCAGCAAATGCTACTATGGCCTTCTGTCCCTCTTTGGAAGAAGTTGCTCATCCAAGGAAGAAGTGAGGCTCCCTCTGGCCTGGCATCCCATCCCTTAGTTTCAAAGTTGAAATGATTCAGTGTGAAGATTAGTACCAGGATTCACTCCAGGGCAGAAAGGTGGGTGAGGAAGCAGGAGAGGGGGCTTTGGGAGTGGCTTATACTGTAAATTGATTTAAACTGCTGTTTCAGGCTCTTTGAGGTAGGGATTCGACAAGCTCCTACAGTGCTCTTGCCATCTTTGAATGCAAGCACTTTAGGCTATTTTAAGACTCTGCGATAGGAATAACAGAGCAGCATGTAAAATTTTCTCAGCTGACGCTCAGGAGAGAGGAAGCTGAAGTAAGGAAGAAAAAAACCTTTGAAACTTCCTACCATTTCCCTTTGAGCCACCTCCAGGCTTGAATTGCAGTAACCACTGTGCTCCTTGCATAGCTGTGGGAAGACCCCTGAGGTATATCATGGAGAAATGCCAGGACCAGGCACCTGACTAGGAAGAAGGGTGCTCACACAAAGATCACTCCTCACAGAAGGGAGGAGGCGATTGCTAATACCTTGTTTTGTAATAGTACATTTCAAGCAAGAGTTAATGAGATTAAAATCCCATCAGACCTTAGTCTCTTCTCTGCCTCTGCATCCCTTTAGATTGTCAGAGTCTGCAATAAATTTTCCTCTACCTTGGTTTGTCTCTTTTTTTTTAGAGGATTTCATCTGCGTGGTTGCCCTGGGAAGCCAGGAAACAGAACCATAAGGCAGCTGTATGAGCAGAGAGAGAACTCAGAATCAGGCCAGAAGGATTCCTGTCAGCAACAGAGAGGTAGAGAGATATTGCTGGTATTGCTGTGCTTATTATGCTTAGTATACTTCGGAAACAAAGAAAATTGCATTTTGATCCATGTGAGAGTATGTTTCTATTTAGACTACTTCTCACACTCTCAGCTGTAAGAAATTTAATGTAGAGAAAAGGAATCGTAATATTGGAAAACAAATAAACAAAACCACCGAAAATAAAACAGAAAAGGCCACGAAAAGCAGACCCAACTTCTGAAGATCTACAGATTCATTTCTGTTACAGGTCTTGAGAAGATGCTTCTTGCTCCTAACATTAATGCTCAGAACCTCACACAGATCTCCCAGTCCCATTTATATTTTATATGATAAATCCAGGGTTGTGGGAATCTTATTTTAAACACCTGTTTCCAAGGTATTTGTAGAAGTCAGGATGGGTGTTGACACCAAGCAACATGTGTTTGTGAATATAGAATCTTTAACTAAATTAGAATATGCAATTTTTGACACCACTCTGTCCCTGAATTCATTGGCTTAGAAAATGGAATATTATTTCTTTTAGATCCATTTACATTTAGCTGAGTGTTGTCCATGTTTATTTTGGTCTGACTACAGAAAGAAGAACATAATGTTAAAAGAAAACAGATCAATAAACAAGTATGCTCCAAATCAGAAAATTACTTAATTGCCTGTGCAATTAGACATCACTAACTTTTTTTCTGTATAAAAGTTATGTGAATGCTTAAATAAGGGATTAATACCTCCAATGTGGTATCTATATAGCGTTATTTAATGGTATTTCACTGAGTTAGGGCTCAGGTTTCCACTGATTCCTGGTTCAACAAGGACAGAGTTTCTCAGTCTTTTTGGGTCACAACCCCTTTCTAGAAGTCAATCATTTTTGTGACTGCCCATAAAAGTAAGAGTAAAAAATTCTGCTCATGATAACATGGTGAAGTCTCTCTAACATGTTTGTGTTCAGGTTTTTTGAAATCTTGGCAGGGAATATTTGACCTTGGAGATAAAGGTGGTACAGGGAGGTAGACAGCAAGATTTCTTGACCTTAGATTGTAATAACATTTCAGTGCCTCACAAACCCTCTTGATTGCCTTTCTGACCCCTCACTCCCTTTTCCTCTGCTTTCTACTGCAGTTTCACAATGCACAAGTTGAGAAACATTAGTTACAGAGATGGCTAAGTATAGTGATCTCAAGTGGTAGAGAATCCATTGCTGTGTAGCCATGAAATGGTTGACCCTCCCTGCTAGACAAACAGAAAACAAAACCGTTTCTAGTATAGATTGGTCAAAATGGTGGGGAGGAGGAGAAAAAGTGGTAAGCATACAGGTTATGCCAGTAGTTCTGTTAACTGTAGTAAGGAGTTTTCTGATATTGTCTTTATGCCTCACGATCTCCTGTGGGATCAAATCACAACTTAGAGAAAGATTCCTGCCTTCCTTCCAATCTAAAGCAGGTTTTCCAGATTTCATATTGCTCTTGGCGAATATTGTTTCACTGTTATCAAAATACTGGTATCAGAGCTAGACTCCAGATCTCAGTTAAAGTCTTTCTAAAGCAATATGTGAAACTAATTTGGGTTTCCTAATCCCAGCTAGCATTTCATAGTATAGTGTTGTGCTTTCACAATATGAATGATACATGTTTATGCTGGCCAGCTACACAAGTCACTCTGTCAGTCTCTCTATAAATGGCAATATAATTGGGAGAGCATGTTTACAAACTTTATTCACACCTCTCTGACTGGTTCCAGGTCTGTCTCACTCTGAGGGTTTCCATTTTGCTGGAACAGCCCAGCAAGAACATTTGTTCACTTCAGAGCCAAGAATTTCAGCTCAGCTTTTGAATAAACGGATTGCCTGAATATGAGGGCTTTTCTCTTGTCTCTCTACATTGAAGCTCAGGTCTCTCTCTAACCTTAATAACGTTGTAGCCAAGAGGTAGAAAAGGGCTAACAGCTCCATTTTTGACTGTATCCACAGGAAATCTTTCAGCAAAACTGGACCCAAAAATGGGTTTCCGAATTCCACAACCCATACTTAAAGCAAAGACCATCTTTTCCTTCCTGTCCTTTATTGGCAGGAGCAGTATTCCCATGGTGCTTCTGTATGCAAGTTATTCAGCCTCCCAGCTTGCAGTTTTCCATTTCATTTCCACACAATGGTACCTCACAAAGATACTTCCTTTTTTTAGTGGTTAGCTCTGATTTGCAATTAGCTGGTGCTATTCAGACAGCCTTTATGTGGCACTGGGGTTTTTCCTTGATACGCTTTCCACGTCTACATTCTGCAGGTCACCAAAGGTTTTATGAGCTCATACCTGTACTGCATTTCTCAGCTGTGACTCACTAGCAGTTGGTCAGCCTTTATGCTTCCAGAACACCATTTTACATTTGGAAACCTCTTTGGCTGTAAATACGTCTGAAGGTTAGTGTGGATCTGTCAGTCGGTGACCTTGCAGGACAGATGTTTACAATTACTTTCTCAGCAAATATAGGCCAAGAGTGTAGTAAAGAATATGAATCATTTATGTGCCCAGTTTATCATTATGGTCACAGAATCAGCAGCCTTAGTCTTGGAAACTTGGTTAAAGCGAACTTGGCAATTTAAATATTCATAAAGCACGTAAGATTTGAAGGAAATTCTTTTCTTGACTGCTTGAGGCAAACTGAGAAAATATTTTTCGCTTCACCTATGCAATTGCTTTGTGGCCACTGTCCCACCTCTGAATTTTCATTAGCATGTATCAAATTGGTCCATTAAAGCCTGGAAGACACTGGAATACAACTGAGCAGAACATTTAAAAGCGTTCTGAAAACCTCCAAAAAGAATTAGCTCCTAGTTGAGTGTGATATGACCATTCTGTAAATTTCAAATGTCTCTTCATCTGTAAACATCTTCCAAATACTGTAAGGTAACCACACATTTCACTCAATTATGCTTAAATTGAAATTTCAGGTAACTACTATCAGATTTAGTTCAGTGGTACTTTGACTATTGGTGGAAAGGATATCTTAAACACTTTTAAAAAATGCTTTTCCTCTTTTACTTGAAATTAGAGCATTATTTAGGGTATTACTGCAGTTACTATTATTAATATTATTAGTATTTGCTTTATCTCGCAGTTTGTATTTACTTACGATTTCTAAGATCCAATCATACATTCAGTTTCCTAATATGTATGCAGGGTATGTAAATTAAGTTAATGTTCTGTGAAATGCTTTATCTGTTTTGCTCCTGCTTAGGGTAGAGCTTGGTTTATTTTGGATGTTCTTCATTACTTTCAGCAATGAGGGCACATGTGCAAAAGATCATGTTTAAATGTTGTTCTAAGTTTTCTTTCTAAAACTATTTAAAATATGGGAAAACTGAGGCAGAGAGCAATTCACTTGTCTACTTTCACCTGTGTAATTATTGATGAGGGTGAGAAATAGACAGGAAATAGAGCCAGAGCTCCTGAAATGAAAGTATTTTATATATTAATGGAAAAAAGATCCTATAAAATCTATGACTTCCAATTCCTGGACTGGGAGGCAGCTAGGTAAAATACTCAGGTTTTCCCTTAATTTTGACACCGTGGTAGTTATGGAGCTCCAAGAAAAACTGTTGCAGTGCTTACTGCTGCTTCCCTGTTTTTTTGTGTCTGCTTCTACTCTTTATCCTAGACTCTCTTTTTTGTAAAGAGAGTTTGCTCAGACTAAAGAGATCTTTGAACCAAGACTTTGGTGTGCTAGAACCTACAGTAGTGTGAACGGTTTTCAAGAGGTCATCATCATTGTTTTCCCAGCTACACCGCACCTTTATAATGAGCTGTCCTCTGAAGTGTTTTTCTCAGCTCTTGAATGTCTTCCAACTTGTTTCTTATGGGTGTGAAACCTGATCAGTTTTGGTGGCTCTGCACAAAGTGATGTAAAGTGCTGGTGAAAAGCCCACAGGCTTTTGACATGCTTTTTCCCAGCTGGACTCTTCAAGATGAAGAGGGTCAGAAGTTTAACTTCAGTTTGGTTCCACAGAAGTCAAAGAAGGTCTGCAGCATCAGTTGTTTTCAAACTGGGCAAGAACTGCTAACATCATAGAGTGGTGTTCTTGGGGGAACTCTAATTACAGTATTTCATCAAGCAGCTTCTGTCTACCTTCTGAGACCTTTCCTGTGAAATTTGCCTCCCCTCAAACCTGCCTGCCTTTGAAACTAAAGCTGTCACCCACCTGTTGACTGGTATCATCTATACTATTTTTCATGTGGGAAGACAATTTCAACAGACAGCCAAGGATGTTTTTCCCTAAAAATAAAGTACAACAGGAACTGCATTTAGTTTGGTGCAACAGTGGTTGGGCCTGGGGCCTGGCTCCAGGTCTTCACTGTGCTATGCTTATATGTTTGAGTGGCAAAATGGAGATAGCCATAAGAGCATAGCAAGTTCTTGTGGGATGTCTGTGCGACGTAAGGGTCAAGTCCCACATAGTTTGGAGTCATAGAATCGCATTTTTTTTAGGGTTCTTGTGTTTCAAATAAGACAGTGATAAGGCCTTAGGACCAGCCAAAGAATAATTAGTGCTTTTTCAGATTACTGAGGGTAGATTCACCAGTCTGTTCATATAAGAGGGCTTTTGGGGTCAATCAAAGTTCAGTTAGAGCAAACTCAACTGTGCCTGATCTTATGCATGTCCCTAATGTGCTCTTAAGGAAAGCAAATATTGCAGCCATTTTCCACCTCAGCCTTATTGTCTTAATTATTTATCCCTCTCAGGAGCTGTTGCTGGTGCAGAAGCTGGAAATCTTGTGCAGGTGCAGGCTTACCTATTAAAAAGCAGAGTTCATTACTCCTGTGGCCCACATGTTGGCTAACCAGATGTTTCTCCATCCCTCTACTACTCCATAGTGTTCCCTTGTGCTTTTATGAAGGTAAATGAACTTTCAGGACAGCAGCTTAGCCATGCTCCAGAAATCTGTCCTGTATGGAGACATATCTAACACAACACCCTGCAGATATGTGAATAGCCATGCAAGTCCTTCAGGGAAAAAGAGCAAAGATGCTGCATACTTTTATAGCTTCAGTTTACGTTACTGCCAATGGGAGCAGAGGCTGGGACATCTTTCTGGAAAAAATCAGATGAAAGGTAGCTGTTTAGGCTCCCTGCACAGCAGTGGAGAGGGAGAAAGACTTCTTCACATGAGTAATTCCTCTCTTTTAAGTGCTTATTAGGTTGGGATGAACACAATCCTTCAGCGTTAGGAACAGACACCATCACTGTGTGTTATGCATAGAAAGAATTGTGGTGTTCTGGAGTTCAAGTCACAGGTAAGGACAAGACTGAAATGTACACTATAATAATAGCTGGTTGCAGTTTGAGATTTTAGAAAGGAATCTGCAGACTGTCCAAGTAAGGAGACTGAATGATGCTGGGTGCAGTGCTGATGGGCTACTGCCATGACAGCATTACTCTGAGGCGGCAATGGGGCTCTAAGATGCTCAGCCTAGCTCTAAATCTCATTTTAAAAGCCAGCGTGGATCTGGGAGAAGGAGAAAAAATATCTTGATTCTTAAAGTTCTTGTGCAAACAATAAGCGCAGTTTAACAGTCAGTGGGCAGGTTAAACTGGCTGTGGATCAAAATGTATCAGGAGTAGAGGTTTACTGCAGAAATAAAGGATGTGGAAGAAGCCCTGCTCTGTTGCTGGAGCTCTAACTGGTTCTACTAAGGAAGGGGAGGGGAGAAAGAAAATTGCACTGTCTTTATAAATAGACATCAGTGAAGCGATTCTGGAATGCTTTCCTGCCCCAGTCCATATCACCCAGTGGGGTAAATATCTCATTTTGATAATACCACTGATTAAATGTCTGTGGGATGAGGAATTTAACAAATGTCACACAGCACGTGAATGATAATCAGGCCAGGAGCTTCATGCTCTTGGGCTTGTGACATATACCACTGGGATACGTGATAATTAAGGGAATATTCCCTCCGGTCCCCAAATCTTTTGAGACTTCAGGGCATGCTGAGCCTTCTGCTTCAAGGGGTATAAATAGAGCAAACAGGCTGAAATGAGATGGGATACATAATTTGAATACCAGTCAAATCCACAACAAAGGGGCACAGTCCTCTATAGACTTACACTTAAGGAGTTTTAGATAACTGGCTAAATAACTTACACTTCTAAGGTACAGTATAAATAATATGCCTATGTGCATGTTTGCTTCATTTTGAATCCTCATAATGAGAAATCTTTTTTAGATCATGTATGCACTTTGTGCCCAGGGACAATGACAAGATGGTTCCCTACTTTACTGCATTACTATTAATCTGTTATAGGCATATCTCATGTGGAACATTCAGCAGTAAACTGAACTCTGTCTAGTGAGAATGTACATATTTGAACTTAAAACTCATTGAATGTGTCAGCTGATTGTAAAATCTAACCTTGCACATCCTGTATTTCTGATCAGAATTCATAGGCAGAAACTTAACTCATCCTGTGGCCCGTACATGTGAAATGCGCTCAGTGCGTATGTAGAGGTACCTTCAACTTGTAGCTGAAAGTTCAACTTCTAGCCTGTCTATTAAACTGAGAAACACCTAATGAATTTCTCTGGTCTACTCTGAATGCTGGTATGTGCTCTGTAGGTTGGAGATGTTATTCAGCATGAGCAGCACTCCAGGCTGATTGAACTGGCTTTCTTGACAGGGTACTGTCCATCTCTTCGTTCATGAGCTGGGGTGCATGCTGCATTTGGTATCACAAATAATGGGATTACATAATCTCTGCCCAGCCACCAGGGAAATTGGTTTCTGAGGTTGCTGTGAGACAGCTGGGACATACTGATCTTTTTGGGATCTCCTTCCAGTGTTCGTTATACTCTGTGTCATTGTGCAGATACAGTCCTGGAAGGCAAAAATGTAGAAGTATTCAGTATTCATCTTTAGTTTTTTAGGCCTTGTTGCTTCCGTGTTTTGGAAATACTACGTTAAAAGTTCTGTGAGTGTTGTTAGGTGTGTCTCAAAGCAAGTTTATCTGTCATTAACCAGAACTTTGGTGTTTTTACATCAGTGAGCTTTTAATACAGACTTGGTGCATTTAAAAGTGTGGATCTTCAGAATTCAAATGGAACAAGGGAACTACTTTTTAAAAACAATTCAAATCAGAACAATCAAAACAAAAACAAAATGTAGTTGTCTTGTACAAGCCAAATGCTGGGTGATTTATATATTTATGTCTTCTTATAGTGGCTCATATCTCAGCTGTCCAAACTGTAGGAATGGCTGCCATTTCATTTAGCCTCCAGCGAAGGGGCTGACATACACTTTGCCAGTGTGTTTCAAAACTCACAAGACAGAAGATCAGGTATCACACTTCTGTCCTTGGCTCTAGGAGAGGAATGCGGCTTAGTTCTCTGATAGGGGATAATCAAAGTTTATTCAGCCTGAAAGGCATTGCAACTGAGCAGTGAAGATACAGGTTTACTGTGCTGTAGTCCTGCTTTCTGGCCTAGGTGACCCTTGGTAACCTGTGTGTTAGCGTTGCTGTGAAATATGGCAGCAGCTTGAACTCAGCTGTCTTCCATAATTGGGATTTATGGCCTTGGTCAGTAATAAGGACAAAGAAATGTGCAATATCAATCACAGCAAGTTACGAGCGCATGAACCTGAGTTAGCTCAGGCAACTGGCTTTGGGGTTACAGGAGTATTGGTATGGGAGTAACATTCATCTGTACTTCACACATGACCCTGAAGCAATCTTATGTCATTACTGTGATCGCTTCTTTGTGATTAATCTTTTCACCCAGGGGAGAAAAAGGGTAAGATTATAATGTGCTGAATGTTTTCTACCTGTAATGCTGTTGCTTTCATCAGTATTTGAGGGTGATTCTGCAGAGCAGAAGGTTTTTGAATAGGTCTTTAATAGTCAAGGCAATTTGATGAAAAACTTGAAAAAACTTATTTTTAGAATTTGTATTTTTTATCAGTTCCTTTTTCATCAAAGGGATTCTGGTTAGAGCTTCCTTTTCATGGTGGTGCTTGCCATTGTGTGGAAATTGTTATATCACAGAAGCTTCTGCACAAGTGAGAATTTCTGATTCAGTCTCTTCTATGGAATTGCAGCTAGTTATCTCCATTAGAACTGCTTCCTAGCCATTTCCAACAGTTGTCTGAGTTGATAAAGTCTGCACTGTTTTCTGATGATAAACGATATTCTGCCTCGGAAACCAGTGTCCAGGTTCTCAAAATCTCTGATCTGCCAAGGATTGGCCTACTGGCTGCTTAATGTTTGCTGTGTTTTATTTGGGCTGTTTCTAGGGGTGATAAATATAACTCTGTTGGTATGGACATTAGTAAGCTACAGTCTCCAAGTGGTTAAATGGCTCTTCCTAAAATTGTTAGATGTTTTCCAATACAGTGATATAATACACATTTTAGAAATTAAACTAATCTCACACTTTCTGTTGGAAAATTTGCAATTCACAGTGCAGTTGAGGTCATCCGTTCTCATTTCTTAATTATCCAATCCCTCACAGTTAATATGGAAAGCTCTTCAATTACTATTTTGTTTTCCTATTTATGTTTCCCCCCCTTACTTTTGAGTTATTTTTCATGTAAATGCTTCCAATGTCACAATGGCTTTCATGAGACTGAAGGGAAAACCAAGCACCTTTCTGCCAGGTGTTTTGAATCTACTTCTTTCTATAATAAAAAGCAGTATTCCATCTGCTCTTGAATGTGCACATCTCCACCACTAGCTCTATCCCTACCTCACACCCCTCCAGCTGTGCACATGTTTCTTATTACCAGACAAGTCTGTAGAGGAGGATGGCAATTATTGCTTGGTCCCCATCTGAAACAAATTCCCAAGATGAAGGATGACTTCTCAGATCGAAAGTTCTTGTAAGAATAATGCCTTTCAGACCCTTAGCAGTCTAGGTTTCCTTCAAAAAGGAACACCTTTCAGTAAAAGATGCCATTAGAAACCTGTATGTTGTGTTTCCTTTTATTCTTAGCATATCTTATTATTGATGTAAGTTATCTGAGTGATCGTTCTCATGACTTGAGAATGAGTGAAGGATGGACCATTAGATCTCTACTATAAGTTTTCTTAAGATGTTATGATATTTTAATGCTTTCCTTTGTGGGAGGAGAATGATCCAGACAACATAGATTGTTTCTTTCTGCACATTGTATGGGGAGTGAACTTTTATTATTAATGCTTAAAATTTCCATGTAAAGAGAGTGTTAGTATGAGTGGTAGGGAGACACTACAATTGCTGGAATGTAATGGAAATGTAAGATGAAGAGTTTGTGTTGTGCAGTGATGAGTAAGTGGTGGTAGCAGCTGCAAAACAATGGAGAGGTAAACCTGGATACCCCTGGCAGTCACAGATCAAATGAGAAGAGCAGAAGGAGCTGGAAGTCATGTCAAGTGCTGTCTCAAGAATAAATTGGGTGGCTACAGGCATCCTTGGTGGTCCTGGGGGCCTTGTGGACTAGTAGTTAGGCCCTTTCAGAAGCCTCCTTCTACTATTCTGCTAGGTTTTTCAGCAGTCCCTTGGTGCTTGACCAGAGATTCCTGTTATTTATTACCCCCCTGTTCTACTCTTCCTGGCTGGATTTGTTCCACTGTGGCTTTTCCAGTGGGATTCAGATTTCCTTTCTAAAATAAATGGCTATCCTCCTTCAAACTTCTTCCTCGCATCCACCCCAGTTTAGCCAATTACATAGCCAAAAAGTATTCCCACTGGTTGCTGCCTTCCCCTGTTCACCACCCCCTCGTGTGACAACTTCGGGACGGAACCATTGCTTCTATGTCCCTGACTTCCTCCTCCAGGACAATGTTTTCCTCCCTTATTTTATTTCTCTTATGTAAATGGCCCTTTGGGTTGGAGAAGGTCGTGTTGTTTTTGTTGCTTTAGGAAGGCAGGGAGGGTATTTGGTTTTACCCACTGCAGTTAGAATGCAGTATGTTGTTTCTATAAATGGACCGCTACAGTGTTTTGTTATGAAATGGCCTTTGATACAGGATGGCCTCAATCAGTTTCCAATTATATTTCAGCCTTCTATAAAAATGACAAATCTCTCTGTGCCCACAGGATATACACATGCATGCTTCCAAGAGCTCAGCCGTGCCATCCTGAAATTAAATTGAGAACTGCTGACTTAATGTTGAGAGATGAGTGTTTTCTGCATCTCTCTCCCACCTATTCAGTTTCTGCCTTTGAGCTCTGGACCTGGACCATTACATTCCAGGAAAAACAAGGAACAGGAAATGGTCTAAGAGTTGTCTGGTTATGACCCAGCTCCTTAAGTGGTTTGATACTAAGGAAAGGTCATGGAAAAAGACTCTGGTCCTTCCAAATCATTGAAAGGGAATACTGGTTCAGATCAAGGTGTAAGAGCTCTGCCCTGTCTTGATCCAAACGAACCTAAAGTTAGGAGACTTTCAAAGACAGCCTCTCAAGTGATGTATGAGAATGCACTGATACCAGAAATGTGACAGGGATTTATAACCCTGGGAGTTTTGTTGCCATTTTAAAGATAATGTTTTTTTTGTTTTGTTGCATCCTGTGACCAGCAAGATTAGTCAGGGATGGAAAGGGGAAAAAAAAGAGATCAAAGAAACAAGCAGAACACTAAAAATTTGTGAAACAAGTCTTACTGGCAAAGGCACAAAAGATTTCTCCAGGGTAGGCTCAGAGAAATGTCCAAGCCTTTAAGAATTTGCTTTTCAAATTCATCTTTGAATCTTGTGTTTTGCTCATCAGAGCCACGGCAATGGGACACCACATTTCCCAGGGATAATTAAATACTCTTAATGTTGCCAGGTGACCCATAGGTCCTGCAGTAACATTACTCAGAGAGACAGAAATGGGACCTCAGGACAAAGCCCTTCCTTTAGGCTCCTTTTTTCCTGTTTTCAGGAAAGCAGCAGGTCATTCAGAACGAGAGACTCATGAGCCAATGAGGAATTTTGACATGAAATGGTGGATTTTTGAGAAATGATCCAACCTCTCAGGGCTGAAGTGTTGCAAACGCTTATTGTCCATGACATATGTGGTAATTGTGACCCAGAAACAAAGGCATATGCCAAAGGGCTCCAAATGTATACTGAATGTTCCTTTTTTTGTTATACAACAAGAGCAACAGTGATCTATTTATAGACAATAGTAAGACATTTAATAACTGACCAAGATCGGTTCAGGGCATCAGTTCCTCCTGGCTAGGCATTAAACCTCCAGGAAATATCTCTCTGCTCTGCTGTTATTGTCTCATTATTTACACTAACTATCACAACCGTTTGTATAAATATTTGCTTCTCTGATACTGGCACTCTGAAGGAGTTCAGGTCAGGACGTTGTCTGCATATTGTATAGCATTACAACATGCAAATATTTAAATAACTGTGGAAAAGAACAGGAGGCTTCAGAACTGACTGAGAAATCAAGGAGTCAGCCTTGGAGCACCTGCTCTGTACAGTTGGCTTTTATTAAGCAAAACAATGCAGCTCTGCAGGAGGTCAGAGCAGATGATCTCATGGGTCTTCCTGCCCTTAAAGTATACAGATTACGTTACTATAAAATTAGTGTCAGTGAAGCCGGTAAAGTGAATTTAGGCTTGTCCATTTAAATTATCACAAAACTGGAATTTGGTGGAACAGTTTCCTTGATCTCTTTTATTTCCAATGAATGCAGTTTTGTTATGGGAGGGGAAGTGAGATATTTGAAGTCACTGAAGATGTCAGCATTCCCAAATAAGCATTTGCAATCAAACACTGCAGCATTCTGATAGGCATTGGCTGAACTTTGCTTCTACTCAGTTTCACTTCCTGGATGTTTTCCTTATTTGGCTGAATGATGAGCAAAATGCAACATCAAGTAAGCCCTAGACATATCAGCTCATTGGCATTTAAGATCTCTTCCACTTGTAATGAGCAGAGGAATTACAACAGAAAGCACACCTTTCTCTCAGACTGACTGGTTAGCATAATAAAGTTAAACTCAAAGCAGCTTGTTCTCAACCTGTATCTAGCCTGAAGTGTTTTACTTGTGTTTCAGATCTGACAAAAGGCTCATGTGCCTGACAGCACGTGCCTGCTATTTTCCAGCTGTATCAGCTCTAATTAAAAACCTTACCTCTTCCTACAAACTTTGCCTCAGGAATCTTTGTGGCTAAGAAGTTTTTTTTTGTCATTGTTTAAATTTGGCACAATTTTAAACCATTAGAACATCTTATATACAAATGGCCTAGCTTCTGGTGACACTGACCATTATACCTATAAAGTTGTTATTGGATTCATGTATGGAAAATATGCATTGCAACCTGATAATGCAAAAGCTAGATAAACTTATTTCTATGAAATAAAAGATTAAGGGGAGATGTGTGCACTGCCAATAAACAGATGTGCAGGCAGCAAATTTGGATTTTTAATTGAGTAGTTGAAGAAATTGCTGGATCCAGTCCCAGACACAGAAGCTAGAAGGTCGTAAATATTAAATTGCAGATCTTTGAAAAACTGTCTTCTTATTAGTTTGATAAAGCAGTTATATGCCAGAGGATGTGGTAAATCCTCCATCAACTGGCATTTGTTTGCAAAGTTTACTGACTGCCAAACCAGTTTTTAAGTTTGTGAGCTTGACAGAAGACTCATTGGAGAAGCTGAACATCCAAAGTTCTGCTGTAGCATAAAGTAAATGATCAAAAAGTTGCCATTCACTCTTATTTAAATAAGTTGGGGGAGCACCTCTGAAAGACAGTGAAAGGCTGTTTACACATCAAGGTGACCTCTGCTCCAATAGATTAGTTCAAAGGGATGCATTGTCTCCCAGCAAGAGCATCCAGATGACTTGCCTTAAGTCTTTGAAAAGTAGCAAGATGCCAAGTTTACCTACTCATTGTGTGTAAGGCCAACATCAATCCTCAACTCAGACAAGTTTGGATTGGCCCCGTTGTGGGTGGGCGCACTGAAACCTGTGAGTTTCATTAAAAGGTGGAGTGTTTGATTTTGTTTTCCTTTCTACCAGGCTGCTGTCCCTAACAGGACTGTATGATGTGAGGAATGGGTGTACCCAGCAACCTGTATAATCCCCTGGTAACTAACACAGAAGTAATGGCTGCTTTGTACATTGCAGAGAGTTACAGGCACAGCAGAGATTTGGGATGAGATTCCTGGTCAGGTTGTCTGAGCTGCTTTGCCTGACCCATGGTTCAGAGAATTGATCAGCAGATGCTCTGTCTGGGTACGAGGGAAGTATTTCAAGGCAAGATGACTGTCTTAACAGCAGAACAGAGAAGTCTGTGCTGCAGCAGTATGGGAAAGAGCAGAACTCTTTTGGTGTGCAAAGCTGTGGCTGATGTGGTTCCATGAGGCCACACTGTTTCTTCCCCTCTTACACAAGAGGTGTTTGCTTAGCTTTTCAGCCTTATGGGTTTGTGGACTCGTGAATTTTCCATTGCTAGTACAGGCTTCTAGTCAGCCACTTAGATCTAATGGCAACGGTGAGTATTTCTTGGTTATCTGTCCCTGATCTCTTAGGGGTTGAATATACCAGTTGGTTGAAAACAATTGGAGGCCGGCGGAGTTCCATTTCATGAAATGCTAGCTTTAAAGCTATGAAGGTGACCTAAAAAAAAATTCTCCTCCTTTAGATTTTTGTGCTGGAACTAAGCTCTGCTGCGTGCTTTCTATACTGCAACTCTTGCCAGCTTTTGCTCTTCCTATGCAATATAGCAGAAACTAGTTTCCAAACACTGGCACCTTCTCTAAATGCCAGCAGTCAGATCCTATTATCTTAAGGCCTGATCAGGAGCTAAAATTAAGCTACAATCCAGATATCCAAAGAGTACCAATAAAATTTCCTCTGATGTACTGAAGATCATGGCTCAGGAGTTCTTGAAAGTTGTAACTATAATAGAAAACTATGACTTAGTTACCACCAAAAAATGATGGTCCCAGAGTCAATTTCTGGTAGAAACATTTATTTCTTCTCTTAAAAAAGAATAAAAAAGTGTAGAGAGTAAAAAGACAAAAATGGAATTTTGGTTTCTGAAAACAATTTCATTTGCTTGGATTGGAGGAGGGAAGGAGGTGCAGTATTTTTTTTAAAGAAATGCCAGAAATCTCAATGGAAACAAATTTTTCCACAGTTTGAATATCCTCTTTGTTGAGATGATGATTATATTTTAGTCGAAACAAAGTGTGGGGGGGGGGGAGGGGAAGGACAGAAGTGTTTCTCCATGGGTGTTTCTTTTAGGAAGTGTAACTTACTGCTGTCTTTGCTTAAATTCATACACCAGTGTTTCTAACAGCATTTCTGTGGATCATTCTGGGGCTTTTTCCTCAATAATAGCAAACTCGATTATTATTTGCCTACAGGACTGTAATTGAGAACAGCACCTTCTATTCTTGTTTGTTTTTCTTCTACCAGATGTGAGATGAAGACCTGATCTGACTGACAGATTAAATGACTTTGATGCGTATAATATTCAGATAAAACAATCACTCATAATTGGAAATATCTGTTCTAATCAAAAGTCTTTGAAAGCAAATTAGTCTTCCCTTCTTCCTGCTTCTTTCTCAGCGAGTTCACTTTCAAGGTGTGATAACAAAGTCACTTTTCCTTGTAATCCTTTCCTGTATAGGAGTCAGTGAGGATTTGTTCAAGCCATGCAGAACACTAAGACATGAGACATAATCCAGCCTTTTAGGATACTTTTCGAGTTCATCCCTTGACTTCCACTTCCCTTCCCTTCCCCTGAGACCTTGGTGATGTCTCCCATTGGTGAAATAACCCACTATAAATAGTTACCAGCCTTAGCAGGAGCTAATTTACCCTGGTAGGTACTAATGTGTAGAAGTATTAGCTACTGACTAGTTGTTTATCTTTTTCCCTCCATCTCCTTATTAATGAGTACATTTTAACTCTTTTACTGGAGAATGTCTGCATGTGGTATAATTAAAACTCACAAATCTCAGGTGCTCATATTAGGACACATTAGTCTTAGCAAAATCTTGCTTAATGTCCTTGAAATGCCATGCCAAAATTTGTCAAGTTAAAATAATTTCAGTAGTGCTTTAATAGAATGCAACAGTTAAGAGATCTACACAGAAATAACACTGAATAGCTTATTGCCATTGGGATCTTAAGAAGTAAGTCCATGAACAGTATATATGCTTAGTATTGCAATGAGTTTTTTATTGAGAACTCTATGGCTGTTTCAGCTGGTTCTGAATTTTATTTTATTTTTCTCCACAATAGTAAGCACTGATTTAATGCCCTGCCTCCAGATACTGAGTTTACTTAAAATGTTTCTTCTTAAAACTACCCTGGCTAACATTAGGCACTTAATATTAGTTAACATGAGCGTCTATATATAAGCTATATACTTGTATGCCTGCATGAGTCCAGACTCTAGTAGCTTGTTCATATTACCTACCACCACCCTTTCTCTAGTCAATGGCAGATCACAGACTGTGGCCTCTGAAATCTATACAATACTGTGGGTTTTTTTTTTCTGGGAAAGCAAAACAAATCAGTCCATATTTCCCCTCGACCTTATAAATTACCATAAGACATTACTGAACTCCCCAGAAAGAGGAAGGATACAAGGATACTATTGGTCCTGTACTAAAGATAATCACGTCACATGATGCTGAGTCCACACTAGCTCCCAAAAGCACCTGTTCTCCTATTCCACCTACCTCAGAACAATGAGAGACTAAAAACTTCCTTCCGTTCACCTCTCTTCTGGATAGTTCTCTCCTGGAGCTCTGAAGGACTGAATGGAAGGTTTTCTGGGTCAAGATGCTGACATAATATTGGAAAACATTTATAAAACCATAATGTGTAAAGCCAAATGCTGCCAGTTAAAAATATTACCATGCAAATATGCATATGCTGTACTATGAAGCTGCTTATGCAGGTAGGTCAAGAGCTGATTGCACTGAAGACCATTCTATTTTTGCAAATTAGATCAGATGAGAAAACTGTGAAGAAAAATGTGTGTGAGGGGAGCAGACTTGTAGGAAAGAAAGAAAGACTAGTCCAGAGAAAGGGGGCAGGAGATCTGCTGACTACGAGCCCTGCAGTTCTATAGGAGTCCTCCAGGCCCAAGGACAAGAAAGAGTCAGCCAGCTTGACAAACTGGGTGTTAGTGGATACTAGTGATCTAAAGGGGAAAGGACTTGTAACACTGCTTTGGCTTGTGAGTATTCCCCAGGCCACAACTCCCGCTTTTGTAATTTGCTCTTGTCATTTTTATTTATGGCCAATTGTTCATTTGAACGCATCGGCTGCTGTTAGTGACAGGAGAGCCGTGCAGTGAGAATGCTGGATGTGCACCATAGAAATATGGTTTACCCATTAATGTCAGAGCAAGCCGATGAAGGAAATGTTTGTACTAATTTTGAGTGGGTGTTTATGCTCTTAAAAACAACTCTGTTAAAATGACATGAAGGGGTTGCAGGCAGGCACAAGCCCCCAGTTCTTTCTTTATGATGTCAGAGGAAATTTGTTCCATTTACAATCAAAGTATGAGTGTTCATAGCCTTTTCCGAGAGCTGTACTTTGGGAGGCATAGATCAGGCTAAATGTGTCCTGACTCAAGTGTCACTGGCAGGGATTGGCACAGTCCAAAACTGTGCGCTCAGACTGATGCCAAATTTTTGATCAATATAGATCTATTCTGCTAGTCTCATATCCCCTGGGACATCTGGAGAAGATGAATTTTCCATGTGATCTAACAGAAAACTTCATGCCCTTCCCAGCACTTGTCTTTATTAATGAAAATGTTAACATAATCTCCTTAGTTGTTTGTACAGTCCTCCCTAAATACTGATTTGCCAATACCAAATTTCCAGTTCTTCTCTCATAGCCGTCTTACTTCATTCCTACTTACTTTGCCTCCTCAGAGTGAAAGAAACAATCCTTCTCAGTGAATCAGCTGAGTCTCTTTTGGACTTGATGGCTGGGTGGAAGGATGGATAATTCCCTGCAGGGAAGTTGCTTCAGGCAGCTGTGTGATCAGAACAGACATCTCTGGTTACAGGCATGAATGGGCATCTGCGCTGCTTCTAAAAGGAAAGGACCATACAACTGAAAACTGTACTGAGGTGTCCCAAGTAAGGACATCTGTAGGATTACTGTAGGATTACAGCCTATCACTTGCCCTTTCTGAGCTCAACAATATATAGATTTGCTTTTAATTGTTCCTGTTGCAGTAGCTCCTAGCAGGTATAGTCTTAATGTATTAATTATAGCTGCCCCACAATTGCTCTGTTCTACACCCAACTGTTATTTCTTTTTCATCAACAAGTGCTTTCAAGCAAGTTTTGTCAAATAGATGACAGCATCATTCCAGATTACATTTGGTAATAATGATACTGCAGCTGAGCAGGCATTTTCCCCTTCTGCTCTGCTCAAACCCAGCTACGACCTTCAAACTCTTGTGACCCTTGGCACAAAGGTGGACACATCTCTGCCTTTCTTACAGTTTAGTGAAGGGCTACAGCATACATGAGACATACTGTGAAAATACAAGCCAACTCAGGTTATGTCTTTCCCTTCTGAGTGATGGCAATGGGTAAACAGTGCCAGGCAGTTTTCCCAGAGCAATATCTTATTTTATTCAAGCCAAAACACTGAAGAGAAAGAGGTTAAATTAATAAATAATCTGATTGCTCAGAACTTACCGACTCTCACACCTTGAGATGTACCCACACTGCCTTGGGCATTGCTGCAGGGCCTCCTGCTGGGGAGATCTTTGAAACTCTGCCCCCAGACTGTCCTCCACTACTTGGTGCCGTATAAGGCTGAAGATAACCAGCACCTTGTCAGACCAAACCAGCAATAAGACCATGGAGGATGGTGATTAGTCTGCAGTCAGGGAAGGAATCACTGGGAAATAGCATTTTTAAAGCCATAAAATACCATAGTGGTGTTTCCCAGAAAAGCCCCTCTTGGAAATGAAGAGCTCTAGTCCAGACCAGTCTAAGTGCAGAGCATTAGCAACCCATTTGCATCTCACCACAAGCAGCATGCATAAACAATTATTATTCCTAAGTCATTCTGGGGCAACTCGCCCTGAGACATACATGATATTTCACCCAGCCGGTCAAGTCTCCAGAGGTGACTTGCAGCCACAGGCAGCACAAGTGGGTTGGATAAGATGTGTTACTTTCCTCTGTAATATTACTTCTTTTCTTTACAGTATAGCCCCATTAGGCTGTTGAGTGTTTTCCTAACCACAACTGACTTAGGATAATCCTGGTCTAGGAGAAAAGGCATGAAGAGACTTAGCAGCTGGGAGTAAATTTGACACAAATTTAGACTAGAAATAAATTTCAGATTACTATTTTTTTTTTGAACAATGGAAGGTGATTAATCATTATAACAAATTCACTGGGCTTGTGGTGGGATTTCCCAAACTTGGAATCTTTTCTGAATGTCTTCTTAAAACTTCTGCCTGAGTTTCAATAGAGCTTACTAGTTGGATGCTAAAAGCTTCACTGGAATTCTTTGGACTGTATACACAGGAGTCCAGATGAGAGCGCATAGGCACCCTTCTGATTTCAAAAGTCATGATTATTCAGCTGATCTAAGTCCTTGTTGACTTCAACTTACATCTACTTTCTTATGTTTTCACTCCCAGTATGAAATCTCTATGTTGAGTTTGAAGCTTATTGTTATTTTTTATTTATGAACTCCCCATGTACCTTCTAGATTAATATCTTTGGGTGAGTATAACTCTAAAGTTATTGCCAGTGTTGTCCTTGATATATTCTGTTTGGATATCTGAATGTTTTTTCAAACTGAGCGAGGTAATAAGAGTAAGTTCAAGTAACTTTTCTATGTGTTCTCTCTGTCTGGCTTTTCCAGAAGGGTGGACTTTAATTGCTGTAACAAAAAGTTTAGACACGTTACAGTCAGAAAATGTCAAAGTCTTTCCCCAGATCTAAATCATGGAAAGGTAATGGATTTTGCCTCCATACTGTACGATTTATTTCAGAAATATCCTCATCTGTAATAAAAGTATTCTCTAGGACTGTGTTTTGTTTGATTTATTTAGATGCTCCTGAACCATAGCTGCTCCAAAACAGGATGGAGCGTGATACAAAAAAAAAAAAGGCTTTCTGACACCTTTTTCCTGTTCCAAGCACAGCTAAGCAACTTCACACTCTGAGAAAAGAACAGGAAAACAGGGTTGACAGGGACCAAAAGAAGCAATACAGTGTATCTCACTGGCCTATGGCCAGATATTCTTTCTGTGACTTGTTCCTGACAGATACCACTCTAATCTGTCTTGCAGTGTTAGAGATTTCACTTTCTCCCTTGATAACATTCTGAGCTCCTGTCAATAAGAGATTTTTCTCTCAATGTCTAACCTGAGTTGAAAAGGCTTCCAGGGACCTGCAGAAAGGTCTTCTTACTTTCTCTTGGCAGCAAACTTTTATGACAAACCCCAATCCTTTCTCTTCTCTAAACTAAGTTAACTCAGTGCTTCCAAAGATCTTGTTTTCTAGATGTTAGGTATTTTGGGGGGAGTTTGACTCCTCCAACTTGTCCTCTCCAAGAAAGAATTGCGCTTCTATTTCTAACTCCTGGCAGTTCATACAGGAGCTCAGCTCCCCAGGGGTAGTCCTGGCAGGGAGGACTTCAGGCTTCAGAAGCATCAGCTCATATGCATGTGCTTGGAGGCTGTGACAGTGTGCTCTAAAGGATTGCCTCCCTCTGCATATGGCAGCCAAAAATGTGGCTAGATCTGCTGGGGCCATGCCCGTAGGTGGTGGAGGGCATGATCACATATTTCCTGTGCTTGGGCTATGAACAGAGCAACTGCACTGACCTCTCCATCTTGCTTCCAAGCAGCTGACCCCAGAAACAAGGTAGGTGTTGTTTGTACAGCTGGTGCTAGGCTGTGTGTAAGGAACACAGGTAGGGGGGGTGCCCATTGAGGCTGCCTGTGACGGACACATCTCTGCAAGGCTTGGGTCCAGCTGTTGTCCCCCACACCCAGGATCACTCAAGAAATGACAAGTAATGAAAGGATTTACAGGGGGAATGGAAAATCTTATTTCCCAATTCCTGACTGAAGTCATACCCACCCTTGGCCTCTCCCTCTCCTGATGACTTGTGTCACCAGGGCTGCCTGTTGCTCTGCCAACTCTCTTTCTCTGAGCATTGTAACTGCTCCCCCCGTGGGAGCAACAACTTCCTTGCAGCCTTTTGCTTTCTCCTCGTGGTACAGTGTGCATCTATCTGCTCTCGTGAGGACAAACTTTTCTTTGGTGTCTTGTAGTCATTACACTCTCATTAAAGTAAGGAATTGAATCAAACAATCCTCCCTTTATTGACAGATGAAAAAAACCTGCAGCCAAGTTTCTGTTGAGAGATTATAGAAATAAGGGAGCCTGAAAATCAATTTATTTCCTTGAAGTCAAGACCATACTAGTTGTTAACTCAATGTACGAGTTTAAGGCATTAAATATGTCTCTCTAAGCACTTTGCAGTTCTTCATTTCCTTACCGTGGGGAATCACTTTTCGGTATCAAGTCTAAATAGCCTGTCTTCTCTGGAAAAACACTCGAATGCATCTTCCCCATTTTAATAAAGTTTGGTTTAGAGAAGGGAAGTGAGCAGCTTATTAAACAATGCATGAAAATACAAAAGTTGCCACTTGAGCCTTGGGACTGACGTCACATCGTAAATCCATTGACACAGCTCTTCTCATCAGTTGAAATGGGGCAGGCTGGGCTTTTCTGAGAAGGGACTTTTGCAGCAGATTAATTATTAGTTTAGATGGAGCCCATGCTGTGACAATCCGTTAGGAGTATGTTCACCTGCATTAAAAAATCCTGGTTGCTTTTAAATTCTGAAGCAAGAGACAGGAGAAGGGGTTTGGTAATTGTATTTCTCTGCTTAATTAAAGGTTAGAAAATTGTACCTTTGTAATCTAGGCTCCTTTTCAGGGAACAGGCTTGTGTGTGTGTGTGAAAGTTGTAGTAGAAAGCATTCTGCCTGCAGCTGTCCCTACCCAACGCTGTTCAGATTGGGGTTATGAGGAGACTGCTTCCATTACTCACGTTACCAGTTCGAATCTCAATATTGGTACACTGAATCTGGGAACCTTTGGGATCCACAGATGTTGAAAAGGAGAACGAAAGATGACAAGATCAGTGTCAGCAGGATGCAGGGATGGAACATGGTGATTGCCGTAGCTTGGAGCTGGTGGTACTAATCATGACTGAAGTGTAACAGAAGAAGTGGTGTGTCCTTAGGCTGACTTTGAGGTTCCCTCACAGAAGCAGAGACACACCGATGCGTCTTAAGAGTCTGGAAGACACCAGAGAGCTGTGAGGATGATTTGCTGTTTTAGCAGCCCGTTACTGATATTTGCTACTGAGAACAAGGCCTTCAACTTAATAAGTGACAAATTCCTATTATCACAGTACAAAAGAAAAGCAGATAATCAAAGAAATAATAGAGAGCTAAGACTGTAGGGCTGTAAATCTTTTAATTGCTTACTGTTCAGTTCCGTATTTCTGAGTGACCAAAATGGCACAGAAGTCCAAACAACAGATCACAGCCAATTTTTCAAATGTTGACAAAGCAATTTCACCCAAAGGCAACCTGAGCTTTTCTGATCACAGTGGTTAATTTCCTTTTTTCTTTTTTCTAAGTGTCCTTTTTCCAAGATCCTTCGCTTCTGTTGGCTAGACATGGAGATGTTTTGGGGAATGGTCTACTGCTGTTTGCTTTTGCAGGATCCTCAGGAGAGCACTGCTGGCCCTGGAACAGTGGCATTGACTATCTGAGAGACTTTCCCTGTGTTGTAAAAAGAAAATAAATATTTACAGTGAGAACTGCTAAATTGCACAGAGAGACATAATTGCACAAAACATGGAAAAATCAGACACAGTGCTCTTATTTGCTTTCTGATGTCTTTGTGAGAGCTTTTGCAAACAGCAGAAGCATTTTATGTTCTGCCATAATCTATCTCACCTAATGTATTCAAATCAATTCCTGGTATCTCTTCTGGAACAATAACTTATTGTGAAACACCCTGTTGGTTTTGATATGACAAAAAAAAAAAAAAAACCAAACGAAATTACACTTGTTGAGGTCTTTTTGTTTTGTTTGTTCAAATTTATTTACAGAATATATGTCCCAATTATCTTTTAAATGCTGGTGAATTTTGGATAATTGCTTCCTATAAATTTGCAGGACAAATTCATTCTTTTACGAATGAGGAACAGAAAATGTCCGGGATCTGCAGCACTAACTTTATCAAATATAGAAAAAGCAGCCTGGAAAGTTTGCAGCCTTTTCCTTTATAGGAAGTGAGAACTTGTTATGGGATACAATAGGAGGAATGGTAGTATAGCAACACATTCCCAGGTGGGAATATGCTAGTGGAAGGAATAAACTGAAGCTTTAT
Organism: Numida meleagris; assembly: GCF_002078875.1. Classification (NCBI taxonomy): domain Eukaryota; kingdom Metazoa; phylum Chordata; class Aves; order Galliformes; family Numididae; genus Numida; species Numida meleagris. Next base: position 57,133,401 of record NC_034413.1, read on the forward strand.
GCCACAACCCTTTGCTCTCCATGTGTCGCTCCCACAAACTGACCACTGGCCTGCTGAGACCAGCCGCTACCAGTCTTTGCTGTCCGACAGACAAACAGAAGAAGACAGCAACACCCAGCAGGAAACACTTTGTAGGTCACATTCAGTGTTGTTCTCTTTGTGAGGTAGGATAGGAGTGGCAATGGCATCAGCTGCTTCAGAAAGTCCCATGGCTGCTTTGAATGAGCCAGGAACCATTTTCCACTGCTCAGTACATTTTATTCCTCTGTACTGGGGAGAATCTGGAAGGAAGGGATGTATGTTACCCAGCATATATGAGAAGTGCAAAGCTGAAGCTCAGTGATGTGAGCAGGACTTTGGAAGAGAGAGTGAAAATGAGGACAGAAGAATGATGCATAGGAATTTGAAGATTGTGTGAGGAGATGAGGCTGGAAAAAACTGTTCTATTAGTCCTGAAGACCTTGACAGCCATGCACGGTGGCAGAGATTCATAGTCTCAACTGTCTGTCTTAGAAAAACATGCTAACAGTTAGCTGGAAGTGGCAGGAAAATAACAAGAAATAACTCATGAAATAATATGAATTCCAGTAACAAAAAAAAAAAAAAAAAAAAATTGAATGCTTCTCCAACCTGGAGGAAGACATTTAATCATGTCCTTATTGCCTGGTCAGAGGGATGAGATGTGGTCAAGTAGTGTGACAGATATTCTTGATGGCTGGGTCACTGAATATAAACAAATAGGATCTAAGCACTACAGCTAACATTGCAGTAGCCAAAGCAGAGGATCTATTGTGAAAGGTGCTTTGAGGTTATACACAGGATTATATAGCCATTTTTAAGTCTATTATCAAACCCTACCCTTTGTAAGCAGGAAGGATACCTGTTGGATTTTTCAGTGCAGACTCTGCTGAAACTCTCTGTTCTGCAGTTTTTGGGGCAGATCCCCAGATAATACGTATCTCTGGGTTTCAGTGTCAGACGGGAGTTTTTCCTAGCAGGTAATCTTCCCACTGTATAATCTGCAGCACTCAGCAGGGAAGGAAACTCTGCATCACAACATGTTCTGTGCATTCACTGGAGCTAAACAGGAAGAGATTTCAATGGGATTTGCGTGGCTTTGCACAGCCAGTGGATCTGACCCTTCTCTAATAAAACCACCATATTAAAAACAACAGGCCCTAGATTTCCATCAGCAGGGAAGTGGAATTATAATCAAGCCAGGTAAATTCCTCTCAGAAGGCTCTTTTGAGGATGCCCTTGGAGACTTAAAGGAGGGAAGTGAAAAAGAGCTTGACAGTGAAGAGGCAGTATAGAGGGATAAGTACAATGGTCTCTACCTATGACAAGGAAAAACTGTTCCTGACCTAACGGCTCTCTCTTTCCTTGCTTTCTGTGTCCAGTAGGAAACATTTGTGGTTTCGTTAACACCCTGTCAGAACTTCAAGAGGCTCTAAAGGGAGCATGGGCAATGCACTGCCATGGAGGGGGAGGCTCAGGCACACTCTTTGTCTTCTCAGTGCCTTCCCACCCCTGGAAGGAACAGGCTGTCCCCTGATAATAGCTGGGCTGGTGAGACCATGCCGTGTCCATGAGCGTCACTGGTGGGGCAGTGTGTTCTGGAAGAGGTGGGCGGGGATGCCCAAAAAGGGGAGGGAGGCCACTGAGAAGAGGAAGGACAGCAGGTGGGGAGCTGGACAACATCCTTTGCTATGGCATGTCTGATAAGGTGGGTGTTTACTTCTATGGGAAGGAACAGCTTTGCAAATAAAAGATTAACTGCTGAATGATCCTATGGTAACAGCCCTGAGGCATTGCCAATTTAGCCACCCGGTGTAAAACCAGGCAGGGAGGAAAAAGGGATCATGTTCCAGTCCCAAACACCCCTGGCTGACGTCAGTGTGTGATCCTCATGTCTCCACAGAGCTCAGTGTACTCACCGTGTTATCACTGTTTAGCATCTTCAAGAGAGTTAGGCTGGTCCACCTCACTTGGCACCCTGATGCTAGCAGGCCTGTAAGCATGACTGGATTTTTTTCCAGCTAAGTCAGTTGGTCTCAGTAAAGACACTGCCTCTCCGAAGTCTTGCTTCACTGAGCAAACACAAAGAGGAGGAAAGGCTGAAGAAGAAGGCAAAAAATGTTTTATTTTTTTAAATTGATACCTGTGTACTGGACCTTCAGGCATCTCTAAGGCACAAAAATCAATCTCATGCTCCACCTCGAGTACTGTGTCCAGTTTTGGGCCCCTCCCTGCAAGAAAGACATTGAGGCCCTGGAGTGTGTTCAGAGGAGGGCGACGAACCCCTGGTAAGGGGTCTGGAGCACAGGCCTTATGAAGAGCGGCTGAGGGAGCTGGGATTGTTCAGTCTGGAGAAGAGGAGGCTCAGGAGAGACCTTATCACTCTCTATAACTACCTGAAGGGAGGTTGTAGTGAGCTCGGGGTCGGCCTCTTCTCTCTTGTAACTAGTAACAGGACGAGGGGGAATGGCTTCAAGTTGCGCCAGGGGAGATTTAGGCTGGACATTAGGAAACACTACTTTTCTGAAAGAGTGGTCAGGCACTGGAATGGGCTGCCCAGGGAGGTGGTTGGGTCCCCGTCCCTGGAGGTGTTCAAGAAACATTTAGATATAGCGTTGAGAGACATGGTTTAGTGGGGTTATTGGTGGTAGGTGGATGGTTGGACTAGGTGATCTTGTAGGTCTTTTGCAACCTAGCTAATCCTATGATTCTATGTTGCAGATGCGACCAGCAGACTCCTGGCAATAGACTGACAGATGTTTGTGCTTCCTCTTTATCTAATGCAAAGCAGGTTGAGTCCTACAGTTGTTTAAATGTTTGAATATTCACTTACACACATATCTAGAACCACTGTTGCTGTTACCAATAACATCAATGAAAAGTCTCTCTATGTGCACAGTTGTGAGATTCTTACCTCCAAGGAATGTTTAAATCCTAACTGTTAGCACTGATGGACACTAGCACCGAGTTGTTATGTGTCCCTTTTTGGAGTGTGTAGCAGTTCAGGAAACAACGACAGCTTTTGGAGCAGAAATCCTCAGAGACATTTCAGGGAGAAGATTTTGAGATACCTACTGAAGTTATTCTAAATTCCATCTGAAGAGACACCTGTATGTAATTTGGAAAGGAAGATCTCAGTAATTTCACCATCAAGAGCAGGCAAACCTCAGCACACCCCAGAGAACCAACTGCAGCTAACTCATCTGCATTTTACAATCACACATAAAGTTTTCTGCAGTTGCAGGAATGACTGGTGATCTTCACCACTGTTCCCTCTCTCTGCTGGTGGCATGATGTAGTCTGTGTCTTTTAGTCTTTAATTACAGGTCTTCAAGCTTGTTAGGGGATACAGTGAAATGTCTATCCAAACTGTGTGGTCAGAGAATACTCCTAGAATGAACTTCCTTCCTGGGTTGTCTGTGTTCAGTGAGGAATGGCTGTGATGACTAAAGCAACTTTCTCTCATCTTGAATTCCTTGTTCTTGAACTGTCGTCATTGCCTAGGAAGCTTGGCTGGCTTTCTCTTTGAGGCCATTACTGCTTTTTTTCTTTTCAGGATGTTCTTGGTTTGGAAGACAGCCCTGGAAAACATAGGGATTCTGGTTCAGTGAAGGAGATGAACCTTATCTTTTCCACCTGGAGCCTGCCCATTCCTAACATCCAGTACTGTAATCCTTCACTTGAATTTCGATGGACAGGATCTCACCAGCTGGGGAATTCCCTGGGGATTTTTTTTTCCCCAGCATGCTCTGAGACTTAGTGCTCTCAGCGAGCAGTGTGGTGAATGCTGGTTGTAAACCACAAGGGTTAAGTGGCATGTCAGATCATGGGCGGTGAGAAGCCGCTGCATGTGTGTGGTCTCCCTGATTCACACTCCGGTGTTTTTTGAATAAAATTTAAAAAACAAAAACACAAGCAAACAAAAATCTCTTTTGTAAATCTTGAATTCCAGGTAAAGGTTTGACCTGCACCTCATCTGAAATCACAATGGTGTTTGGAAGGCAATCCTTCTCACATCCCTGTGTTTTTTTGTATACTGAGTGCAAAATAACCTGGGGCTGCATGTGGGTTTTCTTAAACTAAATATCCCGCAAGTGTGAACAAGTGCATTCTGACAATAGCCTAAACCAACAACACTGCTCAAAGCAGAGAGAGAAAGCCTCTTAGGGGAGAGTGACATCTACAGCCTTGTTTATATGATATAATCCCTTACTGTCTAAGACTGGCCTGTGTTGAAAACTCTAGTCCAGAATTGGACTTTGCAGGATTTATAATGGATGTTAATATGACTTGGATCGCAGACTTACTCTAGAGCTCCAACTAGAAGAGCAGTCATATTTTTTCTAGGTGTTGTGCAAACATATAGGAAGAGTCAGGCCCTGTTCCAAAGACCTTGCAGTGAGAGCGGACACACAAGAGAAGGGATGTCGTCTTAGCCCCAATATTTGCAAATGGAATTGGGAAAGGATAAGAGACTTGCCCAAGGTCATGCAGGGATTTTTTGGCACAGCAGCAAACTGAACCCAGCCCTCTTATGTCCCAATCTAACACTTTAAGCACAAAAACATCATTTTTCCAGAAGGAGCAGCTGTCAGATTGAAAAGCAAAAGTTTTGTTTTGTTTTTATTCTTTTTCCCCTTTTCTTCCCATATTTGATGTACAGGAAAGAACAAATTAGCTCATTTAAAAACAACTGGAATTTTCACCCCAACTTGAGCATATTTTTCCAGATTCAAAGCCATTTGCTCAATATTTTTGTTTCTTAATCTTATTTTCTATGAACATGAGACTCTCTTCCTCCCAGAACCGCCTGTGCCTCTGAGGGCCAAACCACCACTTGAAAGGCTGTTCCTAAAATATCTGGGGCACGTTCAGAGCTGGGGAACACTGAAAAATTTGCAGACAACCTTGGCCTCTCACCCTTTGTTGGCATATCAAGGCAAATGGGAGAAAACACGTTCCAGAAAAAGAGTTTAGATTGCTGATGGGTGATAGAGAGACCTTTGAATAACCTCAGGACTTTGGTGGCTTCAAGAAAATGGAAGCTGACTCTAAAACCATTCCTGTTGTGGGGTTTGGTTTGGCAAAAACAAAGTCTGATTGATGAGGTTTGGCCAAACCAAGCCTCCAGTTCTGTAGCCAATCTCTGCTTCAAGTGATCGTCAGTTCTTGGGTGTGCTTCCACACATTTGAATTTCCTCACTGCTTGAAGCCTCCAGGAAAAACAGAAATAGCCAGCAGGTCCTTCTGTGAGCAGAGAGAATCAGAATACAAAATGAAGAGTAGCGCAGTCTTTCCTACTTGTGTGCTGCCATGGTACCAGATCAATGAATGTTGTACTAAACAGAGAGCTTGCTCTTGGTTCTTAGCATGGAAACAGAGAGCAGTGAAATCATCTTTATTCTTTCCCCATGCTTCATCCTGGACTTTCTAAGACACTTTTTCCTTTTTGGGAGTTGCTAAATGTTGGAGGGGGTGGTACTCATAGGGAGAAGTGAGACTTATTCTGTGACTTCCTTGGAGATTTATGCTCTGGATCTCTTCACCAAGGACACACATCACATCCCAGATCCACACAAACAGGCCTCTGCTGTTTCAGTTTCTGGCCCATTCTCTCTGTGCCTTTGTACTGAGATTGGTAACCAAGGCATCAGTTGTGCTGACAAGCTGTTGTCAATGAAGAAAACATATGGCTTTTCTGGCCCACATGAAGGATATGCTGGTTGTAACCCACATGAGTCATTGTGCTGGATAAAATCTTCACCCCTCAGACAACTTGTGCTAAAATACTGAAATGGCTGGAATTGTAAAAATGGCTCTGAAAAGCCTTGAATCTTATGAGAGGTGTGTTTCCCCTGGAGTCAACACTGCCAAAGAGGGCCGTGAGAAGGCTTTTCAGAAGCCCCTCTTGAAGCAAAGCAGGAAAGAGTGGAAGGATCGAGGTGTCTTAGTTCTGGGGAAGCTTCCTGCAATGTGCCTGCCATCCTACTAGTGTGACACAGAAACGCCTCCAGAGTATGCTCTGTCTTCACTACTTCCTGTTTTAGGGTCCTTTCCAGATACTGATGATATGCATCTCAACTTATCTAGGATTTTAAATCTTGAGGTCCGTTCATCAGGGATATCTCCTCTTCTATGTCTTCAGATTCAATTTGTACCTGAGATGTGCTTCTTTTTTTTTTTTTCTTTTTTTTTTTCAGGATTCTACCTTGCTAGTGAAGTTTGGTTTTTGCCTTTCTGTTCATAATTACAAAGAAATTGACTAGTGGAAATCTGTGGAGCACAAAGTTTCAGAATTCAGCATTACTCTTTATTTTCAAAGATGAAACATTAGCAACTGCTTAACATTTCTGTGAGAATGAACTTCCTGAACAATGTCTTCTCTGGCAGTTCCTGACCCCATTCAATGTCTTCCTCTGCTTATTTATCTGTTGTTAGTCTCCTGTGGTTTCTTTTCTGGACTTGGCTTGCCTTACAGCTAAACAACTTTATCCCTGACAAAATAACCCTGTCTACCACTTCTTTCTTCTGTCATGGCTCTCAGGGTTTCTCTCTTGTCATGTGCACCATTCCTATAATCTGGTACCTCTTCCTCTCATCCTCTCTTCCTGTCTCTCCAAACCTATCTTCTGCAACTAAGTCAAAAATCAGGCTTTTCTGGTTGTAGTCACCTCCTTCGCATATTCATTGTCATCATTAAACTTAAATGTTTCTAGTTGTTCTCTGACTGATGGATGCTTCTTGGCCAAGGTTAATAAACACTGACACAGCACAGCAGTTAAACAGTAAAAACTTTGTTGTAACTTCACAAACTCGACCAGAATCCACGAACATGCATTGGCTTTCTGGAGGAATGTTAGCCAAGCATGAGGACTCTGCCATGTGTATGCAGAGGAGGCTGTGCGCTGAGCCAACCCATGCTCCAGCCATAGCCAGGTTCTTGAGGCAGCTGGAGAATTTGTTTTTGGACTCTCCTTGCTCTGTACTGGGTAACTGGATGTATTACTCCAGCCAGTTCCCTCACAGCATATTCACTTCAGCCCCATCCTCCTAGATTCTACCTTACCTCTGTAACCCTTCCCTTATCTGTTATTTGATCATTGCCTACCTCACTTTTTGCATCTCTCTGGAGCATCACATCTGACTGTGCTGTTGTGGGAGCCTCTCTTTCCCCCATTCATAGCTGTTCTTTCTCTGCTTAGATCGAACATTCTCTGGGAGCACAGCCCATCTGCCTTTACTTTTTGGTACTGCATGGAAAAACAAGATTCTTTTATTGCCTGCACATAAGTCCTACAATAAACATGCAAGTGAGGACTGAAAATCACATTAAAAAAATTCACATAAAGTAAATGGATCTGTGGATTCCCAAATTCCAAGGAGATAAGCGCATGCTGCTTTAAACAGGGATGATACTTTGTGTTAGCTGTAGCCTGAAAGTAGCAACCCAGGTCCAAGCAGAGACTTCACAGGTGTCTGCTTCTTTTGTTGGGCTCTGTTCTTTCACTCTGCCTAAGTTTTAAAGCTTTCAGAACAGGATTGTTTGAGGTTTTCCTCTTGCCAACTTGTCTGCAGCCAGAAAGTCAGTGGGAGACAGAAAGACCCATAAAAGGTAATAGCTAAATAAGTAACATGCAGAAATTCCTCTCACTCACCTCTGTATTGGCAAGGGAAGATGCAGCTGACAAGGATTAGCCAAGTATGAGTTTAGAGAGAAGCTAGATGCAAAGGCCTCTAGACTTCTTTTAACCCTGAAAGCTTTGGAAGTAATTAACAAAAAACCAAAATTAATCTAGTTGATCTGTCCCTTGGTGTTTTGTCAGCTCTTTCACGTGAGGACATGTTGCTTTTGATTTTTTTCTGCTCATAGGAGAAAATTTCTAAGTGATAACTAATAATACTATGAAGATCATGTTGCCTCTTGTCCTCTTTTAAGAGCCTCGCTGGGCTTCTCTCTACAACATTATATCACTTATTGCGGAGTGCAGGAAACAGAAAAAAAGATATTTTTATTTTTGCATTGTCTCTGCCTTTGAGACAGGTGAAACTAAGTCACATGAACCTGCAGAGCAAAAGAAAAGGATAGGGTGGAAAAGAACCCCCTGCACTCATATCTTCCCCCTTTCAACAGGGGAGAAAAAATTTGTTTCCATGTGGAAGATTTTTCAGATGTTTCTTTCTCAAGAGTGAATTGGGGCTTAGGAAAAACTTAGTTCACTTCCCCATATCAGCTGCAATTCTCTAGTGCACCTTTGTCCACTTGAGCCTGGGCTAACTTGGCTCTTAAGTTTTCTATCGTGTGTGTAGTTCAGGCCCTATCCTCTCTAGGTAGAATAGGATAATTTCAGTTATTAAATTCATGCACGCCAGGATCCAGCAAATTCCTCTGTCTTTTCCAATTCCTGTACATCTTCCAGAACCAAGTACTGCTTTAACCCTTCCTACCCTTCCTAGCAGCCTGTGCTGCACCTGCTGGAAGCAGAGGCTTTGGTTGCATAAAGTCCCTCTCTATATGCAGACAGCTCTTTTTGAAGGGTTATCTTTATTGCAGCCAATAGATGAAGAATAAGGTGTTGTTCTCTGCTCTGCTAAATGTAAGAGTCTTTCTGTCATCTTGCCAAACCCAGAGGAAAAGAAAAGAAAAAAAGCTAAGTTCTGCAACTCAATGGGGCAAATTATGTTTAGCTGGAAAGTTTGGATTCCTTGGGGTAAATGACCTCTTTCTCATTTCACCCAGATTTAAAATGGGAACAATGCTCTTTGTCCATATAGAATAGAGATGTATGATTACACAGCAGAGAAGAGGATTTTGCACCTGCAAACTCCATAAATATGTGGATCCAAAACTACTCAAATACTCTGAGGAACCTTTTTGAGGATATACATCTTGCCGCATCATGTACTGTTCAAACTTGTCAAGATTCTGTTTTCATAAAGGTGATACCCTGTTTAGCAGCCACCCTTGCTGTAGACTTACAAAGTGTCTAAAATAGCCAGAGGCTCAGGTATCCTAGTGAGGACGTTGCATCCATGGCATTTGCAGGGGTCTGATATTGCCCAGTCTTTCACACTGAGAAACCTCCCAGCACCCCAGCTAGCCCACAGAGAAGAAAAGCAGGCAACCTTCATAGTCTAAAGCATCAGACTTTATATTTTGTGTGCATTAAGAAAATTTTAAGGGAGCTGCTTCCCTGTGCTGGTGCATAGACAACCTGTACGATAGACTGGATTAGGAAAAAAAATATTTTCTGCAGTTGGTCATGTAATGGGAATTTTGTCCCTTCCCTTGAATCATCTGGCCTGCACCACTATGAATTACAGACACTATCAAAAGAGATGGGCTGTCAGTACATGCTGCTATAGTGATTTCTGTGTCTGTCTTGGGGTAGAGAGACCTGGAGCATCAAACTGTCCACCTTAAAAAATTTATAAGGGCTTAGAGCATGAGCCAAATTCTGGAAAGCAATGATATGATTAGCAAGTTTCCAAAAGTTATCTCAGTAATTCTCATACACATGCTGACTGCTCTCTGATTACATTACTAAATGACATAAATTAAAACCATCTTTTTCCAGTATCTCTGTAGTCGTATTGGTGCTTTCAACTATGGAGGGTAATCACCCAGCAAAATCTCAGTTCAAAAGAAATGCACTCTATTTATCTATTTGTTCTTTCTGCGTATTGATAAGTGTATCAACATTATCATGATTAGTTATGTTCCCCTCATTTGTCCTACTAAAAATGTGGTAAGTTTGAGCTGATGCCTACTAAAAGTGACTAGGAACAGCATCAAAACAGAAGGTGTTCCAGCACAGAAGGCCACAATCATATAGATTGATTAGGTATGGTCTACCCTTGGTGAAGCTGTGCTGGCTCCACGTTCTTGTCTCGCATGTGCCTTAACATAGCTTCCAGGAGTATGCTCCATGATCTTCTAAGACACAGACGTGAGGCTCCTGGCCTGTAGTTCCCTGGGTCTTCCTTTCACCTTTTCTTAAAAATGAGAGTGATAATTCCCTTTTTCCAGTCACCAGGGACTTCATTTATCAAATATGATGGAGAGCAGCATGGCAATCACATCAGCCAGCTCCTCTGGAATTCTGGGATTTATGTCATCTGTCCCCATAGACTTATACATATTTAGTCTCATGAGGTGCTCTACTGTTTCAGTGGGAGGGATTTTGCTCCCCCAACCCCTGCCTAGAGATTCAGAGACATGAGAGGTGTGGGAAGACTGACAGCCAGTAAAAACTGAAGCAAAGAACTTGTTGAGTACCTCATCCTTCTCCATGTCTGCTGAAGCCAGTTCTACCACCTCATTTATAAGAGGGGGTACACTCGCCTTTCCCTGTCTCTTCTGACCAATGTACCTTTAGAATTTTTCACATCCTTTGCCAAGTTCAGTTCCATCTGTGCCTCGGCTTTCCTGATCCCATCTCTGCATGTCTGGACAGCATCTCTGTATTCTTCCCATGCCATGTGTCCCTGCTTCCACTGCTTGAATATTCCCTTCTTTTCCCTCAGTTTGGCTAGCAGGTCCTTACTCAGCCATACCAGTTTCCTGTCTCCTCTGCTTGATTTCTCGAGCTGGGGAATGGAGAGCTCTTGTGCTCTCAAAAGTGTGTCCATAAAGAGCTGCCAGCTCTGTTCTACTGGTACGTCTGTAAGGACAGTTTCCCAGGGGATCCCCTCCAATACCAGACAGAAGGTTGCTCTCTTGAAGTTCAGGGTCTGACTTGCTCTTTGCCAGATTCATATTCCTTGAGATCACAAACTCAACCAGGGTATGGTTGCTACAGCCCAGACTGTCTCCAGTCTTAGCCTCTTTAATGATCTGATGTGTTTTATGGAGAAACAGACAGCTTGAGTCTCTGAGCTGTCCACATTTTGTTTGTCTAAGTAGTACAGATAACCCACCACAACTACAATGACACTATCATTAAGAAAATAAGCAAGGCAAGGTTTGTAGGGAGAGATGACATCCCACATCAGAGAAACCATCAAAAAGTAGACTGAGACAAGGAGTTTATTGGGCTTGAAACTGAAGAAGAAACATTCCAGCTAATAAAGATGCAGGAAACTTTCTTTGCAGCTTGAACTGAATTGTGTTAATCAGCTTGATATTTAATGAAGAAAAGGGTTTTAGCACCTGTGGAACAGAATGGCATGCTAGCAAAAGTAGTAAGTTCAATGATTTTGGTGAGGTAGAGAAACTAATGACAAGTGCTTTGGCTATAATGTAATTGTGCTGTGATTTTTAGGATGGAGTGGGGTTAGGAATTTGACAACCAAAACTGATCTTTGAAGATGTTTTGTGGAATGCCTTTGAAGATCAAGACTAAGAAGTCAGAGAGTGGTTACATTGTGAGAAAAGTTCTCCCACTGGGTGTTTCTGTCTTTCACAGTGTCTGCGTGAAAATGTTGTGGTGCACAATGGTTGATGGGTTTCACCCACATTCTTTTCATGAGGGCATTTGGTGCTTTGGATATAATAGATCACGTTCTGGAATGACTACATGTAGGATGCAAACTTTTGATGTTTTCTTTTGGATGGGAACAGGGCTCTTATTCTATTGGGTATATACATGTGTCAGCAAGTTTTTAATCTATTGCTTTGGCACAGTCCCTCCCCTCTTGGGATATGTTTACCTTTAGAAATTTTGCTTGTAATAAAGAATTTGTTGAAGCAAAGGCAATTCAGAAAATTGAAAGAGAGACTTTGAGGACAGTTTCTCTCAAATGGTAACATGGTAGCAAAGGTTGCAGTTTCATGATGTTCTGGATACCTTCCAATCTAGTGTGAAATGTGATAGCGAAGTGTGCTGTTAATAGAGTTTTTCTTTTTATGTTGCAGTGAGTTTTACATATGTTCTTCAGGAGGCTCATTTACATCTGTGATCTTTGTCTCTGGAGGAGTAGCCTTGTTTGCTGAAAGTTTTGGGGCTGGTACTGGGGTTATCAAGAATATTCTATTCACTGCCAATCTGATAGTGTCTGGAGGTTTGGCTGCATATTGCACATTTCAGGGAGTGCTTTGGATATCTGTGATGTTCTAGAGGCAGATGTTGTAGTCCTTGGGTTTTTCTATCTATAAGGTTATTTATAGGCTGCCATTTTCAAGGTTTCTGGGAAGTATCCAGGGAAAACTAGATTGTTATTGACCTATGAATGGGTATCAGAAACACTAGAAACGCAGCCCAGCCAGAAGGGTCTGACTGAACATTTACACTCCACAGTTTCTCCTGAGAATGCAAGATAAAGTCCATGATATCAGCTTTGCCTGGCATATAACAAGAAACGTTCACTCCCCTCAGAGAGGCTTCAGTCACAAGTTTCTCTGTCTACAAGGCTGTACTTGTGCAACAACAAAAAACCTCCAAATTAATTCATTAAACAGTAATGAACAAAACCTTAGTAGTAAATCAGCCCTGGTAAGAAAGCCATCTCGCGTTGAATGCACCTGTCATGGTCTACAGACTTGCTATATAAAGTCAGCCAAGTCACTCCCACTGGAGTGGGCACCAGTCCCAAGGCATAGATATTACTCAGGTAAAAGCAATGTGGAAAACGCAGCTATGGACAGCTCCAGTGAGGCTGGATCAATAGCACAGCTGATCAAAAAGGGTGGAGAGGAGGGAAAAGCTGGCAAATGCCTGCCTTCAATTTAATTTCTGATGTGAATTTATGCTTGTCAAAATGGTTTGACTGCCTCTTGGCAATAGCTTCCAGCGGTACGTTTTCATGCAATATGTGGTTAGGAAGTTGTAGCAATTGCAGTACTAAGTGGCGAGCCTTTGACCCAAAGGGAAAGGAGGCAAATGCATTGATGTGAGAGTTGCATGGAACTGACAAATAAGGCAGAAACTACAAACCACTTTTCAGAATAATAGATTTGTCTTCTTTTGTGTTGTTAAAGCAAATGCCTAATAGCGCTCCACGTTCTGAGAGAACCGTGGGTCCCAAAAGCTGTAGAAACTCAGCTCTGGAGATAAAACTTTCTCATGTGAACTCAAATCAGTTCCCTAAGTTTGCTCTAAAAAGATGACTGATGAAATGACAGTATTGTAACTGAAAGCTTCAGTTAAGCAATCTGTACAGATTTATAAGCTTCGTGGTGATTTACATTTCTTTTCACCTGGTGACTGTATTCATAGACAGCTCACATCAGAAATGGACTGCTGAAAGGTACCAGTCAACAAAGGTCTCTCAAAGCAATGAAGGTCCTTCATTGTTATTTGGTTTTTTCTCATTTTTTTCTTCTACAAGTGATTCTAGAGGTCAGACCTGGCACACAATCCAGAGGATATTTTTCCGCGATAAAATAATTCCCAATAATTTTTTTCCTACTGAAAATCAAGTTGATTTGCTCTCAAATTTACTGGTGGCTGTGCTGATGGGAACAAAAAATGTTTCTGTAAAGAACACTGAAATTGAAATGAATGAGTGTGGGTGGAGTTGAGACCTGCAAATATTTCTATGTGAATAATATTAAGAGAGACACTGGATAAATATTATGGATGGAAAAATCTTTTCCTCTTTTAGAAACAACTCTGAAAAAGCAAGGAGGAAGAAATTTAAAGCATTTATTGGACTTGCATTTGTTTTTCACAAGATGTTTTCTCCTGTATATGTTAACTGCTCTACCAGTTTAAACTGATATTTCATTACTGATTTGCAGGTCAGGTTCATTTTCTAGTTCTTGTGCTATTTTAGATTATAAACATATACATTTTTCTTCTCTGCCTGAAAACAATTAATTGCGTAGAAAATCGGAGTGCCCTTGGCACTCAAAAATCATGCAGTATTGCTCCAAAGTCACTACTTGGCTTAAAATCACAATGTGTTAATAATAATAATACTTTTATTTTAAGTATGTAATCAGATTTTGAATAATTAAATAATTAAATTAGTCTGAGGCTGCACTCTTCCAAAAATTTTCCTCTAAGAACTAAAATATAGAGTGTTCTTCTAGCTATGTTTCTATCTTAATTGATTTGTTTCCATGAAAATACTTCTTTATTTTTATTTTTTTTACAAGGCCTCAATATTATGAAGGAATGATAAGAATTGTTAACACTGCCTTTTCATTCAGTTTGTGTATCCCTCAGTCTTTACTGGGAGAATTTTGGAGTGTTCTGGCTTGGCATTTTCCCATTGCGTTTTTGGAAATGCAGCATGTGAAACCTTTCTATATGTGGGATAACACCACATCCTCCTTGGCTTAAAGAATCATTTATAGTCTAAGTGTTTGGGCATTTCTTTGCTTTGTTTATTTACTTTTTTCTTAAGAAAATATGAAAATTCTTATCTTTATTACAAGTAATATCCAGGGCCTAATACAGGTGGCAAAATCTATCCCTCTATATAATAATAAGCTTTGGAAGGGTCAACTTCAGTATCCATCATTGAAAGGACGTTGTCATCCATTAAAAACCACAGAAGTGACTTACGCTTGCAAAAAAAAGAAATTACAACATGGTGGTATGTCCCTAAGACTGGTTGTTTCTAGGGCTCTTCTCCAGATGCCAGACTGATCATTCCCTTTGCCCCTGCGCCTCTCCTGCCTCCTCTCTGCCTTTTCCTGCTGGACTTGTACTTTCCTGCCTCTCCTTGCTCCAGCCTACATTACCCAAGACTTCTTCAGCTTTTGGTGGAAAATGGCCTATTCAACTGCAAGGACAAATTCCTCTACTCTACTCCATATCTGGCTCAAAAAATGAATACAAGTGTGAAAACCTGAATTCAAAAGCTGAGATATCTTGTGAGAATAAAGCTACTATGGCCAATTCATTGTAGAGTAATTGACAGCCACAGCTTTTTGCCACTTAACATCTTAAAGACAGTAAATCAAATGAGAAGCTTCAATTCAGGGAGCTTTTTTCTTGCCAGAAAAGCATGAGAAATCTAAGGAAGTGTGGTCTGTACACTCACACTTTGCTTATCTCTATCACACCTGGATGCTGGAAGCTGTTTCCTGGATGTGATGCACAGATAGATCACAGGAAAAAAATGAATGTGGCATATCTTGTGGTTACAGAATTGAGAAAATTAAAAACCAAGAACTGCTTCAAACCACAATTCTGAAGATTCCTACAAAGATGCAATATGATCATGGAAAATAAGGTTGAGAATGGCTATTGTAAGCTATCTAACCTACCATAGTGCCCTTGGTACTTTGTAATGCCTCAGAAAATTCAGGTTAGAGGTATGGCTATGAGGACATCCAGAAACAAAATTTCCTCTAAGTGCAAGAAACACATTCAGAGTTTCATTTTTGTTCAGGGCAGAGATGAGTGGGGAGTTTACAGCTAGTCTCGCGAGTCTCCTGAAGTTCTCAGAAAGCGAATCTCCCATCTGATCAAGAAAATATGACTTTGCATCTCCTTGAAGAACAACCTCTATCTTGGTGGCTCCATCATTTACCTCTCACAGAGAAGTGGGGCTCCACAGGAAGAAAAGATAGGGTGATTTCTCTTCCTTCTGGTGTGGCAAGAAAAGTTCTGGTTCTTGGACAGGGCTGTTAGATGAATGACCACTCAGAGTACAGGGGAAGACAGTTTGCTTAGAAAAAGCAGTGGTTGATACATCTGCATGAAAGAATCACTAGCAGTAGTGATGCACATATGCACAGCACTGCTGCAATTGCTAGCAGGCAGTGGAGAAGTCACTTAAGCTCATGTGGGAGGAGAAAAGAAACAATGATGCTATTCCTAGAAGTAAAGCAGAAAAGAAAGTCACGTGGGACTCCAGCTGTAAAATCTCACCTTGCTGGTTCTATGTGCTGAGAATGTTTTGAGACATAACTCACTTGGAGTATACATCTGTAAGTCTTGAATTGCTCTAGGACATTTCCTTGGTTTTCTTGAAAATTTTAGCTAGTCCGTTGTCAACTATTGTTATCACAGACTCATTGTTTATGAGCAGATCCTTCTACTTCTTAATGTAATTTCTTGTCCTTCAGACAAAATGTTATATGCAATTCATTAATATTACGCACATTATATTCTTTATATTGCTGTTATTCTCTCACTAGTACACAGGCACAAACTAAGACACAAAGATGTACCTAGGCCAGATCACCACTGTCATAAATGCTTGCTATTTGCATCACCCATAGACTAACAAGCTTTCCAAATTTTTCTCTTTTTACCAAAAAGACTCTGCTGAAATCTGCTTTTCATTTCTTCTTAGGAAGAGAAATTTAAGCCCAGTGCTAAGGGTGCTTGAGTTTACTCAATCACCCTCAAGAAAAAGTTTCATTAACAGTATTGTATGCTTTATGCTCCTGGTTTTCATTTTTGCAAATTATTTTCTCTAAACTGGAGATGACACGGGGACAAACAATTCTTTGTTGGAGAAGGAACATCACTAATCTTGTGACTGCTTATGCAAGGCTCCTTTTCTGTCCCAAATTTCACATAGATCGGATAGATGGAAAACTAAAGGGAAAAAAAAATAACCCAACAACTCTCTTTTAGAAGAGCCAAAAGAAATGATACTGAGAAAGAGTGTTTGGATTTTATTTTTATACTAATCAGTGCTTTTTTATTTGTAGCTGACGTGAGTATAGTCACAGGTAACTCCCTGTGCTGCTCTTCCACACAGGTCTCTCTCTCCATCTAATTTCCTAGTAATCCCATTTCTTCACCATCCGTTTGATCTTCCTCTTAAGTGAATGGAAGGCAAAACACTGTAGGGGAGATATCCATGTTATGAAAATGATCATTATAATTAGTATTGTTTTATTTACTTTCAGATAATCTCCACAGACAAATCAGTCACAGGTAGTCACTGTCTTTGAAAAATGGCTCATCCTGGTTAACACAGGCGCATATTATAAGGCAGTGTTATGGAGGCTTTCCTAATTTCTGTTTCCTCGGAAGAATAAAGGCTTTGAGGAGTTTGGCAACATGAAATAATGCTATTTTAATGTTATGTTCAAGGCAGATCTATGAGAAATGGCCTTCTCAGCCACATTCACCCTAACTGTGTTGGGTGTTGGGATAGTACACAAATATATCATCTGTTTCTCCATTCTACAGAAACTACTTGGATGAACCCCAACCCAAAAATTAACTCCTCAGCACTGGAGACCATTATCAACTCTGGGTGCATGAGATCATTCTGCCTGTTTACCTTCAAATCACTCTGTCTTCTTGTTCTTCTCTAGCACTTGTTTGCTTCTAAACCAGACACCAAGAGATTAGAAACTAATGGTATGCAAAAGATGACCTTTGGAAATGGAGGACCTTTGTGAAATGAATGCCTCTAGTTCTTTTCTGACAAGACATATACCCTCCAATGTGGTTACAGGCTGTGTTGTCAGTCTTCAGCCGTAGAAGCTGACTGAAGTGTTGGGGAGCATTCCTTGGGGTCATGCACTTTACAACAACAAACACCTCAGGCCTGAAACAAAACCAGGATAAATCCTAAAACTAGCTCTTGTACTTTTATTCCGGCAATGTGATGACTAGGCAGGAGAAGCAGTAATTTGAGAGAGAGCTGTCTGGCTATGACTGCAGCATTGTTGAAGGGTGGGTGTGCTGCAGTATTGAAACACTATCAGTACAGGCTAAGATTTTAGGGTCAGTACCTCTGAAGTTGCAAAGGGATCACTACTAACTTTTTCTCATACACTCTTTGGATAATAAGAGATCAGCCAGAAAATCTATGTGAGCATGAGGTTCTTGCATCACTCAGTTCTTTCCAGCAATAATAATCGTGTAAGCCATGGCAGTGCATTACCTCTTCAGATGAACTAGGTGGCTTTGACCATCTCAGCTCCAGAAAGAACTGCAGAACAATATCAAGATAAAGTTGTTTAACCTTTATGCAAAGAAATCCACTGCTCTGTGATGTCTCTGCTCCTCCTCCCCAAGACAGTCAGAAAGCACTTTGTAGTGCTCTTAAATGAAGTGTATTGCTTTTAGAAGCAAAGTTGTTCCTCCTTATTTTCTCTTGAGCATGATGGAAATCAGATAAACCATCTGATAATGCTTCTTTAATCTTTCCTCCCCACTATACAGAGAGATGCAAAGATGAGTGAGAGGGTGTCTTTTTTAATGCTCAAAATATATTCGTCCTACTAACTAAGGATACACACTGAAATTCCAAAGAAATGCCTGCTCATGCAGTAGGATTTTATAAAACATACCTTCGAGTCCGTGCTTTATTTTACCAATACTCCTTCTTTCAAGCAGTACTGAAGAATGAAAAAGTGTACTTCATAATCATCATTTGCTGGGGAAAAATGGAAGAAATGGAGACATTTGGTCTTCATGTTTTATTCTGTGGTTGTTGGATTGAAGACATCTTCAAACAGAAAATGATCAAATGCTTCTGGTTACATGCTCTGGAAGGGCCAAATACTAATAGACATTCCTCCTCAGCCAGGTTTTAAGCTAAAGGTACTGAGTAACAGGCATTTTGGAATGTACTGAGATTCCACAATCAGAAAAAAAGCACAGTCTCAGAAAATACAGTTGGTTTCTTGGACTTTAGAAATACATTTACTGATCAAGAAGAGCAGAGACTTTGGGTGAAATCCTTAGAGTAGTTCTGTTGACTTAAATGGATCTGATCCTTGTGCTAAAGTGGGATCAGTTCTTTAGGGTGTAAAAATTACCTATAGAGCCTTCAACATCCACTTCTTCTGTAGTCCACTTTAGTAATGACATAAAGTTTCCACTTGATGGCTCTTTGTTAGTTTATATGGGTGAAATGAGTGCATGGATCCCACTGCAGTTCCTTGCAGTGCGCATAGAGCTCAATTGCAGTCTCACCAGAAGCAAAAGGACTGTGGAGCAGTGAAAACAGAGCCACTCAAAAGACCGATTTCTCCTCTTTCCCACTGGACAAGAGCACCACAATGCAATCTGCCACTGCTTTCACTGCTCAATATATTGATTTCCCTTTCTGGAGCTCTCTACCCCAAATCTTTCAGCATTAAAACCAGATGCAAACCAAACAACCAAGTAGAGAAGTTTGATTGCTTCTTTGACTTTTGTGTACCAAATTCCAGAGGTGGGGGAGGAGCAAGATGAAAAAAGAGCACGGGAAATAAATACCCCTATGAAAAAAATTACAACATCAAAAAGTAATTCCCTTGCTCATGTTTTTCTTAGAAAGCAGTTCAGTTCCATCTGGCCGTGGGCCTGCAGCCAATGCTTGCTTCAGAAGAACTGAGACATTCAAATACAAATAAATAAATAAATAAAGGAATAATGTACCAAGCAGCTCCTGCACCCATCTCTAGGGCAGGGACAAGGCATAGCTCTCAAAGCTGATATTGTTCTGAGCCAGCTTTGCACCCCCATGGAACCATTAATCTTGCTTAGGTTGACGGGGTTTCAAATAGAGCCATGTTACACATGCGTTGAAGGGAGAAGGAGGCAAAGTGGGAGGATTGGTCAGATGACGCAGAACAAGGAAGATTTTGTTCTCAGCAATGGGTCACTAGATCAGCATAGATGGGGAGATACATGCTTGTTGTGGTGATGATTATTTATTTATTTTCCTCACTTACCAGCTCTAAACAATGGTATGATATTCAATTGCAGGCTGGGAAACTGTAAAGAGACAATGAAATAAGTCTCACATCACTGGCAAATATTATTTTCCTCTATGAAAGAATAGTAAGAGGAAATAGGAAAGGAAAAAGAAAAGGAGGTGCTCATTTATTTCTAGCATAATTTTCAGTGTTCCAAGTTGCCAAAGGAACACAAAGTTCATGCAGAACCAGTCATTGCTGCTGTGTCCTAGAAGAGGGATCTGGTCATGGCTGTAAACAATGACTAAATATTTTAATTGCTTCTGATTGATGGATCCTGACATGAAACTCCTTAACATTTCTTGTTACACCTGCTCTGCTAAGAAACAGGGTTTTGTTTCATGCTGAGGGGAAGAAAATCCAAAGCACAAGTCATTGGAGCCACCATTCTTGGAGTTTTGTCCTGAAGCTCACTGAACGAAGAAGTAAATTGAAAATTAGCTCTTCAAATTTCCCATTTCAGTTAGTCGTATTAAGAACTCTTGGAACTCTTTCTGTCTCATGGTCATAGGATCATGGTTGAAGCAAAAGATGATGCATGAACTCTAACACCTGGTAGTAATTCGGAGGACATAGATGGGGTAATGTAGGCAGACAGGGATGAGATTAAAAAAAATTGTCTGATGGTGTTCTGGAGGTTAGAACATTGCCCAGGAGGACTGAATTACATCCCAAGCTTCCCATGAAGTGAGTCCTGTAGTTTATTTCATCTGGGATTTTACCTGTGTCATCATGTCCTTATGTGGTCCAGAGTCTAACGTTTCTGAACTGTTTTAAAATCACAAAGGTGAGGCCCTATTGCTATTACAAGGAAGTAGTGAATAATTGTCTGTATAATGCCAAGTTCTAGTTCTATAGAGATCAGCTTTCTTTTGGAGTAAAGATGACATCTGCTGTTTCTTAGTGTAACACCATAATAATGCAATAGTTAAATACTCTTTTCACTAAAGAATTTCCCACCTCTCTTCCTGACTGGAGACCTAGTTAGAAAGTATTGCAATTTTTCCTCCTTGTTTTTTGTCCCCCAGAGTTGCCAGAAACAGATGGAGAAAATAACAGAGAAGAAGCCAGATTAGGTAAGGGAGAAACACTGTGTACCACTCCTGTTGGCAGATGCCCCAAAGCGGTCTGATGTCAAGAGGAAATGAAATGAATCCATCCCATTCTTAATTACAAAAAATCAGGATTAGAGGCTGATTTTCATCTTGAGGTGGGGAATAGGGGAACAGCATGAAGTGGGAAATGAGGAAGAACTGATCTGATATGACATTACTAAGTTATCTATCCTTAATCTTTGACCTAATTGTTTGGACACCAAATCAGGCTTCTTGAAAGTCCAGCCTCTAGCCAAATGCAATTTAAAGTTAGTCCATTTGCTTCTTGGACTTGAGAGACAAAAGGAGATCAGAGCAATATAGGTTTATGTCACAAATTTTAAATAATCTACAAACAAAAAATGCTAGATACATGTTTCTTATGTACCTCTGGGAAGTTAACTTAATGTCTAAGAGCCAGGATAAACTGAAAATTTGAGTGTTGTCTCTCTTGCTTCAGTGGATGAAAAACAACCATATTTAGCATCTTTCTCTTAACACTTGAAATATGATATGTCAGCATTGGCTAATTAAGGGATTTGTGAGTGCGTGCTTCACCAGGTTTATTTTTTGGGGTCAGCAGAGTGAGAGGAGATTTAGCACCACCCCAGCTCTCACTGCCAAACCCATAAAATATCTCCATCATCCCCTGCTAGATCTGTCAACGATAAGGATAGTTTAAGGAGCCATTCTGAACACAACCAGATAAGCGCAGAATCGGCCAATGATAAGAAGGAAGGGTGGGATCCCAAACTCGCACTAGTTATCAGAGCGGCAAGACCAAGTAAGGCACCAGCTCCCAAGCTGCCAAGTACAAACTACGTCAGGATGTCCTTCTGCAGTTGCTGCCTTTGAGCACGTCTCTGCTGACAGCAAACCTTTCTTGCACTTGTCAGGGAAGAAAGGGAAAGAGTTCAGCCACCCTGGCACAGATGGAGGATGGGCTCTCAACGCTGCTGAGCTCTGACTCTCCCTACTCCAGGAAAGCTATTTTGTTTGTTTGTTTTTTGAAGGAAAAATAAAAAATGCTGAGCTTCTTTATGGAAAAAAAAATACATCGTGGAGTTAGGATTTCTGTCAGATTTCCAACAAGATAAAAACATGACAAATTTTCACCATCTCTAGATGTAACCCATGATGAATATTCCTCAGGGGTGAAGGAGGAGGGAGGGAGAGAGAAGAGAGAGAGAGACCCCATTATTTACATCTGAAAATAATTTAAGGGGGAATATTTATCCCACTGGGTAGAGAAATTCTTAACTAAAGCAATGTGCCTGGCCATTAAGGTACTATGATCAGGGAAAGAAGATCCCTCCACTCCAGGAGGCAAAACACATCCTGAAAAGTTTGAAATGTGCTTCTATAAGCAACCCGCTAACTGTGATGTATGCACTTTCCCTGGGGAAAATGTGCTGCATGTTTTGATCAGGCAGATCCTTGATTTCTTCCCCCAAAGTGAAGAGGCAGCCTGAAGGTAGTGGGTGGAGAAACTGAATTGCTTGGAAGCTGCCTCCAGTCCGGGCATTGAGCAATCCTCGCTTTATAACACTGCCATTTAGCCTTTCTGAGCATTAATCATTTTTGGTCAGAGTTTCACAAGCCTATGTAGAAAACAGTTGAGGAAGCATTAAGAAAATGAGAGATATGGGATAAGACCAACAGCTTCTTGACTGCTGTAGAAACAATCCTTATGGACAAGGTCATGAAAGCGGCAGGCAACTTTCATCATCAGGTTCCCTTTCTAATTTTTTTGCTTGCTTCTTCAGTCAGGCTTAGAAAGGAAGCAGGATGGAGATATTAGGTGGGTTCCTTGCTGCTCATTGCCTGGGACATCTCAGACTCATTTTTCAGGTGGAGGATGCAGACATAGAGAACTACAGGCAGAGACTTCTGGAGGAAATGTTGGAAAGAGAGATGGAGGTGGTTTGGGCCTTTTCTACAGAGTGAACTATTTGCTTGAGAAAGGTCAGAGCCATGTCTGAAAGCAGAGTCAGCTACACTGAAAAGCATACAAAGCTCCCTTTCCACTTTTTCTTAAATCCCTAGATCTCAAAGAAATAAACACTTTTCATTTATTAAAAAAAAGTCCCCTTACCTTCCTTCTCCTCATTACATATAAACTGAAACGAGTCTTTGGCTATAATAAAGAAGTAACCCGTATTTTTTTCACGCAGACCTTCAGCTCCTAAAGGAACAGTTTTTCAGCAGATAGGAAAGTCCACTGAGCAGAAGCGGTAATGTTTGTTTAGATGGAGGCTGCAGTGTTTGCAAGTGGGCACGAGTATTTCTCAGGTCATGCAAGGAAAATACTTTCTGCACAAGATAGCTGATTGCTTTACTCAGGCCTCGGATCAGCCACAAGCCAACTAGAGCTCATATACCTGTCTTCTCAGGATGTTATATTGCTTCTGGTCTCTAGCCAATCCATGGCTCCTACTCAAAGCCCAGCCAAAATGATCTTGTGTCTGTCTGCAAAGTAGTGTGTAGCCATACCCACGATAACAGGCTTTGGAAAATAAAACCTGAGCGCTGATCTGTAATGCTTTGAAGAAATGACTCTGAATGCCAGGACCACTCTTGCTTAACAGATTTCAGCCTAATCTGATTTATTTATTGTTTAACCTGCCATGTGCCTGCAAACCAGCTGGAAGCACAGCCGGCTAATTACTGGGCTGTGCCAGCATAGGCTGCCTTTGATTGCTTGAGACATGATGCTTGTAAGAAGGACAAGATTTAAGGCACACGGTTATTGTCTATGACCCTCTTTCAGGGCCTAGTGAGCACTGAGAAGCTGGGATGTTCTGTTGGAGAGGCAGTAGGGATCTGGCTGCATCAGGGCAAGGGCTGCATCTGGAAGTGATTCCATCTTCAGCTTTCTCTGTCTTTTTACTGTTCTCTCTCTTGTGCATCTGTGAGGTGGAATGTGTTTAAAGCACAGTCTTGATAATCCCTCTAGAGTTTCTTTTCTCCTATTTGTGTCTTTCAGAGAGTGTCTGCGCTAACATGTTTCCCCCTTTTGCTTTATACAAATGAGACAGCACTGCTTTTCTCAAAGGCTGCATGAAATAATGGAGATTTTTCCTTATTCTGAATGTGCCCAGAAGCCGAAATTTGCCTTTGTAAAAAAGACTTAGCTCAAGCTTGCCCTGTGCAGGGTCAGAAAGAACTGAGGATAGTACCCATCTTTCATAGTTAGTTTAGAAGCGGAATTGCAAAGTGAAATCCTTCTTAATTCTACTCTATTCATGGACGGTTCCTTCTGATAAAAAGTAGTAAAGATATCATAAAAATGAACAAAATCATCACCTGAGTAAGCTAGAGGAGCAACTTTCTTACCAGCTGGTGTTTGAATATAATTAAATACATGTTGCTTCATTAAACGCCAAGCTGAGTGGTGCAGTTGGTATGTTAGAGGGAAGGGATGCTATCCAGAGGGACCTGGACAGGCTTGAGAGGTGGGCCCATGCCAAGCCCATGAAGTTCAACAGGGCCAAGTGCAAGGTTCTGCACCTGGGTCAGGGCAATCCCAAGCACAGGTACAGACTGGGCAGAGAATGGCTTGAGAGCAGTCCTGAGGAGATGGATTTGGGAGTATTAATTGATGAAAGATTCAGCATGAGCCTGTAGCGTGCGCTTGCAGCCCAGAGGCCCATGAGGTGATTCTGCCCCTCTACTCTGCTCTTGTGAGACCTCGCTTGAAGTACTGCATCCAGTTCTGGAGCCCCCAACACAAGAAGGACATGGAGCTGTTGGAATGGGTACAGAGGAGGGCCACGAAGGTGATCAGAGGGCTGGAGCACCTCCCCTATGAGGACAGGCTGAGAGGGCTGGGGCTCTTCAGCCTGGAGAAGAGAAGGTTTTGGAGGGACTGTCCAGTACCTGAAAGGGGCCTACAGGAAAGATGAGGAGGGACCCTTTATAAGGGCAGGTAGCGACAGGATGAGGGGAAATGGTTTTATACTGGAAGAATGTAGATTTAGACTAGATATTAGAAATAAATTCTTAACTGTGAGGGTGGTGAGACACTGGAACAGGTTGCCCAGAGAGGTTGTGGATGTCCCCTTCCTAAAGGCATTCAAAGTCAGGCTGGATGAGGCTTTGAGCAACCTGGTCTAGAGGGAGGTGTCCCTGTCTATAGTAGAGGGTTTGGGACTAGATGATATCAAAGATCCTTTCCAACCCAAACAATTCTATGATTCTATGAAATACACATTGCTTTAAGGGCTATCACTGGCCTCGGATGTTAAGAGTTCACTGATTCTTGTTACATCCATTCTACCAAGAAGATGAATGCCTGGGCCAAAAAATAAGAAAGTACTAAGTAACTGACTAAATTAGAATAACAATACAAAACAGAACCAAAAAAAGAAAAAGATGATCTCAATAATTTAAAGTCCTTTTATTGGTCTGGAAAGAGCGGAGGAAGCAGGAGGGCAGGAAGGACAGGAAGCAATCTCTTTACTCCACAAGGGTTCTGGGAATCTGGCTGCCTTTGGGGGACTGGAAGAAATGGGAAAATAAAATAAAAACATGTTCAATATGCCAAAAATGATAGGAAATGGTTATCGGCTTGAAAAGTTCCTCCAAGGGTTATTAATAGCTAACAGCAAGGAAATCGTGACTCATGAGCAGATAAGTATATTCCAGCCCCTAAAATGTGAATTGGTTCAAAGTTGCTTAACCCTGACTATTCTATCATAACACATACAGGGAAGGGCTGTCACCAAAGTATCACCACATGTATATAAAGACATCCCTATCTTTCAAAACACTTAAACATGTGCACAAGCCCTGATACTTTTCATGAACGTAAAAGTGTGTTATATCTGGCCAAAATTCAGCTCTGGATTTTGACTGCACTGTAAAAAGAATAGTGATATTGGACTTTTTCAGACATTTAGAGTACTGTGCATATAAGTAGTTAAGTGGTGCTTGTTCTGTCTTAGGCC
Source organism: Numida meleagris (assembly GCF_002078875.1). Lineage (NCBI taxonomy): Eukaryota > Metazoa > Chordata > Aves > Galliformes > Numididae > Numida > Numida meleagris. Next base: position 57,159,011 of record NC_034413.1, read on the forward strand.
ATGAAAGAACAAACATTTCTACAATTCCACCTCCCCAGCTGAATCATGCACATGCTTATTTTCTGGCATTCACAAGGAAACTAAGGCACAAAGACATTATAGGTCCCTCCTTCAAGCTCTGGTTATGGAGATGTAGGTGCCAATATTCCCATTTCAGTGCATTTCCAGCATTGATAAAAATGAATTTAGTAGTGGAGACATGGGTTTAACTACTGATCTGTAAACACAGGAATAGCAGATTTTAACGTAACAGACATCCCTTGAAAAACCACCCAGATAGCTGGATTAGAGGAACGGTCAGATGAAGAACTGCGTTGCAGTGGGGTGTAAGAACTACCAGTCAGAAGGAGTCTTGTTGTGACCACTGTTACATGTTGGCATGGTAAAGAAAAATCCCTGTACTGATAAGTAAGTTAAGCAGAGGCTGGGAACAGTGCTACACAGAAACGTTGTTTTAAAGATTACGTAAGCAAGCAAGCAGTGAGGAAATGGATGGAATGACCAAGATCACCTGATTTTTGGCCAAATGTGTGAGCCATAAAATCATCTTTCCTCTTGGCCAGAGTACTTATTTCCTTTTGCGTCAAGCAGATTTTCTGCATTATGCCTCCTCTGAAACCATGACTATGAAATTGGATTTTTGCATATCAGGATGCCTAAAATATTCTCCTGACAAAGCAATGATGGCATTTTAATCATCACCTAATCACTGAATGGGCTTGAAGGGAGAAGAGGCCTGAAAGATATCACAGCCTGCTGCCCTCCATCAGTTCCACTGATGGGTGCTTTTCTACCTGGCATGTGAAACTTCCAGCCCCAAATCCCCAGTCAGCCCGCCTGAGACGTTTGATATCCTGCCTCTTTTCAGTTTTCCTAATGTTTAGCCTGTACCTCCTCTGTAGCAATGTAAGTTCCTTACTCTTCCTGTCATCAGCAGACACAGAGAACACATTGCTGCCATTCTCTGATGCAACCTTTTGCATGTCTGGAGTCAGCTCTCCTCTCACTTCACATTGTATAGCACCACAAGCATAAGAACACAGGGAATTTTTTCAATGTCTTATACAATGAAAAATCATCCTGACTGGGCAGCTAGGAAAAAGAAGAAAGGGGAGCTAATAAATCTTTTCAGTCTCTCAATCCTATGGTTTTCTATTTTTGCATTGGAATGGAACATAATATTCTAAGCCCTTCAGCAAAACAATGTCAGGCAATTGGTAACAATACATTGGGCTTTTGGGTGGGGGATGCTCTATTGTGGCATCTGAGAAGAATGATTTTCATGAAACAGTTTTATGGCTTCAGTGAAATATTTGTAAAGTGTCTGCTGCAAGTGTGACCGATTGTCTAGTTTCATTCTATTTTCTGTTTTCATTGGGTTATGTAAATCACCAGGTATTACATACACTCTGCACTCGATTATTTCAGACTTTTAATTGAAGAATTTGTGTATCAGAGTAAATTCACGATTGCTGTGAATTGTTTGCTATAAATAAAAGCTTGTTTACCCATATGCCAAAGAATAAGAACAGAAAAAGTGTTAGTAATAAACAAGTTGTTTTTTCCTTTATCCCTTCCATGAACATACAAGTATATTCATTTATTATGCACCCTCAGCCAAAGCGAAGAGAAAATTTTTTTGCTTTTTTAGTTTGCCATGCATTTCGTGAAATCTATTACGCAGACATTTAGAATATATCAGATAATATGGAACATATTATAGCCTATAGCAGCTGTCATGATATTTCTAATATATTACATGGAATGACATAAAATATTTTCAACATATTCTTATAATTTTAACATATATCGTGTGGTGTCCCATATTTTAAGCAGCAGAACAATGGGCCAATTCTTTTTTTTCTTCTTCTTTTAAAAATTGCATTTTATATATTGTCAGATATATTTTTACCATGTGTGCAATAAATTATATGAAACACGTAACGCACATATGGGAAAGGTATGACTTTTTTGAGGGGGGAGGTTATGGATTGCTTAGCAAGGAACTTAAATCCTTTGTGCATTGTTTAAGCAACAGTCGGTATCTCTGGTCTGGTCTGCCAGCAGTGAGGTTTGTAAAACAGGTATTTGTGATTGCCAGTGACTGAGGTATTTTCTGGTCAAGTGAAGATGGTGGGATAGAGTCAGTCACAGAAGTCTCTAGCCTGAAATAAGCATCAGGGATAGCTTATTGCAGAGCAGTCAACTCTTTGTAGATCATTAGAAAGTCGTGATCACACGCCCTGTTCTGCATCAGGTCCTGCAAAGGAGGCATATTGCTAGAAGCAGTTAGGCAGAGCTACGTGATTGCATCCAGCCAAGGCAGCATTACCGACTTGACAAACACAGTCCAGATTTTAAGATGGTCTGTTCTGTGTCCTCTCCTCCCTGAAGGTGATGGGAAACTCAGAGTAATTTAGTTAAGCTAAGTTAAGCTACCTGAGCCTTAGAGAAGCCAATGTCTATTTAGAGACAATAATCAGAGTTTTAGCTAGTCGTGTTAGTGCACTGGGAATTGTAGTGTGCTGAAATCTTAGAAAAACAGATTTAAGTAAATCACAAATATGGTTTTCTGTCCTAATGGATTTCAGATGTCTATTGGCCACATTTTCAAGGAATATATGAAAATCTAGAATAGTCTGAAGACAGTTTGGTCAATGTAGCTGTTCTAGTCTGCTCTCTGTCCTGTGCTCTCCTGTGCTGCTGTTGAATGAGTGTCCTCTCCTTTGTGCTGGTTTTGGTGGGAGGCATTCCTCTCTCCACTTTGCAGCTGCTCAGATCTGAACAAGGTCTCCAAACCAAGCAATAAAAGATTATAATCTTAAATCCTATGTAGAAAGTGCTGTCATTGGTTATTTTTGGGAGGAGGAGGTCAGTAAGGCAAGAGGGCACCTTCTCTGTGCCCTACTGGCCCATTATACCTTTTCTAAATTGCTGCAGATGATGGCTTGCAGGCTTCCTCAAGTTGCACCAGGGGCTGTTCAGGTTGGATATTAGGAAAAATTTCTTCTCATGAGTGGTGAGGTATTGGAACAGGCTGCTCAGGGAGGTGGTGGAGTCACCATCCCTGGAGCTGTTCAAGAAAAGGGCAGATGTCGCAGTGAGGAACATGGGTTATTGGGCATTCTGGGGATGGATTGATGGTCGGATGAGGTGATCTCAGTAGTCTTTTCCAATCTTTATGATTTTATGATTTTATGATTTGTTTCTCTTCACTACAAATACATGGGGCTCACAATGTGCACTGCTGAGGGAGGTTTAAGGCCAAGGGAAATAATCCAATGCAGGATTCTAGTAGTGAGTCTGGATTTTATAAATATAAATCAGTGCTCTGAAAGAGTTACCCAAGCTATTTAATAACAGCTTAATACATCCACTAGGACTACATTTATTTTTTTATTTCCAGTAAGCTTATTTACTTATTTTACTGCTTGAGGCAGGCAGGAACTGGAGTCTGCCTAGGGCTCTAGACAGAGGGAACTGTCTTTCAGGCTTTGTGTTTAGACAAATGACAATGCTTGTTCTGTATGAACATACCAGCCCTAGTAAAGGGTCTTTAGGGTTCACCACTTGGCATTTGAGAAAAGGCCAGCTTGAAGGCTGCACAGCCAGTCTCAGGGCTCATTTTATGGACTTGCTTTACAGCATGATCTTTTTACAGCTGTGTTTGAGTGTTGGTCTGCCAGGAGTAAACTTACTGAGCCTATGCTACATGTGAAGATGACACACATGCAGCTCAGCTATGTATGAGGAGTGTGTGGGAGAGAGGTGAAACATAATACTGAATGATGAGGATGGCATGTGAAAAGCCCAGTCATCTTAGATGCTGAGTGAGGCCTCAGCTCATGGAGTAATGACTCTGGGGAGATTTTATGTGTTAAAGTCCTAGAAATCTTGACAGATCATTGGCAAAATCCAGATTTTCTGTTAAAATAGAGTGGTTAATTTGAGCGGATGCTCACAAGTAGAGCAAATGACACGTTTTGACGAAACAGCCATTTTTGCTTCTACATTTCAAATACTTGAAGGATAGCATAGAAAGTGAGACCTTCCAGAAAATCAATTGTCATTGTGTTTTTCACATGTTGAAAATCAGAGAGTACCTGTCCTGTAGGTAGCTGTTCTGCCCAACAAATGCACATATGTATGTATAGATAAGCATTTAGTGTTCACTTATATAATTTATTTTAGTAGGTGCTGAAAAGGCTTGCTAACGTTCACAAGTCTCTTCAGGATCAGTCACATGGACAAACAGATGCTCTGTCATGTCCTGCTCTTCCCTAAATCACCTTGACCACATTTCCTCTATGCTGAATTTCTGCCAAAACAATCCTTGTTCCCACTGCCTATATGATTTCCATGCTGGAATGGCAGCAGGGAAAGAACTGAGGCGTGGTTCAGAGCTGTTGTATTAGCTCTCCCACATAAGAGACAAGAAGGGGGCAGAATCTGCTGATGGAAGCGAGTATGTGTGTGCCTCTGTGTGGGGGAACACATTTGCACATCAAGTGGTAAGATGAGGAGAAAGCCCCCTTCTCTGCACTTAAAGAAATGTAAGCAACTGTGCCCCTTAGGAAGCAACCTCATAGGCTGAGCAGCTCTGGCATAGATTGTATCAGGCAGATAAAAGTGTTAGGGAAGCAGAAGAGGAGAGAATGTCTCCATCTTGTCCCAATTTCCTGACAGGATTAAGAGAAAGGGGGAGAAGAGGGAAAAGAAATGTATTTACTTATGAGCTAGAAATGCAATTTTTGTTCCCTTTATTTGCTTTCTGGCTTTTAAGCCTGCACCACGCATTTAGATCCGATAAAATAATAACTTTTTTCCTTTTTTAATTCCATGCCTTTAGAAGTATCAGGCTTTCAGTTTCATGATATCATCCGTTTCCCGTCCCTGAGTTGTAATTTTGGGTGGACTGCTGGATGCAGAAAAGCTTGTATATCTTCTCCTCATCATATGTAACTCACCAAGGGCCAAGAGAGCAGAGAAAGCACAGAGAAAAGGAGTTTCTAATGAAAAATGCATTAAAGATGACTAACTCAGTGAAGGGCTGCTTGTGTGGCCTTTGCTTCTTTATCTGTCTGTTCAGAAGCACTTTGAACTAGGTCGTGATCCTTGAGTACTGCTCCTCCTGTCCATGGATTAGAGATACACTAGCTCTGAGTTCTTTAGTGTTGTCACTGCTTTAGGTGTTATCTTGGATGCCCAAGGTCTTGGAGCACTGAGAGATTATGCCGTCGGTTCATGAGTATAAAGAGACTTTTCATTTTTGTGGCCATAACTGGTCAGTTTCCCTCTCATGTTACTATCCACATGCTATTTAATGCATGTCTTTGTGTTCTCTGAGTTAATTCTCATTTAAACTAAATAACTTAACTGAGAAAACAAACAAACAAAAGAAAAACATCAAATCAACAGCAAGTCACTAAGAAAAATGCACTATATTAGGCTGGGTAGAGAGGGTTATTGATAATTCTTTTCTGCTCAAGTGATAAAGTCTGTGCATCCTCTAAGGCATCACACTTCCAAGAAGCGAATAATGTTTAGAGAGTTCAGATATGAGAACTGAGGACTGTCAGAGTTTTCAAAACCAGAAGTGATGGAGGAAAAAAGTGAATAGATTGGGGTCCTGAGACTTGAGAAGTCTGAGGAGAGGCTGGATAACTCTACTTAAACTGTGACTTCTTGGTTTGCCTCAGCAATAAAGGGCACAGTTTATTTCCTTTTTCACTGCAGTTGCCTTTTATGTATTAATATTGCAATAAGTGAGATGCAATGTTTTTAAGACTAGAATATACAGCATCTGTCAGAAGTGACATGGCTGTCTTTGATCCCACTGTGGGAAGAGATCTCGAGGATCATGCCCCCTCTTTGACCGGGTTCTGCAAGTCTCTTGATGAGCTAATCTTAATTTATTTCCTTCTAAGGAATATTTTCCAATAATGCGACTAATCAAGCAGTACTGCCATGAACCATTTGTAATATATCAGCATGTTGATTGAATTGTTGATGTCAAAGTGGATGCTGCACTTCAGCAGTGGTCATAGCAATGACAAATACAAGAGTCTGTTACCTCTCCTGTTTCCAGAAATCACATTTGGCCTTCTTAATACTGTGTCCACAATCTCAAATAATTTTCAAAATTACAGATGTTGTGTGTGTAGTCTATTATCCTGTACATAAGTTCCGTGACAGTTTTTGTACTTTGCTGGATGGTTTTACAGCTGGATGCATCTAAATTGAGTTGTATTGTGTTTTCTTGCATTGTGCTTACTGTCTTAGCCAAGGCAATCTGTACCAACGACGAACTATTTGTTATCTTCTGTTTCCCCAGCCTATTTCTCTTTTTCTTAAATATTTAAGCAACATGAAAACTTAGTACGTACTGGTACTGCAGTTCGTCCCAGGTGACTGGGATCCTTGAAGTGCAGAAGGACAGAAATGGATGCCAGCTGTGCCTTTCCACCAGTGCTTTTGCCTCTTAAGAATTCTCTATTTTACAGATTCATTTGAGTCCCACAAGTCAACCATTTCTGAGCTGCTGAATGCAGGCCAAATGCATTTTGTGCCTTTCTAGTTTCTTAATTAAAACATCCTGCAGGGCAAAATCAGATGCCTTACAGAAGTCTGTTACATCAACAAGATTATCTTTAGCCACCAAACTAGTAATTTTATCAAATGAAGATATCAAGTCAGTTTGACTGGATCTGTTTCCCATAAAACCCTGTTGATTGGCCTAATTTATATTTCCTAGTGTATTTTTTTATTAGCTGATCCCATGTCATGTCATGATTTCTCTCAGGATATGTGTCAGGCTGTCAGACTTACTGCTATAATGGTAAATCACTGAATCATAAAGTTTTGGTTGGAAGGGGCCTCTGGACATCATCTTATCCAATACCCACAACTCAAAGGAGGACTAGCTTCAAAGTCTGTCCAGGGCATTTTCCAGTTCAGTTTTGAGTATCTCCAAGGAATAAAGATTCCAGGTTCTCTGGGAACGTCTCCCACTGCTTTAATTCAGACCTTGTAGATTTTTTTCTCGATTTGCAACTAGAATTTCCCAAGAGGCAAAGTTGTTTCTTGTCCTGTTGCTGTGCATCTCTTGAGAAGATTCTGGCTCCATCTTCTGTAATACTCCATTAGACATCTGGAAACAGAAATCTGATCCCCTTTTTACCTTCTCTTCTCCATGCTAGGCAAATTCATCTTGCTGTTCTTTCCTCTGTGTGTTACATACTCCAGCCCTGAACTATTTTCATGATTTTGTCTCCAGTTTGTTGATATTTGTCTTGCTGGCAAAATCTCCAAACTAAAGACTGATGCATAGAGATGGATAGTCTCCCACCTTGGACTGATGGCATCTTTCTGGTACATGGTTAGCCTTCATCACTGCAAAGACACACAGCTGACTCCTGACTATTTGTTCACCAGGAGATCAGGTCCTTTTCTGCCAGAGATCCTCTAGCCAGTCAGCATGCAGACTCTATTATTGCAAAGTGTTATCCCATCTTAGGTGCAAGATTTTTCTTTTTTTTGGGGGGGTAGAATTTCATAAAGATTCTGTAATCTCTAGAATATTGGTGAAACATAAGCTTTCTTGCATCTTTTGGGAAATCCTTTGTTGCATCTAGCTCACTGAAAACTGCAACAGTAAAAATTGTTGATTGTGTCACATACCTCTGTTCTTTAGTAACTGGGAAAGCTGTATGTCCTACACTCTCTACCGTAAATGAAGGGTGACATAGAATGGAATCATGGAATGTCCCAATTTTGAGGGGACTCACAAGAATCATTGTGTCCAAAATCAAACCCTGTGTCTCAGAGCATTGTCCAAATGCTTCCTGAACTCTGGCAGCTTGGTGCCATGACTACTGTCCTGGGCAGCCTTTCCCAGTGCATAACCACTCTCCGGTGAGGAAGCTTTTCCTAACAGCCAACCTGACTCTCCCCTGACACAGCTCCATGCTGTTCCCTCAGGTTCTGTCCCTGTCATCAGAGAGATCAGGAATATAACCACCTTCCTTGTGATGCCAATATCAATTACACCATAGTGTGAAAGAGATCCAGAGGAAGTGGAATGTATGAAGTGGCTTCCAATCTAGCTTTTTTTTTTTTTGTCCCACAGAACTCTCTCCCTCTTTCAAACTCTTCCCTCTACACTGAGCCACAAAATGGTTGCCAGATTGGCCTCTTTCCTGCTGCTGCCCTCTATTTTTCTTCCCTTGTAGGGGTACTGAGACGGTCGTAAGTACTGCTGGTGATGTTCATTGCTTCCACCAGCTCAAAATCTGCCCAGAAAACAAGTCAGTTAGAACTGGATAAAACAACTCTTGCTTGTTCTAAAGCTCTCTTACGCTTTCTAAGAATGAGTCTGTTCTGTTTCAGAGAAGTTCTTCTGTATCTCACTGTGGCCTTTGTGGTTTTTATCAAGTCCTGGGAACTGGGCTGACAGACAAGGAGGATGAGGAAGAGGAGTCTGATACTCTTGGTGTTGTGAGTTTGGTGATTAAAGCTTTGAGAACAGATTAAGCTGAAATTGCAGTTTGGGAAATGTAACGTGATAAAATAGCACAGACTACACTCCTCCCTGTGGGAATCATGGCCAGCAGCTATATCTGTTGCACAGTGAGCTGATGCTTTCCTCCAGCCCCCATATTTTCAGCTGCCTTTTTTGTTCTGTTAACTTTCATACTCCCTGCACATCTTAGCCCTTAAACCTCCTTCGTGCTAAAAAGCAGTCTTCGTTACAATTAGGGAAACTTAAAATAAAAATAAGAATGTGTGAGATCTGAAAAAAAAAACAAAACCACACCCCCCCCCCCCCCCCCCCCCCCCCCCAAAAAAAAAAAGACTAAACAAGGAAACCTGAATGACTTTAGGTTCTCTAAAACCTACTCTTCCACTTGGATTTTGGTGGCTGACAACTGGGATTCAGGAAGCAATTTTTGTTTGTTTATTTGTTTTCACTACAGGCAGATGAAACACTTGGAGGGAGGTTGGAGGCCGCATTTAGATGTTATTTCCTCTTGGCCTCAAGTGCCTGCCTGCTTCTCCACAAGAGAAGATGCTGTCGGAGACTGGACAGCAGATTTCCTTGGGGAAAGCTCCAATCAGAGAAGAATAAAAACACGTTGTTCCTGTCCTGACAATTACTTCAGAGTCCAACCAGTCCGGTAGCAACTTCCAGAGCTGACATGGGCTACAGATATGCTCTGCTTCAAAGAGTGTGCCATAAGATCTTTAGTGACATCACAGTGGCCAGCCTCCATTTACTAACCAGTGGGAATTTGCCTTTGAGGGGAAATCTATGAGATCCTGCTGCTATCCCAGGGAAAAAAAATCATAGCACACCAATTGCTTTCATATCACCCTCAACAGGGTATGACAAAACCTTTTTTTTTTTCTTTTTGTGCGGCATCTGACTAGACCATCTACTTCTGATGACTGTAATCAGAAAAGATGGCAAGGCTCCTTCTTATGAATGCCCTCTAATGCTTTACGTAAAGAAAAGGATTTGACACTGTCTGCCATAGAAGCAAATAGCTTTGTGGTTTGTCTGAGAGTGAGACACGCAAGAGATAACCAGGATGCCTTTCCACATGGGACTCCTAGGACCCAACGAGCAGGAAGAACAGCTGAGATCATGAACTCATTACTATGTTTTCCCAGTATTTTAAGTTGCCCAGAGCACTTGAGCTGCTGCAGCCTGACTGTTCATGCTGCCTCCATGCTGTGGTTCACCAGGATTGTGATGCTGTCACTTCACAGGAAAAGGCCCCTGGAGGCAGAGCTTTCCTGGAAATTGAACCAAGGTTGTGCAGTCCAGATATTTCTCCTGCACCACAGAAGGGCAGATGGAGTGCCTGCTCACACTGCTCCTCCTCAGGAATAGTTGTGAGGAATTAAAATATCGTGGTGCAAGGGACTCTAGTTGTTATAGAGTGAAAGAGAGAAGAGATAGGACGGCTGTAATAGATCTGCAGAGTATTTGGTGGGGTTTTTTTGGTGTGTTTTTTTGTTGCTGTCATTTTTTTTGAGACTGCAGGATGCACACACGGATCACATGGTTCAGTCTGATTGCATTACCTAGCAATGATGACATCTACCTCCTGCTGAAGCAGGCAGGATTTCTCTGTGTGCATCACAGCACAGAGTCTTCTTTCAAAAGGCACTTTTTTGAACTCCCACTCTGACTGTGGCTGACTGTAGAGCTCAGGATCTGGGTCAGGTCTTGTTTTATCCCTGTGGACTTGACCTAATCCTCATTGAGTACTGCCAGAGCTTCTCTAACCTCATTTTTTTTCTTCTTTGGATCCCTCTGATAACATAATCTGTTAGACGTGTTTGTTTAGATGTCATGTTTTTTGTTGTTGTTTTTTTTGTTGTTGTTGTTTTTTGTCCCCTAAAATAACATGTGTATAAGAGGAAAGATACCAAATACAAACCACCCATATACCCTAAAAAAAGGTGGGGGTAAGACTGGGTGATATTAAAAGGAGAAACTCCTGCCTTTGATAGGTGCATTTTCCAAGAAAAATAGAAGAAAATGTAACAGACACCAAGAATAACATCCGATTTTCTGTTGCCAGCCCATTTTATGCCTTTAAAAACCAGTCAGTTTTATTCAGCATAGTTTCTGGGAAGGAAAATAAGGCGGGGGGTAGGAGGATCCACACACTTCTAATCATATTCAAGTAGGCACTGTACAAAACCTGCTGGAAGCCAGCCGTGGTGATGACTGGCTCATTACTATTATATAAATAGTATTTAAAGTGCAGCTGGGCCCTCACATGAGCGGAGACCTAATTGATGCCGAAATATGTTCATTTCAAGTCCTGTGACTTCACGTGGAAAATATTACACTGGCTAATTAATGGAAATGAGAAGAGATGATGCATTGCCTTATAAAACAAGCAACTGAGATGTTGAGCCTCTATCCAAAAGGAAAAAGGGGAGGGGGGGGAAGAGCTCTGGAAGCTTAAAGCAAAAAAATCCAACCAAATAAATGCACGCTCACACTCTCACAGTGACACACACATAATCAAGAAATAGATACATTCAGGAGGAATCTACTTACTATTTATCTAACAGCTCTCAAGCCAAATCTGAGTTTATTGTATGTCCTTGACAGAAAGACAGCACAAAGCCCACTGTTTATACAGAAGATCTGAGGAAATATTAATGCTTTGATTCTGGCAATTCTGAATACTATCTACCTAATATCCTTTTCAGGCACTTAGCAAAGTTGCATCTACCATGTCATTATTTAATGCATACAAATAGAAGTTGGCTCAAGCTAGGAAAACAGGCTTGAGTTAACTGGACAAATGAATTGGCCTTTGTTGTGCAGCACAACAAACTTAATTATCATGGTCTCCTTCAGCCATAAATCATACAAATATGTGAAATGAATCTTCAATGAAAGTTTTCCATCCAGTTGTCTAATTAATACTGGAAGGTGTAGTGGGCTATGTCAGTGGCCAAAAAGATAGAAGTGTGGACAAACCATTTTTTAGGTATGAACAACAGGACAAGAGCTGCCACTGGTTTTTTAGGTGTCTGCTTATAAATATACATTGTACTTACCTAGATGTGGCCCTTCTAATACTTTACTTTCTCATTAGTTATTCATTTATTTTATTTTCTTACAGACATCAACTGATAGAATTAGACTGCATCCTTCCTTTATGCCATTTACTCCCAAATTATACTTCTCAAATTGCCTTTCTTCTACTTTTTTCCTGTGGTTGTTTTTGCGACTCCTCCCAAATTATTGCTGTTTGTAAATTTCATCAGGCGCCTGCTTATTTCCATTTGCAGAGATTAACGAAGACGTTAAATGAGACTCTTGCAGCATCCAAGTAGGCACATCTGTCTCCATGAGACAATGTTTATAGCTAAGCCAGCCGCAATTATTTTTGGAGTAGAATCTCAGGAAATAATTTCTGAAAAACCAAAAATGTATCATCCACACAGAGTCATTTCTCACTGATATTGCAGCAAGCACTGTTAACGTGGAGCGTCAAAGACCATACTAAACTACCATTGATTTTCCTTCCTTTGGTCCACTCTTCCGCAATTCAAGTGGATCTTCCTGGGTTTGTGGACAGCTTGGGGTACTACTTATAGCCAGGACATCACATGAGGCAGTGTAGCTCCACCAAAGGACAGATTACATTAGCAACACTGTTTGATTAAGTTATCTGAGCTCTGCCTATTCATCCATCAATCATGAAGGTTACTTGTAACCAGTGTACTTCTCCCTCTCCAAAAAAAAACCCAAAAAACAAAAAACAACAACAACAAAAAAAAAACCACCAAAAAAAACAACAAAGCAAAACGAATCCACCCAGACAAAGCTTTCCACTCTGCTCCTTCCCTCAGGAAAAGGATAAAGCACAGACACCAGTCAGATTTATAGAATCATAGAATCATTTGGGTTGGAAGGGATCTTTAAAGGTCATCTAGTTCAACTCCTCTGCAATGAACAGGGCCATCTACGGATAGATCAGGTTGCTCAGAGCCCCATACAGCCTTCTAACTGGTTCTAACAGGTTCTAACAACGCAGTGCTTAATTTCAGCAAACGAGAATGTCAACTCAATGGCCCCAGTGGGAGAAAGTCAGAACATTTATTTCTGAAACAAGCTCTCCCAGAAAGGTTTGCTTATAAGTGCCTGTGCATGCGTATGAGGGCTGCTCCTGTTTTATGATATTGGCCCATGATGTCAGAGGTGGTTGTTGGTGGTATGGCAACCAAGGTTGAACCTTCCCACCAGTATTCCATTCCATGTTGTTGCTGTGCGACAGATGGCAGCAGAGGGGCAGTCTGACACAATGGCTTCTGACATGGGAGTGTGTATGAAGCAAAGGTGCGCAATTAAATTCCTCCACGCGGAAAAAAATGGCACCCATTGACATTCACTGATGCTTGCTGAACATTTATGGAGACCAAAGAGTGGATGTGAGCATGGTGAGGTGGTGGGTGGTGCATTCCAGCAGTGGTGATAGTGACAGCGGGTCACCTCTGCTGGTGCAAATTTTTACGACCATAGCATGCAGACTCCTGTTCATTGCTGGCAAAAATGCACAGCTAATGGTGATGACTGTATTGAAAAATAGTGTTTTGTAGCTGAGAATTTTTTCTATCAAATGGTGTTGTTATGCTCATTGTAGCTGTTGTATTTTCCATGGAAATAAATAGGAGGCATTACTTTCGGAGCAACTGGCATATATTGTGTGCATATTTGGTATCTTTACTCTTGCAGAAAATGGCACTAGTATGGGGCATCCGGGAGCAATAGAGTGAGAGTGAACTGTACCCAGAACTCCTTTGGTATTATCTTCAAGCCTCTCCTGTATTTGTTGCCATCCAGTCACACTTCCCATATTCATGCCAGCAGTTCCTTTAATCACACCCCCGTATGTATTTGTTTGTTTATTAAGCACAAACTGCATGGCCTGGAGCAGGCAAACCAACTCAGACTTGCCACGTTTCAGACTCACACCTGCATCTGGGATGTGAGTGTGATCTTCCGAGTGTGGTGTGACTGTTCAATAAGCATTAATGGAATGAGTGGGCTTGCTTCATATAGGTTTTACCTGAAGTTCTACACCTGCCTATGTCCAGTGACCATATCTGGCAGTCCTGGACTCCCCTCTTTGCTGCTCTGCTCAATGCATACACTATTTGCAACTACCTAAGCCTGCCATAATCACTGTGGTGTAGAGCCTGGATGTAGTCCAAGGTGTTTAGCCTGAGGTTGCAAGGAAGATCACCAAAGAAAGCTATGATTTGAACCGTTATCTCCCAAATCCTAATTAATTTCCCCACTGGCAGGGGCCTTTCTCTCTCCTCTTGTGGTTTAATTTGCACACCTGAAATAATGAATAAAAATAGAGCAGGAGTGAGAGGAGCAAGGCTGCTGGAATGTTGCAGGGCTTCAAACGCACCCTGTGGAGGGGAGCTCCAGCAGGGAGGCTGGCTCACTTGCCTCGGCAGAGGGACCTTTTCAAAATTTATCTCCATGTGAGAGACCAGATTTCTCAAGGGTCTGAGATCCCCTTCAAGGGTCGCTTCCCCTCAGCTTCACCAAGAAAAAAGACCTGTGTAAATCAGAGCCTATGTTTTCAGCTGTGGATGGGCATGCAAAGAGCGAGTACCCTATGGGAATTCTGTCTGTGAAGTCTTGGACAGGATGATGCCAGAAGATTCCCAAACTGATCATCTAAACTGAATGCTTTTAATAACATGAGTAGTTATAGGAAATCTGTGATGACTAAGGGACTGACTTAATTTTCCTGTGGGATAGAGTCTAGCATGAAAAAAGCCTTCCTCCTGCCTGTCTCATTTGTCATGTCTGTTTAAACATTGACATGGATGTCCTCTAAGTTTTATCCTGAACTTGCATGAAGGCTGTTCTCGAATGACTTTTAATTTCACGTTGCCTTTTATTCTATTATTAACTATTAATTCAGTTGAAACTGTAGACCTAGTAATCTACAGTAGACCTAGTGGTCTACTGTTTTGGTGAGCCTCTTAGCAAAAGTAAAATAGACAGGAGATAAAGCTCAGTAAGATTTTTTGTGTTTCGCAGGTTTTTTTCTCCATTTCTTAAAAAAGATTTGATGACTGCTAGTAGGGATGTTTCAGAGGCAAACTGCATCCTTTAAACTGCTCCAACCTAGTGATCTCAGAGAAGTGAAAAAGTGGCTGAAACCACTAGCAATCTCCAGCTGCATCTACGGCTCTGGACAAGTTTGATCCAAACCCAAACACTGACAGATCAGGGCCTGTCCTGTGCAATTCTTCATTTGATACTCTCCAGCTTTGATTTCTGGGGAAGGGAAAGGAAAAGGTGTGTAGGGGATCAAAAGTGTCACGTATGTCCACACCTTCACATTGAGTCCCACTTGCTTTGACATGTTAAATACATAGGAAGAAAAATAGAAGGAATATAGGAAGAAAAATACAAGAAATAATGGCTGCAGAGAGAGAAGGAAAAGCTCTCAATTGAAAGCTCAGCTGCATGAATTTAAATCTATTCACAAACACATACTTTTTTCTTCATTTTGTCATATACCTCTTTCTTGCCTGTCATACTGCTGCCCAGAATGGAACAGCAAGGTCACTTTTACCTAGTCCCTCCTGTGCTGTGCTAGCAGAGTCGTAATGTATACGGAGTGACTGTCAGTATGGTACCTTCTCAGCTGGCCAGGAGCAAATGCAAAATGCAGGAGGATCACAAGATGCCACTGCATGAAATAAAGTTTCATCAACGCTTTCTTTGGGGAGATTAGGCCAAGGAGTGGGTTGAATGCTGGTACTAGTACTTTCCTCTGATCCATGCCTAGATATCTTTGCTCTTACTGATAGCCTATGTGTAGTCTGAGCTCACACAGCCCACAGATCTCATCTGCCTTTGGGGCACGTGATCTCAAAACTCTTCTAAAGTGAGTTCTGTAGTGGGCTTATTTGTCCAACAGTGATTGCCAAAAGAGCAGCTGGGAAATGCGAAGGCAGCTGGGCTAGGCATGGTGAATGTCCTTAAAGACTGATGTAGTAGAAAAGTGTATGTAGCTCCAGACAGGAATTCAGACTGGAGGGATTTCAGGCCATTTGGTTGGTGTCAGGGTGGTTGTCTGACCTGGAGAGCATGGCTAGGAGAGGTGCCATGAAAACAGGCATGAATAAGACAGTACCCAAAAGTATGGATCTGGCTGAGGGAGAAGGTCTGAAGTACAGCCGATGGACCCTGAAGAGAAGTTCTACCTAGATCTGCAAATAAGAACCGCTGCATCAGACTGGCTTTTTTAAGCAAAATTAATTTCCTTTGCAGCAGACAATCCCAAGCCATAAAAGCCTTCTTTGGTCCAGGAACAGTGCTCCAACCAACAGAATAATGGTGGGATTAAATAATACACTGTTTATAAGTGTATGCTAGGATCCACAGACTGCTGTGATACATCTAAGGGTGATTGTGTGGCTGTTGTCAAGGGCCTTGCGCCATTTCTTGCACTAACCTGGGGTTTGTTTTGTCCAGACAAAACATTGCTACAACAGCTGTTACTAGTGACAATCCTGCTTTTCATGGAAGGGAGCCAGGAGCTGGTTGGGCCAAGAAGGAGTCAGCTGGGGGTCTCCATCAGCAGGTGTTGCGCTATGCTCCGAAGTTCTGAAACAGGAACTAAAGAGCTTTGGAAAGGACCGCTGAGGTTGCTGAAGTTAATGTTAGTCATGAGACTTGTTGCCAGTGAAATTATCACTAGGAAAGTTGGGGGAGTTTCTTTAAGTGTCTGGCTTCTGGGGTTGTACTATTGCCTGTTGTCTGTATAGATGGAAATGCTGCTTGCCAATAATCCACAAATAGAATTGTATTTGCCTTGGGAGACAGAAACATTCTTCTCGACCACAGCCTTTTCAGCAGGGACTAACCAACCCAAGCTCCCTTTTAAAAAGGGCAAATTCTGCTGGACAGAACAATGCCAAGCCTTTGCAAAAACTAACTGTATGAGAGACAAATGTTAGCAGAAACTTGTGCTGGAGAGATTTCCTGCAAGGGTAGGGGATATTCTGAAGACATGATTCAAACAGTGCCCAAATGTTTGTGTTTTTTGTTGTTTTTATTTTTGTTTTTGATTTTGATTTTTTTCAGTGCTGCTCTGTTTCCCTTAATTAATCAGCTTACTTGTCACTGAATTTGATTTTGGAGATCAAATGCAGAGTGCCCCCACCATGAGAACACGAGCCCTTTCTTCTTATTTGCTGAAGCTACGAAAACAAAACCAGGCCAAACTCTTTTCCCAATGTACAGTTATTAGAGTTACACTTCAAATTAACTTGGCCTAGTATGCCATTTTCCTTTAACAATTCTTTCCTATTGCTGAATTAGATAGTAATTATTGGAGGAACTGTCATCAAGAAATTTTCCCTGTAGGAAGACAGGAAGATTGGTAGCTTTTTATCTACGTTAATATCAACACTGATACTGGTAGAGGGTCTAGAGACCTCTGCTTGTCCTCATAGCTAGAACAGCAACATTTACCTAGGGGAAACACATGCACAGGCACTTACAGAAGTACTTCTGTCCTGTCCGAGAGGGCCGTGCAGGGAATTCATTCTGCATGGCGTTCAGTCTTTGATCTCACTGATAGTGCTGATAAAGGAGGCCCCACTTGGGAAGCCACTGAAAAAGCCTTATCTGATTGCATTTATTAATAAGCTGGGCTGGATTTGAGTGATTCAACTAGGAGGGAATGCATCCCACTGCATAATCCACACACGAAGACACACAGCCCATGCACTGATGAGGTGAACTATTCCAAACAGAGCAGGAGAAACAATGGAGGGAGGACAGTATTTGGAAGCAAAACACTAGCTGATGTGTAGCATCCAAGCATAGTGATAAGAGAATAACAGCTGCTAGACTACCAGCAAGCACACACCCAAGAACAGCATAGCTCCTACAGAGCCATGAGACACACTGTTCAGAGGATGGCCTGGAACCCTGACATGACTGCATGGCATTAAGGTAGTGGCATAGAGCCACTGGGTGTAAAGACCATGTGGGTTTAAGAGAACATGCCCAGATGTCTTCTGCCCTATAACCAGAACAGTCATAAAGAGCATGGGCTATTTCCTCACCATCTATCCCAGAGACTTCCTTTGGTCAGAGAGAGCAAAAGATTGATTATTCTTGGCTGATCTTTTCTTGCTGGACAGAAGCATCCTGGTTCACATTCAGATGTAGTAGAATTGGTCATGTCATTCTCAGATTACTAGTTCAGTTGCTCCATTAGGGGAACTTCCAGGAACAGAAAAGATGGGGAGAGGTTCCAAAGCCTGAAAGTGGAAAGTCTGAGACATGTACATTTCCCTATTACGCTCTCAGTATGATTTTGAGCCATTTTTATTGCAGTGTCAGCTTTACAAGGTCACTGGCTTCAAAGTCCAGCTCCCAAACTAAAGATTTATCTGGTAATGTGAACAATTGTGCATTGCATCTCCAATTTATGTTACATTACCATTTGCAACAAAAAGCAATAGGTCAAAGAAAAACACATGGGAAAAAAAAACACCATAGTCAGGAAAAAGTGTCCCCTTAGTTGTCACTGTTACAAATACATGAGATTTCCAAAGCCAAAAGCTCACATTTACTGTACTTATTATATCATCTGCAGGGAAGCACCTCCAGCAATAAAGAAGATTACATTCTTGATTTCTGGAATTCCAATCATTTGTTTTTAATTTTGTAGGTATTTAAGCAGATAAGAAGAAACAAAGATTCTTTACTGGATCTTTGCCTTGGAACAACTATTCATCTTGCTCAGTTTACCTGAGGCTAACAAGTTCCTTTCTTCACCTCTGTCTAGGTGGTATCTCTCGAGACTGATTTCCTTGAACTAATACGAGTGAGCAAAAGGACTTAATTCAAAACTTCATGCAGACAAGGACAACCTTTGCAAAGATGTCCAGATGCCATGGGTTAGATCATAAACAAGTGCTGTTTTACTGTTCTAACAGTGCAGTGCTGATCACCTTAGTCTGCAAGTGCAGAGATCTAGAAGATCCTCAAAGATCTTTCCAGAAAGTGCAATATGGAAAAGACACATCTCCAAAGCTTCTTTATATGTGTGACTGCAAAAACACATTCTACTGCACAAGTTCATTATTCATTCTTTAAGTTGTCACAGACAGATTAGTTCAAAAAGAGCCGTGGAACCTCATTTTAAATGGTCATTTCACACTTAACTTTCTGCACAATTAACTAACACACAGCCACCTTAAATTCATTTTAGCTGTATGATTAGATGGCATTCACAATTGCACAGGTTAGAAATAGAAACATAATCTAAGTAGTTAAAAGCAGGACAAATTGACTTTCATTTCATTGCCAGATTTGAACCTGACAAAATGGACTACCTATACATTTTCCACTAGCTTCTGCCTTCAGATTAGGTGATGGATAGGAAATGCCAAGCCAGAAGTTAATGTTATGGTGAGCTGTAAGCAAAAGAGAGTTGTAATTGAAAGCATCTGCATACCGTGGGCACTGCTGAGTGGCTGCCATGTTAATTGTAAGATCTCTTCTTCTAAAATAATCTTCAACTTGGATACCAAGTACAACTCCTGCCAAGAGGTCTCTGAAATGCCATCAGCAATTGTGCTTTCTGACAAAAAGATAAAGCTAACTAATTGTAAGCACCCTTTGCTGATGAACTAAAAAAAAGAAACAAACAACAACAACAAAAAAAAAACCCACTGGCTTCTCTCCTTGGAGAGACAGCAAATAACGTGGGTCATGTGCATTAATATTTTTGCACTGACATAACTTTGGCAGAGGCCTTGGTTTCTTGCCAAGGTGCCACCTGGACCAACAGCATACATTTAACACAACACAGAGCAACAGTCATATAAAATTAAATCACAAGACCCTATCCAGCCCAGTGCCTTACCTCTGGCAAAAGGATACAGAGCATATATGGGGAAAGAATACTGGAGACAAGGCATATATAGCTAACTTCACTGGTGTTCTGCTGACTTTATTACAACAGACAAGTTGTGACTAATTGTTCCCTATTCACTTGCTTTGCATTACCCACGATTCTACAAAGCTGTATCATACACCGCTCAGCCACCTCTTTTCCCAGTAGAACCTCTCTAGTCTGTTCATTGCCTCCTGGTAAAACTGTTGCTGTGTCTTTTCCTGCTTTACAGTATCTTTTTAAAGTGGGATGGAATCAGAACTCCAGGTGATTTTGAAGTAATGGGAACGTCTGTTTTATACCATAGTGAAATTATATTCCTTGATTTGGTCCCAGTCACACTCCTGATAGTTGTGTAGACCTCTGTGAGTACCAGTGGGCCCCGAGATGACCTTTTTATACAACTGACTGTCGTGCCTCCAAGATCTCTTTGTGAACAGAATAACTAGAATATAGCTCATCCAGATAGCTATTTCTCCCCATCTCCTCTTCCTTCCCTCAGCTGTGCATTACTCTGCATTTATTGAAAATGAATTTATGGAATTTAAATCCTTGATGCTTCAGTTTCCTTAGTACCTTAACAGCGGAGAAGTTCTTTATCTGGTAATGGAAAACCATTTTAACCACAGCCAGGACTGTTGTCACTGAACTGATTAGTGGTTAATAATTCATTGATACAGTGATCTACAGCTGGATTTTACATGTAGTGCTAAGGTCATTTTTCAACTTTGTGTTAACTTGAATCAGACACTTATTTGCCAGTCATGTAGTAGCATAATGTTGATGGTTTATTGCTGAACAAAGGCCAACTTCACCTCCAGATAGAAGCAGCACTGTCTCAGCAGCCCAGACAGTGTCCTCAAAAGACAGAAGATTGAAATTACCAGGAGAATGTATCTTCTGGCCTTTTTCCTAGCAGCAGTACATTCCCTGGGCACCTCAATATTTAGATAGTCCAGCAGGTCTTCTCCCATGGATGGAAGCCTTTACTCTGCTGTGTCTAGGTGGCTTTTGTTCTTTCTTGCCTCCCTTTCCTTTTATCTTCTTTCCTTTGCTGACACCTACTTTAAACACCCAGCCACATTCAGGAAATCACCACCTACTCTAAAATTTCTGCTGAAAATCTAGATTACTGCATGGCTACAAAATGTTCCTCTGTAGCACTGGTTATTCAGTAACGCACAGATTGTTCTAGTTACCCTTCCTTGAGATGCTTCCACACACAGGAATACTTTCTATTGTCATTGAGATTCTGGATCCAGGACTGCTCTGTTTGGTGTTGGTTTGCATAGATCCTGGTCCAAAAGGTACTTGATTCTAAAATTTAGGAAAAAAATGTTCTGCAGGATTTTGCAGCTGTCACAAAAGGAGATGGTATAGGACATTTTTTTGTAAAAGGGATAGAAAAAAGAAAGAATAGTTGCACTGCTTTTTTTTGCAGCAGTACTGTCCATTCCACTGTGTTTCTTATAAACTTCTCAGCCTTTCCCCACAAAATAAGTGCTTATAATGACATAGCAGTCTCTTCCCTCTACTTCTCAATAATTTTCCTGTTGTGAACCAGGATTAAAAATGGCAAATATGACGTGCCCTATTGTCTTAGATGTGCTTTTAACCTTCAAAGATTTGAAGGCTATCACTGCCACCAGGCTGGTGATAACATACCATGATGTTTTATTCTCTGGAATAACCGTGTAGATATTTTGGAAACTCCTTTGCAAGCCTGTTGTGAGATCTGCTGACACAATCCACTGAATAAGGGCTATACAACATTATTATTATTACTGTTATGCTTCCCAAAGTTTGAGAGCTGGTTGGCAGTCTCTTCCCCTTTTTTCTTCTAATGGAAGAGGCAGAAATTGGCAGCTGATGGGATCTGCAGAATTTATTTTTTGTTACTGACCTTTTCCAAAGTCTCAGCAATTGTTTCTTTCTCTTTCCAAAAAAAAAAAAAAAAAAGAAGAAGAAAAAGAAAAACACACACATGCAGCTTTAAGGACAAGTGAAAGGCTGAAGTGCTATTTCTAAGAAGGTTTTAGCTTATTTTCATTTTATTCTTTTTTCTGACTTTGTACCCTTTCCTTAACAAAGGCAGAAATGAATGGAATTCCATTTTGGAGAGGCATGAGAAAGAGATGCAAGCACGCATGTATTAGGCAAGGCATCCTCTGAAACCTTCAATTGGAAGAGCAGATTTAGAAAGACATTTGACGCTGGCAGCCTGTTAATTGCTACCAACAGGGATAGCAGGATAGCTGTCCATCTAGTTATATAAATAAGCAAATAAGTATGACATACAAGTAAATATACATGTATAAATTTATACATATATGTATAAATATGTATATGTTTCTTGGAGCAGAATTGCAAAGCTGATATTAGAAGAAGCAGTCTGTGTAGGTCTCCTCCACACTTTTTTTTTTTTTTTTAAATATCCCAATTAATATGCTTAATGCTATTTACAGAGGTTTCTAGAACAATGCTCTTGTTCTCAGCACCTCCTCTCCCTGCATTTTTATGGGATCTCAGTCCAAACTTAGCTAAGGATATTGTAGGACTTCAGTTAAGCCTGATACAGGGCTCAGGAGACGGATGAGATCCCTGGGGGGTTTTCAACTTCTCAGGTTTCCAAATATTAACAAGCAATTCACAACTGCCCTGCCCCATACATAGGTTTTCTAGCATCTGGAAGCAGCTTGCTTTTTACCTGAGGGATGTTTGCAGAGGGATGGCTTGTGGAGGCATCACATCTTGTTAACACATGCACAAAATGGCAGTCCAGAGCTTTATGCTTTTTTGTCAGACATCTGGTCTCTTATGGATCTTACCCCCAAATCCTGTAGATTTGGCTGATTTTATCTGTAGAGTAAAACAATGGGAACTTTCTCCATGGTTCAGGCTGAAACCTAGGGAAATCATCTTCCCTGGCCTGATAGCCTGAGGGCCGTCTGAAGAGATGTGTAACTGTCCTCTCTGAACCAGGCTGTGATTCTAGTTCATTTTTGTTTTGATTAAGAGAAATTTGACTCGCTCTGGCCCAGAGAGGAGCTGGATTTGTGGCCGAGGAGCGAACAATGCTTTCAGAGGATCCAAGCTGCAGGGCCACTTCCACACAAAGGACTGTAAATGCAGTGCTGTGGAGGGGTTCTAACACTCACACTGAGAGGGAAGAAGTTGAGATGAGGAGTCCGGTAAACTCCTCAATGTCTGCTGCTTTATACATAGCCAGTGTTTAACACAAGCAAAGAGGGGACATTTCTGTCTCTTGTTTGACTGTTGTCAGCACATCACTCATTTGCTGTAATACATTGTGGCACCATGATGTTGCAGTCAGACTCCATGCCCATTCTTATAAATACAGCCCTGTGTGGCCCATTTCCTCGGGGCATTCCCCAGTTCTTCATCTGCTGGTAGCAAATTCTGCTCTGCCAGCACTCTGTGTACTGAGCATTCGAGGTTTGGGCCTGACAGGGAATCCTGCAGGGAAAGGTTGCATGAAACGCAGAATGAAAATAGGCCAGGCAGTGACATGGCACACTTTTTGTTCTCTTTGAACAATCTGTGGAGCTTCTTGCCAAAAAAACACAGGACATGAGATTCAAGGATTAGCAGAGGAAGTAGGCCTTTCCTAGAGGTGACAGTAGTGTGCTGTTAGATTGACAAAGAGTAAAATAGCATGGATTAGAAGGATGAAAGAACCTTCTCCTCAGTGATGAATAGATGTATATGGGACTCATACATAAGGCTTTTCCATCCCTGGCCCTGCCAGCAGCCTGAGGTGCTCCTCAGAGGGTGATCATTGTTGTCTCCATGGGCCTTCCCCAGCCCTGTGGTGCCTTGCCAATATCAAAATGACCCCATCATCTGCTGTCTGCTTTGGACTAAGGAGAAATACCTTGAATACCTTTCACTACTTGCTGTTCGGCTTCTGCACTTGTCTGTGCAAGCTGTGAGGAGAGTCAATCCTTTCCTCTGCCTCAATTTCCTGATCTAAAAAATGACAATTAAGATGTTTTAGTTCTCCCATCAGTAGAGGGCCAGTGACCTAGTGTAATAAAATTATATTGTTTCAACTATTTTCCATTATGTGACTGCCTCTAGTACTATAAAATCTCTCTTTATTGTCTGAGGTCTATTTGCTGAGCTCTAAAGAGGGACTGTGATGTGGCACATATTTCCTTTCCTAGGTTGGGTTGTCACATACAGGGAACATATCAGAAAAAGTTTGATTCTGGAACAGGAGGACAGCACAGATTTTGCATTTAAATCAAGTCTTCACCCATGCTTAGGAAATGTATTATATGCTCCAAGAAACAGCACTGTAACCTCTGCACCTATCCGTGGTCTTTTTTCCTGTCTGAAGTTGCCTTGAAATTATACTGGCTAGCAATAACCACCAGGCGACGCTAAAGTAATCTGAGATCCTGGGGCACCTGGAAGCCCTGATTAAACCCTCTTGTGTCCTAATCCTGCTCCTTATTGTAATTGCAGACAGGCAAAGAGGTCAGCAAGGGGCAATCCTGTGCTATGGTGAGGCGCGTGATCTTCCCTCCAACAGCGATGACAGTTCAATGTATTGAACACACAACACAGCTTCCTACCCCTTCTGTCTCAAGCACAGGGCCAGAGTGTAGGTGACTGATTTTACTCACACTCCTTCGCCTGTGTGGGCTTTATGGCCAGAGGGCTGTGAAAAGGAGAAGGAGCACGTATGTCTGGCATGCTGAGCAATGGAGGGAGCTCCAGGCACGGGCGTGATGACAGTAGATGGTGAAATCATTAGGCTAGGATTATAGTGAGAGATGGGGCCTGCGCCACAAGAGCAAAATTTGTAGCCAGAGCTCGGGGGTGGTGGGATTGGGATTGAGCCCATCTCAAATTCAAACTTCAGTACAGGATTCAGCAAAAAGACACACCAGGCTCAAGGGAAAAAAAGCAACTCATTCACACACTCAGATCAGCAATGACGGTGGAGGAGATGCTGAGAAATACCTGCCAAGTGCATTTTTTAAATATTAATGCTCTTTCCTTTTTCTTTGCTTTTTCTATTTATTTTTTTTTTTTTTCCAGTGGGAAGGCCCCTCCCCACTTTAATATCAGATCTGGCACCTTGATTTCCTTCTCACTGAGACATTCCATCCATCTCTGATACAATGAGTAACATGGCTCTGCTGTATGATAAATGTGGTGACCCAACTCTCTGGATCACTCCCTAGGTGAATAAATGTCCAGTCCTCCTTGGAAAGGATGAACTGCCTGTCAAGGCAAAGGAAGTTTCAGGGTGATTCAGAGCCAGGGCACCCAGATCCAGACTCCTTTGGAAACAAGTGAAAATAAAGGTCACCTTTAGATTTCAATCAAGATTAAAATTTCCCAGGTTCAGGCTTGTTTTAATAAGGGGGCTGAACCAGATTGCTAAACAGAAACTTCCTGGCCCACTGGGGATATTTTAGCTTTGGAGTAAAATCTTGTTTCAAGCTCCGTGGGTTTGGATTCTTTTCTAGTAATAATTCTATATCCTGCTTGAATAAACCAGTAATGAAGGTTGTGGCTGGTTAATGCTGTGGCTGGTTCTGTGCTTTATGACAGTGTCTCTTGCATTGTTTAGGGACGAGGATATGCAAGACTGGGGAGCTGGGTAGGAGAGCTTGAGGACTACTGTGGCTCAGGCAAAGCATGAGAAAAGGAAATGCTCTGCCTTGCCTTGTATGTTGAAGATTTGGTTTGGGTTTTTTTTTTTTTTTTTTTTTTTTTTTAATGCTTCCAGCCTAGGATGCTCCTTCTTTTTATGCCATTGCAATGATTGCTCAGGCAGAACTATCTAAAGAAAAGAAACCTGGTGGTAGATGGGGTGCACTGGAAACCATCTGCAGGATGTGTGTGCTTGTAACTGATGCATTTAGTCAATCTCCTGAACAGAAGCCCACATTCCTGAGGACAAAAGTCTATGCCAGACAAGGAGCTTTCCTCCATGGCCATTAAAATGCAGCTGGACTGCTACAAGGATGTTATTGTGACAACTGTTTCTGTCTTGGTCTTTACCTTCTGGGTACAAAATGATTGGAGGATTTGTGCTTTGGAGGATTGGGATTGCTGCTGTTATTTTGAGACAGAATCTACCACTCAAGGGAATAAGCTGTGAAGATTACAGCTATCTGCTCAGGCAGAACAACTGTCCCCATCCATAGAAACTCTCCCCTGACGCTGGGCACAAGTGGACGCCTGGATAAGAGCATGGACAGAAGGCAATCCTGTAGCACTCTTTTCTCAGACTGTTCTTGCATCTTTCAGACAGGTGAATATCTTTGTACAGATTATCTTTCCAAGGATTTCCTTCTCATAAACTAATCCAATCACTTTTTCAATTCAGTGTCCTGAGGCAAGGAGTTCCAGAGCTGAGCTACCTGTTACAGGAGGAACTATCTATTTTTGTTTCTTTTGATTGTGTCTCCTACTAGTTTAGCTTGGTAACTGCCCGGCTTCCTGCTTCCCAGCATGAGCTGGATGCAGGTAAAAAAACCTTCTACAGGAACAGAGTCAGCTGGAGAGATGACCTTTTTTTCATAAACTCCAATGGAAAATTTTCCCCATGGTGCTTCTAAGCTATGAAGAGCTGAGTTCACACAATCACCTGGACTCAGATTGGAGGCAACTCTGCACAGGGGCTGACATGCATACATAAACATATGAGATGAGCTTGGCCGGCACAAGAACCTGGCTACTTACACTGTCTTCTAGTAAATCTGTTTCAAACTTGACCTTCAGGACATTGGGTTCTTCTCTCACCAGGAAGGGCCATTTGCTGTTGCTGTTTTCATTTGTTCAATAAATAAATAAAGCCAGCCCAGATTTTGACCTTTTAGAAAGTTAAAATGTAAGCAATTACCCAGAGAACCTAGAAGGAATAGGAGATGTGGGAAGATGTCTTCTCAAAATGAAGACATTCTTTTTCTAGCAGAGCTACTAAGCTTTCAGGTTTTGTGGACTACATGACAGCACTAATTGGCAAGCTGTAACTGGCAAATTTAGAAACTAATCCTGCAATGCAGGAGTAAAATAGCCGTTCAGTAATAATCCCTCTTGGAACAAAGACAGGAAATTCAATATCTTTGCAAAGTCCAAAGTTAAATTGGGGCCATGGGTTTAGTGAACAGCTTCTCCAGGGATTGTATTTGTAAACCATAAACAGATTAAGAAAACCCTCTCCTGCAAGATATCCTCATCTCAGTGAATTTTTCCCTTACTTAAATCCTATGTGCATTTGTGCTGTAAAATCTCCAGGAGTCATGGTAGGAAGGAATCCTCCTGCAATGCAGTGTTTTGCTTGATGAAGCAAAGAAGAGACAAGAAAAAGAAAAGAACAAAACAGCGATGGCCTGCAAAACAAATAAATGGCAATTTTCTAATTTTTAATTTACTTTCCCTGAGAGCCCTCCCAGTTGTTTCTATGGCTCTGTGAATCATAGATTGTTTGCAAATTCTTCTTTGTTATCAGAAATCCCCCCCGAGTCACACTGTTAGAAAATACAAATATACTGGATTCAGACAAAGGCTCTTCAGTGACTGGATCCTTTCTCCTAAAATTTACTCATAGTATTGTAACTCTATTGTACTGTGTCTTTCGCTTGGTTTATTGCTTTGTTTATATCCTGGTGGCATCATCCTGCCTTGTCCACTGAATTTTTTTTTTCATCCCGGTATCAAAAAGGTCGTTCTGCATCTGTCCTTTTCTGGACCATTTCTTTCTATTGTGGTGCTACAACCTGCCTACAGGGAACCTACATGAATTATTTTTCTTTTAAAGGCTGTGGGCCTTTCTGTGAGCCTTTTTTTTGAGGATAACGAAGCAGGAAGAAGTAAGGAAGTGCTGTTACACCCTTTTGGGGATGCTGATGCATAACAAGGAAGTGAATGAGAGACCATTGGTCCACATGAGTCACCCAATGGCAAAGGGAAATTAAACTCCAATATTTAAAGTCACGGGAGACCCTAAATCTAAATGCTGAGTTTTCCTTATTTTCAGCAGACAATGGATGACATGGTTCTGGTTCTTACCTATGCTGAAGGCAACCTTTGATGTGGTAGCTGAGCACTCCATGCTTGGTTTTACTCTTTCCTCTTCCGCTGATTTTTCTCATGGTATTAAATAATTTCCCCTGTGTGCAATGTTTCAGAAGAATCATAACAGAGAGAGATGTATAATTATAAATGACTTGCATACTCCTAGCTGATTTCATTGGAATGTTGCTTCAAATATTAGATCAGCCTCTTGCATACGAAGCGGCTGTTTTATCTGTGATCAAGTTTTGATAGTGGCATGATGGAGGACACAGTATTCTCCAAAATCAGGGTGTTTCTCTTCTGAATATAGTGGGATGCTAGTAGTAAAACCAGGTCAAGTTTGGTAGAAAATGCTTTCTGAAAAAGGTCCATGAACCATGTGAGTCTCACAGCATCAAGGAGTTTAATCATTGAGCCAAGCTGGTGGAGAAAATCTACTTAAAGAAAGCCAGGGGCACATTGCATTGTCTTTTCTATTCATGCTAGTAGGTTGCTTAAACGTCATTCTCTCAAATGCGCCTGTGAAGTAGAAAGGAAAATTGTTCCTGTGCATTTTTTTTTAAAGTAGACTGAGCAGAGAGTAAAACAATTTCAGTAGCTAGTAGTGCTCAAATAAAATGGTTTATAGGTTCCCTTTACATTAACAAATGAGTAATTAGAGGCACAGGGTGCAGCACAGAGTGATCTTCCCCAGATAACAGTGCAGCCAATCACTGGCTTTGCTATCTGCTGAGTAGAGGCGATCCTGAGAAACATTAGGACAGCCTTGATCCATTGAAGTTTGTGTTCTATCTTTCTGATGTCATAGGCTGGCTAAAATCACTTGAAGTTTGTCCCAGGCTCACCCAAAACATGAGCTGAACTTGTATGAAGCCGGCACCAAGCTCCCTAGGGGGCATCCGGGTCATGTTTCCTATTATTTGACATCTGTGAGGCTACTAAAACTTCACAGTGCCTGCATGCAGAGATGCAGGAGGTCAGATATTACAGATATAAGGCAATGACACTCATAGAAGATAGTCTGAATTCTTATTCCCACTTCCCCTCTCTCATCTATCTGCAGATGCTTCTGAAACAGAAATCTTTTGGATGCATCCCATGGGAGTCGGTGGGGGAAATGTTGTCTCCTATGAGATTCAGGCGCCAGCGCTTTGGGGATGTTCAGATTGTATGTCTAGACAAGATAACATCCTTCTCTGAACCCAGGAGCTAACCCTGGGGGGACCCATTATTCATATATAAAACACCAGGAGAAACTTGTGCTGCATACAGCTTCCTTTTTCTTTCCCTCCACCCTGTGGGAATTTGCTTGGTTTAACCCTTTCATCCCTACGAGGCAGTGACTTCCCTGCTCAAATCCATGACTGCTTACCCTTCCACCTTTCAGGGCTCAGCACTCTGCACCTGCAAAAACAGTGTGGCTGACTGAACAAAGCCAGGTGAGCCTTCAGCATCAGCTTTAATGTGAAGTCCAAACCCAGAGAGATCTCTTCTTTCCATAGAGAATAACAGCTCTTGGAATAAGTCCCCAGCACTGCTGATAGTGCCCAGACAGCATAAAAGACCTGGCAGTTTGCCCTTAGAAAGCACCTGGAGTTTATCCTGAGATGGAGGAATATCCACAGAGTGTAGAAGAGCAAACAGGGATATGCAAGGTCACAGAACAAATACAAGTTATTTTATTCTGTTCTGCTTTCAGTAACATCAAGCCCCTAGAAATTTTCAAGTGCTACCGTATCTTATAGAAGACTAAGGAATGGCTTCCATTCTGGGTAAGAATAGGTGGGGCAAAGTAGCTCCCAAGACTAAGAAATTTATAAAACGAGTGAATGCTATTCTCACTCTGAACTAACGAGAGGGCTGCAGATCCCTCTTTCTTGTTTGCCAGCAACATGATCATGCCTAGGCCATTTCCAGCGTGGACAGATTCTACTGATTGGACATGAGCTAGCCTGGTTGTGCAAATTATTTAGCAGTTCTTTTTTAGCCAGGTTTCTTGACATTTTTTTTTAACGTAGTTTTCAGCAGTGAACTGTAGCACCTATCAGGTTCTTGGTCTTGGTCCTTAATATGTCTAGTTCAGTTCAGTTCCTCTGCTTGATGGGTCTCGTCAGCACTGTTGTCCTTTTTGCCTAAGGCTTTATGTTAGGCTCAGGTAGGTCAGGTAGGAAAACACAAGTCAACACAAAACAGTTTGCTGAGCAATATCTCCTTTAATCTGAACCTTGCAACATGGAAAGACATCTGTCTACAGAAACATCTGTCCCCACATGACAGCTGTTGAAAGACATGAAACTGCATGGATTTATGAGGTCCTCTTGCCAGAAGAGAGGAGAATTTTGGTCTTTGCAGTGACTGTTATATGCACAAACGATCTAAATCTTGGATCTTACTGATCATGTATATATGTTTATGGAATGCACTTAGATGTAGCACAGTGCTGCTCCTTGTCTTTGCATTTTGGTTCTGAGTTGGAGAAGTCATTTTGAGGCAGGTGGTAGCTTGTTCACAGTATATGGATTCAGTGCCTCTCTCCATTTAGAGGGACAATAAAAGGGCAAGAGGAAAGGGAGGAGAGGTAATGAAATGGGATCTAGTAGAAATAAATTATACTTACTGACAAAAATATCAGGCTGTTGTTTTTTTTTTTCCTTGATTTTCCTTCACATTGAGAACTGTTTGGGTTTCCCAACATCACAGCTGTGTCATTGCAATGATAGAGGCTCATGACTAGATAGGAGTAGTAAATTTTTTGCTGGCAATAATGTAGAAAAATCAAATAATTTTGATGTGTCTACATTTAGAAAGAAGTAAGATGTCGCACTTACACTGCGTGAGAACAATGAACTCTGTTCTTAGTCCATTAGTAACTAAGCATGGTTTTAAACAGCTTCAGTGAGAGATAAACATTTTGAAATCAGTAGGCTTGGATAGCTTGTGCCCACGAGTCCTAAAAAGGTTGTCCAAAGAGATCTCTAGCCAACATATTTTCATTTTGAATAAATCCTGGCCTATGCAGTAAATTCCAGGAGATTGGAGCAGCTAATTTTGTGCCAATATATTCAAAAAAAGGCAAGTAAGATGATTCAACTAATGGTAAGTCAGCAAGTCTAACACCAGTCTTGAAATAAAAAAGAAGGAAAGACAGAAGTCAAATAATAACAAAATTAGAGAAGAAATCTATTTAATGCCAGTCAACGGAGTTTAATAGAAATGGGCCATGGAGAACCAACATCATTTCATTTTCTGATGAGATCACAAGTCTACTTAGCAAATGTCACTTTAGAAAGGTAATAGAAAACCATTCCAAGAGCTTTATATTTTACCCTGCACGCTTGTTTCAAAACCAAATTGCTTTTGCCTAATTCCACTAACTGTTCTAAATGGGAGGTGATTAAACAGCTGTGCAAAGAGCCCTTGTGAATTAGAGCACTTTTACAAATGAAGAGTTCCTAGAAAATTTAGAAGGGGGAAATGTGGAAGTCAAATCTTCTCCCCGATATATCGATTAGATAAAACTGCAAAGAATTAGTAGGAATGTTTGCTTAAATCTTAAAAAAAAAAAATTCTACCACACACCAATATTCCTGTCGTGCAAGAAAGCAACGCAAAAGATGAAAAATAGGTGAAAATCTGAATCTTAGCCTAATTTTAACTTCATTAAGAATGAAAAACGGTATTTCAGCCCCTCAGGAGATATTCAGAGGATATTTTCCCCACTCAAAATCAAGTGGAACGGTTATTAAAATGATAGCATTATAGTGATCAAGATACTTGATAAACTGAGCCTATTCAAATGAAGCATATATATATGTAAAATACAGCCTGTCGTGTAAATGATTAATTTTGCAGGTACTCTCAAAAAAAGAAGACTGTTTTCTGAAAAATGGTGACTCTAAAAGGGTTGTAGTGGACAAGTAATTGAACATGTGGGAAAATAGTACTCAGAGAGTAGTTAGCAATGGTTCACTGACAAAAATGGAAGGATATAGAAGTAAAGTTCTGCAGGGATTTGTTCCTGCTTCCTGTGCTGTTCAATATTTTCATTAAAGACTGAATGATGGAATACAGAGTTTTGTTATTATGTTTGCAGATGACATTGATTTGGGAGTAAGTGTAAATGCTGGAGGGCAGGAGGACATCTTAGTGATATTTTGACAAATTGGAGAAATGTTCTGAAAAAAAAAACAAGGTGTTGTTCAGTAAGAATGAGTAAAAAAGATTAATTCCTTAGGCAGTAATAATCAGTTTCCCAAATGTGGGATGGGTAATGCTGGCTGGGTAGCGGGGATCTGGGTTTGCAGAGGAGCATAATCTGAACATGAGTCAGCAGTGTCATAATGTTGCAAAGAAGACAAACAGCGTGAGGGAAGTATAAAAGCAAGTGTCAACAGCAAAACATGTGCAGTAATCCTTCCCTGCAGCTCAACATTGATAAAGCCTCAGTTGGAGGCTTTCATAAAGTTGTATGGGTAATTTGGGACCTGTGATGCAAAACAAGATGCGCATCAACTGAAGGAAGTTGAGAGACAAGAGATAAGGTTGGAGGTCTAGAAAACATGACCATGGAGAAGGAGGAGGTGTTATTTTTCCTAGAGGAGAAAAGACAGAAGGTACTTAAAAGGGGGCTGTAGGAAGGAAATGGATTGTCTGTTTCTCCATGCTCATGATATACCAAAGTTGTGGCTTAAACGCAGGAGAGGAACACAGACAGGAATGAGAAAAAAAAAGCACCTTAATCAGAAGGTAGTGAATTACTCATTTGCATTGCTTGGGGTGTTGTTTCCCTGGGTGGATTGCTTTTTCTTTAAGAAAAAATTAGAGAAACATCTGTAGGGATAATCCAGCTGGAATTGATCCTTAATTAGGGCAGGGAGATGGTTTGGAAGGGGATCTTAAAATACCATTTGGCCCTATGATTTATGACCACTTCAATGAAAAAAATAAAGAAATATGTGTTACACTAGTACAGAAAATAGTGCTAGTTAGAAGTGGAATGATGACTCTTAATATAGGGATAAGCTGTGTGTGCAAATGGTGCCACTGCTCTCGCTTTCTTCAGTGGAATGATGTAAACTCTGAGGGAGAAAACAAACATTTCATTCATACTCGAAGTTTGGAGAGAAAATGTAAGCTATCTGTGAACCTGATTTCAGTTTAGGTAATAGTTTCAGTCAAAGGAAGTGGAAACATTTCAAAAATTAATGAAAAATTTTGTTTTGACATCATCAAATCAAAACATTTTATTTCTTGTTTTGAAACCATATTTTATTTTAAAGTCGATCTTTTTATAAACAAAAAAATTTATAAGAAGATTTAAAAGGTGTTGAATAACTTCAGAACCAAGTATTTTTTCAGTGGCCCAAAATTAATTTAGGGATTTTGCTCTCAAAAAAAAAAAAAAAAAAAAAAAAAGGAAAAAAAATAGCTCAGTCCATTTTTTTTTTCTCAGCAATATTTTGTTTGGTGACAGAACAGAAAAAGCTCATTATGCCCTGGTTCTATTTGTCAAGCCTTGTGAGACCTGTGAGAGCCTTGATTCATAGCAGCTGTGCAGCAGCCCATTTCAACTACTTCTCTCAGAGCAGTCTTGATTACAGTTATTCTCTCTCCTTTGGGCTGCAGACTCTTTGTCTCTTGCCTATTAATTTGCAGCAGCCAGAGAGGTAGCTAGTGTATTCCTCTACATCTTAATGTCAGTCACATGGAGAGGCATAAAATGTGAGGAAAAACTGACAAGATTGAAGATGAGGGCTTTGAAGGCCCAATAAAAGAGCTAGTGGATGAAATGTAGAGGACTCTGATGCCTAGGAAAGCAGAGTAGTGCTTTCCTTAGAACTCAGGCTGAAGGAATCTACGATTTGCCAACATATTCTTCCTCTTCCTTTCTGTTTTCCGTCGTACATATCTTGTGAATGATGCTTCCTATTTGTGTGCTTAATTTATCTTGTGTTTCCCCAACCCTTCAGTGAGAACCAATACTGTCCCCTCTACTTGCAAGCAGGACTGAGTGGGCAACAGCAAGCAGCCTGACTGGGCTCTCTTTATCTTCCTTCTTTCACCGGCCCTGTCCGTATGTAGAATCAGTTGAATTGGAAGGGACCCTGAAAGGCCATCTGGTCCAGCTCCCCTGCAATGAACAGGGACATGTATAGCTGAATCAGGTGTTCAGAGACTCATCCAGCCCGACCTTGAATGTCTCCAGGAATGGGGCGTCCACCACACCTCCAGGCAACCTGTTCTAGTGCACCCTACAGCCTACTGCTGCTCTTTACACTTACATCAGCATTTCTCACAGAGTTTGTGGAGTTTTTTGAGCTCTTCCATCCCTCTGCTCACATGTTTTCACCTAACACTTTTCATTTCCCTGAGGCCCACCTCTCAGCCAAGCGTCTCCATGAAGAAATAACAACGATTTCTTCCCAGCTAGGCTGCTGTTGTACATGTAAGAGCCTCCTCTTGAAACAACAGTTTCAGAATTTGTCCAAGAGTTGCTGAGACTCTTGAAGGATGCTTTTTGGTCAGAAACCCTGTGGAGTGTTGCATCTGCATTTGGAGGCCAATTTTATTTCTCTAATTGCTCTCTTGTGCCTTTAAACATGAGCCTTGAAGAGAGCTCCTGCTTGAGGCAACTTCTTTGTAGTTGATTTATTTATTTATTTTTGAAGTACAAGGTGCTTGTCTTCTCTCTGGCAACGCATGTAAAATCAAGTGTCTAAGTCAAGTCTTGCTTATACCAGGGCTCACTGATACCAGTTGTGAGGCTTGATGGATATCAAATGGAGGTAAGCATCCTCAGAATCATGCTGTGTGTGTTTCTAAACGTCTTACTGGACTGCAGAAGAAAAGGAATATTTAGAAAAATTCTCTGTATTCCCTTCCCAATCAAATTCATAATGGCTTCAGTCCTCTTCTAATGCTTGTTGGACACAACTTCTCCTCTAGAAGCAAGGGAAATTAATTCAGATGTTTGTATCTGAAACACTCTGCAGTTATCTTTTAATTCTGTGGCATATTAATTCAGAGATCTCAATTAATTTTAGACTGTCCCAGTAAGTAACGGAAAGGGCTTCATTTTGAAGGCTTCTGAAAACAAGCCCACTATGAATTCCAGCCCAGAGAATTTTCATGAGCTCTAGTTTCTGAGTGACTTCTACAAGGTCAAGTCATGGAAATAACCTATTCTGGTGGCCAGCAAGGTCTCAGCTACAAAGTTCCTCCTCTTCAGGTGTTTGCAATGAGTTGTACTCACAAGGAATAAATCTGGTTGACCTCCATGGGCTCTCCTGACTTTACTGTCTGGTGCTGCATCTGTGTGTTTCCACTCACTTCGAAGGCTATGGAAATGTTTAGCTGGCACTTATTTGCTTGCTGATACCTGCTCTGGGGTGTTCTTTCATCATAAATTTTTACAATCTGTGCCTCCTTATACTAAGTTTTATTGTGAATTTTGTTTGGTCCCCCGACATATGTATATATATCAGGCCCTGAAGCGTACATTTCCTCTCAACTGCAGCCACAGTAAGATATTAGAAAAAAATTATTTCAACTGTTCATATCAGAAGAAACTGATATTAGATTCTCAAGGTTCTTTCCTACAATCAGCATTGTAACATGGAGGACATATCCCATTCCCAACCACAAGGACAATTTTAAGTGATTTCTGAACCATTTTGTCTATCTGTCCGCCATCATTCAATTGCTAAGAACCTTAAAAGTAATCTGTGATAGTGAGAAAGTGGACCATAGGTTTTCTGTCCTTCAGGCTGACTTCAAGTGCAAACAACAAATTCACCCAGGCTGACAAAAAGATAGCAAAGAGTGAGTCTGGGATTGGATAGGGTGAATATAGTAGATGGCACTGAATATGCCTCCCCAGTATAAACTATATCTTCTATTGCACTGTATGCAGTACTATTTCTCTCTGATTTAAAAAAAAAACAAACAAGTAATTCAACCCACCTGAGAGAAAAAGCAAGGTGCAAGGAATCTCTCTTTTGCAACAGGATGAGTGACTGCTAATGAAAACCAAGAGTCTTGTGTGAGTGTTACAAAGAAAAATTTTGCCTCTGAAAAGGGTGTTATGTTTCCTTGAAGCCAGGGGTAGCTGCACTTATACCATCTCCACAGCCTGATACTGATATGTCTGAGTTGTCTTTGAAAGCCTGGCTCTTTCTTCTGATAGATAAATACAAAGACAGATGATTTTCACCCATCTGCAAGAGAAATAATTATGAAATTAACCAGTGATCAACCAAACCACATGGGGAGCTCAGAAAGGTCTTTTAGGCTTTTTCAGATAGCTGGCTGTTCTTTCCCCATCTGGTTGTGTTTAACTCTGAAATATAATTTTCAGTGCTGATCACTTCTGGGTAGACCGTACAATTAAGGAATTTGAAAAACAAACATTTCTAAACCACTGATCATTGAGGAGACAGCTTAGAAATGAGAGCCCATTTTCCAAGAAGATGGTTGGGAAAGAGAACCTGAAAGCTTAAGATAACACTGAAAAGGAAACAAATCCAAGGAGGGAAAAAAAGAAAAAAGAAATCCAACAAACAAACTCACCCTCACAAGTATTTTAACTGCTCCTTTCAAACTAATATTATTTGAATGCTTTAAGGAATCCAGCCTGGTTTCTCTGTATGTCAATGGAATCATATGACTTCAGGAAGAATTTATTACGGAGAAGTGGAACCTTCAACAGTTTGAAAAAAGGAGATATTTGCAATGATAGGAGGAGTTTCAGCTCTGTAGCTCCGTTTTGGACTTTACAATACCAAATTTCAATCAGGAAGTATGACATGACTGAAGGCCCAGAAACAAATCTGGATGTGCCTCTCCCTTCTGGTACCCTGCTGATAATTTCTCTTTCCCAGCTAAGCTCAGCTCACTTTGGCTCACCTCCCAGTATCCTCAGGCAGCTGCATTTTTCTTCTTAAACAATTCCAAAACCTTTCGTTGTTGAAGATAAGTGCCTAGTGCATTCTCACCTGAAAGATGATTTTGAGCCAGGAGGTTTGGTAAGGTTCCATTTTGACTGTTTTATCAGTTACCCAAGAAGATAGGGAAGGTAAAAAATAAAGGCTGTATGATTCGGTGGCTGGTAGTGGAACACAAGTGAGCCAGAAATGAGAAGCTTTGAAGTCTTACAGAGTTGAGATCTTAGCGTGTTTGTTGCTGAGGCATCACTATGTAAATCCATTTGAATCAAACCAAAATCAGAATCTACATCTTGGGGAAGGCTCAATCCAGGTCTCAGATGAAGAGGTGAAGCCCATCGCAAGTAATAGCTATCGTAATCATCTCAAGCAATAGCTACTGTAATCAACTGTGCTTTGAAAATAACTCAGTAGTATAAAGATATAATACATTTAGAGATTTCCTCAAAGTCAGTGGCCACCATTGACTGAGGAGTGAAAATACTTTTGATCCTGCAAAAGAAGGTGTTGGGGAGGCCAGCATAGAAGCCTCCAGAATCTGAGATAAGCTTTGGCTAAGCCTTTTAATACTTGGATACTTAAGCAAAGATAACCTCCAAGCTTTTGGCAGCCATGCTCACAACTAGCTGAAACACAGAAGGACTAGGTAATTATCTGATGCGGTAAGAGCAATTATGGAAAGTGTGTAAAAGGTAAGGGAAATTCTACCTGACACCAGGCCTTGCTCTCACATCTGGGATTTTCATACCCAGTGCAATTTCTTTCCTTTTTCTTTGGATTTTAATATTTGCTGAAAAAAGTTTCCTGATAGGGCATGGCTTTACCTCCTTCCCAGTCAATGCTCCAGAAAGTTGCAGAATCATGGGCTTTGGAGAAAGAGTCAAGCTCTGGCTCCTTCTCCAAGTCTGTTACTGGGATGAGAAGGCTGTAATAATTCTTAATTTCCCATTTTTTGAACTGTTGCTACTCAGAATGTGATTATAGTCAAACCCACATAGCTAGACCTTCCCAGACTTTGGGAAGACTGCATTTCGGCATGTCAGCTCTTCTAAGCAGTGTGCAGGAATTGCTGAATCCCTGGAAAGCACCTAGGGAGCTTCCATAAACAACTTTTAAAATGATAATGATAGTTAATGACCTAATTTCCTAGCCAGCCAAAATACCTGCAGAATCAAAGTTCCATATCTGAATTAATCTAAACTCCTGGGAGGTTTTGTTCTGGACTTAATCTTCACAATTACTGCTTTCTGTCTGGCATTTCTTGGGCCAAATAAAGGCCTCAGTTTAGATACCCATAATATAGTACATAGTCACAGATAATTACTAATTTTCTGTAAAATAATAGGGATTGTAGTATTGTATAACAGCAAGGGTTCTCAAGAGAATCCCCAGTTTACTGCCCTCCAATGAATCAGAGTCAGACTTATATGCAGAACATACTGTATAGACAGCATTCAAGCCTCAAGAAGCTTCAGGAAAAAAAAGATTATATGTCCTCCTAAATTTCTTCTTCCCATTACAGTTACATTTTGCGGTGAGTTGGGATTTTTTCCCCTTCATCATTTCATTGGTTTCTATGTTGAAAGAGTCACCATCACCTCTTTATAACACCTTTCCATATATTGAAAGATAGTTTCTCATGTCCCTCAGCCTTCTTATTTTC
The DNA here is from genome assembly GCF_002078875.1 of Numida meleagris. NCBI lineage: Eukaryota > Metazoa > Chordata > Aves > Galliformes > Numididae > Numida > Numida meleagris. Next base: position 57,197,164 of record NC_034413.1, read on the forward strand.
TTTTGTTTTTTAAAATGGCTTGTAATATGCAGTGATCCCCAAATTTTACCTATACCTTCTACCTGTTCCAGAAAGGCATACAAGTTGCACTGCTGTCAGTTCAGACTGAGAACTATCTGTGTGGGACTCATTGGGCAAATCTGTGGAAACTAAAAAAGATAAATAAATCTGCATCTTCTGCTTGATCTTGCAAGACAGCCTTTTGTGGTAATTTCCATATAATCATCACTCAATTGCCATGGAGCCAATGTTGCCAGGAGTTTCAAGACATGAATATTGGATGCTGGTACAGTTTCCAGCTTACAGGGTACTCCAGCTATTCCAGAAAATACTTCAAGTCTTCCATAGAGTCACATGTCCACAGGCCTATGTTCTGGTATAAATGATACCAACAGGATTTCTGACTTAAGATATTATCTTCTTTTCCTAGTAACACCAGACAAAGTTGATTCATTTGATTAACCTTACAGTACTCCACTGTAAAATCTTTCCAGTTAAAAGGTCCCCAAAACTGCACGAAATGTTCTCTTCTTGAAACATGGATAGGAAGTCCTAATTCAAACCTAATGAGAAGAAATATGTTTTCTCCCTCCTTGACCATCAGAAAAATAACTGTCCAGCTGTACATGAAAGGTCCCCTTTGTACAGATGGCTTCTGTTTTTGTTGGCCAGTCTTCCCCTCCTGGCACTGAGTTTTCTTTAGGTGAGGAGGATTTGGGATCAGCTTTGGGTAGCAGTCGTCCTCCGTACATGTCACAGAATGGAGAACAGGTTACTCATCCCCAAAGCAGTCAAAACTAAGCCAGTGAGACTGGGCAAACATGCCATGAAAGGCTCCACACTGTGCCCAGTGGGACCACATACTGTGCAGAAACTTGAGCGATATGAAATTGTGCATCTTCTCCTTTGCGAAACTTAAGATCCTATCAGCCTCACAGTCCAGTCACTAAAATTCTTCATAGTTTTATTTATAACCTAATTTAAACAGCATCATCTTTGCTCTGTCTCTTGAAATTCTCCCATTTCATCTAACTAGGATAATAGAAAAACTGTTTCTTTTACTTAACTGGTAAAAGTGTGTGCTGATATTTTTCATTTCACACATACTTTAACTATTTCCAAACTATATCTGAAGATTATGTACTTTTGCTTCATGTTCGTTAGGACACGATATCACATAAACTACATTCATGTTGTGTCTGCATTCACTTTTGTTTTAAAATCTATGCAAACGTGAAATATATATATATGAAACTGTATACTTTGCACCCAGCAAAACAATAAGGAAGCAGAAACGATCTGTAGACTGTTAATTTTTTATAGTGAATAAATTAGATTCTTACAGCCATGTGGAACTCATGAGCTCAAATACATCATGGCATGGATTATTCTTCATGTAATTGTATTTACATTTATTTGCTAATGTTAAAAAATACAGAGGGATTCAGTAAAATCTCTAAAACAGCAGGACTTGAGGAAACAGCCAGCCTGGGCAACCAAAGCCAGGACTTGATTAACTGTCTGCTTTGGTATATATGAAATTATTTTTTTCCCTTGCTACCATTGTATCTTTCTCTCTTTTCAGTACAACTCAGCTTTCCTGGCCTTGCTCACAGTGAATCACCAGGAACTCGAAACACTACTTCATCTGCATTGCTTTATGAGTTTGCAATTGTCAGAACAAAATTCAAATGCTTCTTATCTTCAATTTCACAATTTCAATTTTATATAAATATAAACCAAGAGTGCTCTGTAGAATGAAGGCTTTTTATCTATTTCCTTATGCAAATTTTCTGCCTCTTTCTTAAAAAAAAAAAAATAGCTTTTCAATCTGTATTCTGCATGAACAGTATTAATGTAGTATTAATGTTACTGAAATTAGGTACAGTTAAGTCAGATTCTGAATTCCTTTAATAAGCCAAATTTCCATTGACTTGCATGTGAGTTTTGTCCGAGCATGGCTGTCCCTATGGCCCTTCTGTAACTCCAACTTTTCTGTAATTCATTGCAAAGTATTTTAAAAAGTAGTTATATGCATCAGGTATATAAGCACTAGTGGCATACCATGAGTGGGGTACCTTACAAGTTATTTGAAAGACTGCACAGCAGCATTTGGCTCTGAGATACTGCAGGGAACAAGCCACATGATGCCTTCAGTGAAAGGTTGGAGAAGAAGAATCAAGTTACCATGCTGGGAAAAAAAATCTTGATGCGGGGGTTAGTAATGTTTCATCTTGACACTAACAGTAAATGTCACCACCTTTTCAAAATACACCAAAGTTGCCCAGAGCAGGCCACTGTAACAGAAATCTAAGGTTCAATTGCAGGCTGGAAATAAGTTTATTAAAGGGCAGACTTCGGCTTTGCAGCATCCTCTAAGATTGAACTGGGAAGTACACTGACTCTAAGCATGAAAGGAGCTGATGTAACCCATCCATGCCCTGTGAACGCAACTGTTTCTTGACACCCAGCTAAATATTTTTCTTCAGTGTTTGTTGTCATCACTGTGTGAGCACAAGACATACAGAAGAGAATTGAGCACAGTCTGCTACCTGGTTCACGCATTGGCTAGAGAGGTCAGATGAGATATAGTTGTTTTCTTGGTGTACTGAGAATGGTTTTGTAAGTGTAGCTGTGTGCAGCTGGAACTGAGCACCTGCTCTGCAGGTAGAAGAAGTTCCAGTTCCAGTCTTCTCTGCACCACTGGGCAAGAAAGTGGCTTAGTGAGGATAGAAAAGCATTCAAGAAATTTACTGCGGAAGAGAGAGCTGATGAGACAGACCTCTGTTACCACTGGCAAAGATTTCAGTGTAACTTTTAGGGAAATAACAACCTTTTGAGTTGTGACTGTCTTGCTGAGCACTTCCATTGTCGTATAATTGCCCATGAAATTGCAGCCCATACGGTTAAAATATTAAACAGGATAACATTACACTTTTTAATCCACAGCTGAGACAAAGCAGAGATCAGGAATAATCCTGCTCAGCAGCACCACGTTTACTGTCTGATGTGGGAGATGTTGATTAGCTTTTAAGTAGAAACACGTTTTTTAAAGTTACATAATCTAATGCTCAGATTTCCCCCTCCCCCTTGAAAAGAATTAAACTAAATATTATGAAAGATTAAAAAGTTCTTCAGTCCTTTGGTTTTAAGGGGAAGGGGGAGCACCTGCAGCTGGGGTTTTCCTCTCCATTACTCTCAAACCTATAACTCAGTGATGCATATTTCTTCAGTGTGTTGTGCATAGGATCACACACTCAGGTCTTCAGAACCTGACTCAGCTGTTACTCAGTATTTCCTTTGGCAAAACCAATGGAAATTTGCCTGAAGGAAGACTACAGATTCAGTGAAAATGGCAGGAAATAGAAGGAACTGGGACAGAGGAATTGGAAGGAGAAAGGAACTCTAATGTAGGTCATGCCTCGTGATGACCCGTCCCAGAAGCTTTGCTCCTTGGGACACCGCTCACTGGACAGTAGATAACTTCCTTCTGCTTTCCTTAGCTTAATCAGGCCTCCCTTCCATTTGGCTGCTCATGAATATAATCCTTGGACCCACACTAAATCATTTTTGTTGCCTGTTGCTCCTCATGGAGATACTGAAGGGCAGGGCACAAGCTCCATAGGGAGTTTCTGGTACAACCTGCTTGCTACCTGCTGTCCTGTATTTTGTGGTGGGAGTTGGTCTCGGGCACTAGTAAAAGAAATCATGGGAGACAATGATGTTCCCCTTCTTGGTCATGTTTCTGCTTGTAGCACAGTGAATAAAGAAAGTCCTGGGACAAAATGCTCCAGCTGTGGTATCAAAGGTAGCATAAAGAAATCAACTGAGTAAATTCATGCTAAAAAAGTATGTTTTAGAAATGTTCTTAATTTGGCATAGCTAGCCTAAGTTATTCGACATTGTTTAGAGCACTATTAGAGCAAAAACAATTCAGAATGATTTTGGCTAGGCCAATAAAGGATCCTGAAGTTTGAACTTCTCTCATAAGTCATCTCAAGAATACTGCTTATTTTCCATTTTCTTCCTCTCCATTTTTTTTCTGTGAAGTGTAGGCATTCTTGCCAACAGGCACCTAAATACAATTGGGTGGATTTTTCAGAAGTGTGGAGCACAAACAAATGTAATCAAAATCAGAAAGAGCTGTGGGTGTTCAGAAATTTTAGGTGCCCAAACAGGGATTTGGCTTCAGAGAATTAGACACCCTTATTTGAGAATTTTTGGCTCCAAATATACTACCCAGCCCATTGTACGAGTGTAAAGTTCGGTGAAATGTGAAATGAAAAGCTCTGTTTAAACCTCTGGGAAACTAATAAAGCCCATGTAGAGTTCTGCAGTGTTCACCTGGGAAACTGGCCCCATTTAATTTCTTGCAATTACTTAGCAAACAAAACTCAAAGCAAGGATCATAATGTTGACTTTCTGTCCATTTCCCTCTTTCTCTCTCTCTCTTTTAACTTATATATCTGTTTATTTCTTTTCCTTATTTTCATCATTCTGGAATTTCAAGCACATAAAAGATGCCAAAGTAATAGCCCTGAAAGCAGTTTTCCAGGTTGAACTTGGAGGTGAAAGATTACATCACTCACCAAGCCTGGGCTCTGGGGCCAGCTCAATTGGTGTTAAGAAGAGTCTTCTCAGAAGCTGCATCAGCCTTGCTTCTTTGTGTGGCGAGTGCAGCTGGCTGCTACAAGCTAGATGTCAGCATAAACCAAAAGCCACAAGAAGAACCCTCTCTTTACAGTGACTTTAGACATTCACCTCCTCACAGTGAGGCAAGGGCAAGCCCAAGGTGATCTAAATGGGAGGGAGTGCAAAAAGCACTGCACAGAACAGAAGGGCATAGCTCGCATTTGCATGGCCTTGGTATAAGAATATCAAGGACAAGAGGCCGAGGTCTTGTTGAGTTGTGAGTGGGTTTTGCTTGGGTCAAGAAGAAAGTATACTTAACATGGGGGGAAAGAGAGGATAAAAAGTAAAACTGAATTTCAGGCTCTTTTAAAATGTCCAGGCGGCTGGAAACAAGGTCTGGCTGAAAGAAAGAGGACAAACATCAATCAATACAGATGTTATTTCCAAGCTTCCGAGAGGGTATTGCAATCCAGATTTCTGGCCCAGGAGTCAGACCCTTGCCCAGTAGCAGCTGTGTTTTATGTACCCAATCCCCCCTTAACATTTTCCATTTCAGCCAAGTTTCTGCATACTTCCGCTCTTGCTCTCTGAAATTCAGATGAAACAGCTGCAGGCCACACCATGCCAGGCAGCTCCTTCTTTAATTTTTCTCTCACACAGCAATAATAAAAAAAAATTAAGCTAGTTGACGTTGCGTGAATGAGAAGGTTAATCAAAACCAGACCCCACTGGTGGCCCATTTCCAGCTCAGATGGGTGGCAGGGGCAGAGCCAGCTCCACACGGACATTTGAGTTATGATGCAGACAGTTGGACAGGGCCTGAGATACATGAGAGTGCAGCATGAGTCCCCATGTATCAGAGGCTTCACAACGGATGGGCCCTTGTCTCACGAGTGCTCAGCCCCCTGCTCAGGACATCTGGCTCCTCTCTTTTCCTTCCCAACTTCCAGCCTGAGGTGATGGCTCACTGGAAAACCACCCACTGCTTGTCATAGCTAAGTATGAACAAGCATTCTCAGAAAAGGCCATCACGGGCCACAGGGAACATATGCATATATTTATTTTCCATTAGTATTAATTACATTTTTAAAAGCCAGCTATTTCTTTCCTGTCTTTGGTTGGAACTAGCAGAGGCAAGTCCAGTTCTGGGAAGCACAGTTATTTCTTCTAGCCTGAGCACAGACAGATGTGTGTGTTCAGAGGAGAAAGTCCCAAGCCTACAACCCAGATGACCAAACGTCTCCAGGCTGGACTAAGGAGCTTTGAATTAAATTCCATTTGCTGACAGAAACTGACTGGAAGAAATCATTAAGAATTTGCTTTTGAGAAGTGAGAGGCACCTACATATCCAAGTGAAGTCAACAAAAGCAGCAGATCCATAAAACATCCAACTATCAGACCTTTGGGCTAGGGTTTCTATTAAACATTAGATAGCAAAGTGAAATGTTTAAATCATATGTAATAGCTGAAGGCTTCTTCTGTCAAACACATACTGGCACAGAAGAGTTCAGGGCTTTTATTTTCTAAATTGCTCATCGGTGTAGATATTGATAGAACCTACTGCTTCTTATTACTGCAGTCAGGGAAGTAATGTCCAAGGTCTTTAAATTTTGATTCTTCAAACTGTACCTCCTCCAGAATCCTTTTTCCTACTCTTCTCTTGGAAATGGCTATAAAATATAAAGATAAATAGAGCTTTGCAGAGTATTAATTAACAGCGTAAGTTATAAGTAATTAAGGCTGGAGAACTTCTTTTTCTCAGAAATTATTCATGATGTGAAAGAGTTAAGAGAGTTTTTAAATAATATGCATTGCTACACATTTAACTGCTGAATATGAAGGAGAGCTGAAATGATGAGATACATTCCAAAGAGTGATAACAGAAGAAAAATCTATCCACTTGTTTTTCAAACCCCAGTGAAGACCACTTGGGTAAAATTAAAATAAATTAAAAAAAACAGCAAAGTAATAAAATGAGTACAAGGAAAGTGGGCCCAATTTTTTGTTGGAATCATAATTGTATATTATCTGGAAAAACTGCAGAATCGCTGAAGAAGTAATCTGTAGGAACAGTCTCTGAGTAGTCAAGAAGGAGAACCACATTTGCTAGCAGACCATTCTGGAGTCGACAGGCACCTTAGTAATACAAGGACAGTTCCCACCCTTAGTGGTTTGGCTGCATGTCTCAACAAGAAAACACAAATTATTGAATTTAGTATAGAGTATATTGGGAGCCTTCACTCAACATATGTGCCCAGCAGCAGACTCATCCGCTCAGTCAGGACCTTGGCAGCTGCTTTTGCCAGCTCAAGTCTCCTGTAAAGAGAAGGTCTTACACTGTCTTAATGTTTTCTGTACTTACCCTCTGGCAGCCCCTAGATCCATCATTAGATTGGTGCATTTCCCAGCTTCTCTGGCCAGGCTCTTTGGCAAGAGTAAACTCCCCCGACCTAGTTATTCCTAATCCTCATCTCTGGTAAACTAGCAAAACAAAAACAAAAAGCAAAAAAAAAACCAAAAAAAAAAAAAACCAGGGCCCTGTTGTCCTGTCTTCGTGAAGCGTTAGAGAAGCCCTATACCCACCTGGTGCCTTCCTTCCTGGGGGAAAGGGGATTCCAGCATATTCTGTACAATTCAGACTGAAAAATTGTCTACATGCCACCATCTACTTGAGGCATAGGACATTTCATGTGGTTTTGGCAAGGGACTGGCAGTGGAAACCTCCATCCTACCTACTGCTACCCAGTGGATGTGCTTGTTTTCCATTTGGAAACATTTTATTGAGTAAAGTCCTGGCTAGGAAAGCTCCCTGGCCATCACATTTATATTATTTTTCAGAGAAGAAGGAAATGGTTCATTATGCTCCTGTAGCATGGCACAATTGCAGAACGTGCCTCTGCCCATTTCCTCATTAACTCCCCTAGCAGCCAAGCAGATCAGAACTTTTCCATTTGAATCCCTCTAGAAGGGATTTATCTAAGTGGATATCCTTTTTCCAAGAGAAGTCACCTTCGGGTTACTCAGAGGTTACTTGGCAAAAGCAAGGTGACAGCCTCAGCTTCCTCTTTTTTGAGGAAGTTTTCTCTGTCTTTCAGGACTCCAGCTACAGGGCAGGAGTAAAGGGGATTTTATGGATTTTATGGTTGCCTAGAGAAAGAGTCATCAATGAACCTCTGGCTGTCATTCTCGATTTTCTCGTTTGGAGAGAAAGTTTCCTATGTTTGAGTCTATATGCTCAGAAGTATTTACACCTACAGAGATTTAAGTTTCCCTTAGAGCCAATGAAGATCTGGTAAGTATAGTCCCTGGAGGAGAGAGACTGATTTGCTGCAACACTAAGGAACTTGGATATCTCCTTCACATATGCATGTATCAGTAGCAAAATATCGGTTCATCACTGATGATTTTTACATTTACTAGATCAAAGAACAGAAGTTAGCACATGTAATTTGGGCAGAAAGTGTCAGTGTCAGATGCTAATTTCCCAGTCGAGGACAGTTTGCTGTTTGTCTGCTGCTTGTTGTCTTTGTGGAATGTTTCTAAATGACAAATGATCCCTAAAAGTAGAACGACTCCTTGAACTCTTTCCAATTATGAAACTAACCTTGTTGATTCTCCCCCTATAATGTGTCTGTTCCTGTTGACATCAGTCCTCCAAGGTTGAAATAAATGGATACAGAAAGGGGAGTGTGGCAGGAAAACGTCTTTTAAGTTCATTTAAAATTTGGAATTCAAAACAAAATCCCACAGCTTCATACCAGCCAATAAAATGTCAGTCTTGACCCAAGTTGCCTTTCCCTGGAAAGAAGCTCCTTAAATAAAATCCCTCCCTTCTTCTACCTTAATTCTGCATGGTTCCAGTTTCAGAGAAGCATGTCACACTCTGCAAAGTCTTTTAGACACTGTGGCTCTTTCTGTAGCTGGTGAGGCATTGTCTTTCACAAGACTATTTCCAATGAGTGTCATCTCTTGCTATTGTATCACAGATTGGGTATTAAAGCTTATGATAGTTAATACCAGAGCCTTGTGTTACTGTTATGAAGTAGCAGGACTCGTGTGCTCTTTTTACTTGATCACTGTTTTGTATCTAGCATGGTGCAGAATAGTGAGAATACTTAAGAAAAAAAAAAAAGAGAGAGAAATAGCAAAAAAATGAAAGCAATAACCACTTGCAGCATCACCCTCACATCCCATTTATTTTCTCTGCAAGTAACTAGCAACAGGGAATGGCCTCAAGTTGCTCCAGGGGAGGTTCAGGTTGGATATTGGGAAGAATTTCTTCTCTGAAAGAGTGGTGAGGGATTGGAACAGGCTGCCCAGAGAGGCAGTGGAATCACTGTCTCTGGAAGTGTTCAAGAAATGTGGAAATACGGTATTAAGGAACATGGTTTAGTGAGCAATATTGGTGGTGAGTGGACAGTTGGACTGGATGATCTTACAGGTCTTTTACAGCCTTAATGATTCTATGATTCTGTTCTATGGTTAGCTAACACCCACCAAGTTCAGAGTAGCTATCTGTTTTTTAGTAGCCCTAAATTGGTGGCATTTCAGGTATTTCACATGAACCATCTGTTCTGTAGAAGTTTTTTTGCAAAAATAAAAACTGTCTTCCCACAATGACAAAGTGATGGAGAGAAGTTTCTGAAATCATTTGTCGGGCTGAGTTCCTACTGGAATCATTCATTTAATGCTACTGGAATTTCCAAACAGGGAATTAATTAATTGTGCTGTACAACTAATTAACTAATGTGTCAGAGCTTTGGAAAAGTACACTCTGCCTGTATGTATTTAAACACATACGTATATATGTATATAGAGACATACATCTATATCTCCTTGTATATCTAAGTGAACAGCAGATCATACTTGGGGAAGTTCAGGGCTGAAGATGTTTTTCATGTATCAGTGGCATTGAAAATTCAACTACAGAATGCTAGGGAGAGTGCTAAATCATGACAGGGAAACCTGGAGCTGAGGGTGAGTTATTACCGGTGTGCAACGTGTTCTTGTGAGTCAGAAGTGAGTTGCTTCAGCAGAGCAGGATTTAGGACAAAGTACTCAGCTCTCCATCACTCCTGTCCTTAACAAATCTTGATGCTCTCTCATTTTCATGAGGGCTGCTTAATAATGTTTTCAATAATGATGACGTCCCAAGGTCAAATAATAATAGAACATTATCCTATGAAAAGGACTGGAACAGAGGCTGAAATATGGTAACAATTCATTCTTGATATATCACTGGGGAAAGGCTGAATGCATTCCAACCCAAACAGAACTGCTTACCTTTATCTTCGGTGTATTGCTATTGTATGTCAGGTAGAATTTTGTCTTTGGTCTTGTTGAAACACTCCTTTCCAAACCTTCTTATTTATTCTAACACATATCACCCAGCTTCCTGGCAATTAGAACATAATAATATGTTCTTCTATCAGTACAAATATCAGTACAAGTATTAGTACAAACACTGCCTTTCCATGCCACATGTAATTGCTTTTTCCACTAAATAGAATCACCAGACTTAACTCAGCATTTTTATTCCCCCTTCACAAATGGGACAGCTGAGAAACAGAGATTTTTGCTTTAAAGCTGCAAAATGAACTGATTGTCCAGAGACTTTCTTTGTGCATTTCTGCAGCGCATATTAGGCCCTCTGTTCCTTTGCCCCTCAATTACTAGGCTAATAAATATTTAAAAGAGAGTCCAAACCTGAGACTCGCAATGTTTCCCATGTTTTGATTTCACAGGATGTAGAAGCAGGCTGTGTGCCTTCCACCAGTGTAATCCAAGCACAAAGACTTGGAGGCTACCTCTACATTTTCCATAGGATCTTGTGCCAGGCAGCTGGCTGAGACGTGGCATGCTTTTCATCTGTACTTTGTGTGAGCAGATCACCATCAGCATGACTTCTGGTTGTCCTTTCCCTGCTTATCCTCCTGTACTCTGACCCAGAGGACACCAGATTCCCTTAAGAAGAGCCAATAAAGCTTTCCTGCCTATTTTGGCCTCTAAAATTGTGGGTAGGCCTCTAAAATTGAGGTGTTATATGTAGATGAATGGTTGAGACTTGTGTAAGTGATACTGGCCAAGGTTCTCTCACACCATTATACTCATTACTAAAATCTGTTACAGGGCTCTGTTTTCTGACCCATCTGGACACATAGGGTTGCATTTTGGTGAACTCCTTGGTCTAAAGCAAATTATTCAGTCTCAGTCTGAGAGCAGAGTGAGGTTTTAATATTGGTACCTCCAAAGACATCCTATTGTCTCTGAAGCACAGACCTTAAGCAAGGCTGAGTATCTCTCTGCTTCTGTCATTACTGAGGTTAATTTCACCTGGGGTGACACAGGGGCAGAGCATGTGCCTATAGGTAACAAGAAGTGGAGACCTCCTTTTGTGTGAGAAAGTTGCAGGGGAAAACGAAGAGAACTACAAGAGTATTCCTGCTTCCAACATCCTCAATTATTAATGAGCCCCAGGGTATATCAGTGAACTCTTTCATTTCGGAGAAGAGTGAGAGGAAACTACATGCAGTGACAATCCTAGACAGGGTCTCAAGTTAGCAGCTTCTCTTTCCTTCCTTTTTTCCATTACTGTCTGTTGATCTGCTTGGAAAAGTTTGCTTTTCCTGGCAAACTGCTTCCTATATCAGTGGGACTACTTAGCTGTCTGCCTTTAAGCCTCGATATGACTGAACCTGAGTGAGAGACTCTGGAGGTGAGGAGAAATGCAGGATAATTTTGCTCTCAGGAGGAGTCACAAAGCTCCAAGTTTGGGACAGCCAACTTCCAAGCTGATATTATCATGTCATTCAGCTACTGGCAGCAGAGACATGGGTCAATGCGGGTGGCTTTTGGCAGACACTCATATTATGACATCATGTGATGACACTTTAGCCATGATTTGAGGCCCTCAGGCATGGAAGGAGCCCATCCTTGGACCTCCAGCATCAGAAGAGAGCTGCTTGCAGAAAATCACTGCAGAGAATCATGTCAGAACAGGGACTGAGCCCGAGTATTCTACTTTCTCCTGGAGAAAAACAAAGCGGAGGCCAGCACAGACAGGTGTGTGTGCACTGCTGAAATATGAAGTGCACTCCAGGGATAGAGAGTGAAATCAAAAGAGGTCCTTGCCTTACTTTGGACCTGGACTCTGCATCATGTCTGTCTCCTACTGCTGATTCAAAAAGCTCCATCCTGCCTGTGATCTGAGTTCAGTCCCAGATGCGTGCTTTAAAACCAGTAGTAATAGATTTTCAAAATAGGATTAAAATAGGGCTAAGCACTATTGGCCCCACAGCACAGAACTGTGGTCAGATTTAGTGGAGGGGAGGGGAGATTGGAAAGGATTAGGTTTGCACTGGTGTATCTGGTCATCATCTTGTTGTTCTGCTTTGATGTGGTTCTCCAGAGGAGACTGCAAGAACAAGTTTTGCAGCTCTTGCTAGACATGAACTTCTGAACAAGGAGGCATAATGTGGAGGTAAGAGTAGGAAAAAAAAACAACGTTCAGTCTCTTAGAGCTCTTTAGTGTATCTGGCTCCTATTTAGTTTTCTAAATGTCTGGGCACTGCAGCAATGGACACATTCTCCTGGAGGCAGACCTTGTATGACATGGCTTAGCAAATGCAAAGCTTGGAATGCTCGTCACCAGTGCCAAATCCAGTGACAGAGCTGGCAATGTGCCTCACCTGGAGCATTAGGATTATTTTTGTGGCACTGTGCAATGTTATGTGCACATCTGTGTGTCTATATAAGAAGTGCGTGGAGGGGTGCACACATGGATGTAAAAGAAGCAATCCTTAGGAGTATATCTATATCTCAGCAACAGTGAAGCTGGGCACTCAGCTGTGACAGAGGCTGATGGAGAGCACCCTCTGGAGTGTATGTTACCAAAAAATAGCCCAGGCAGGCAGTCTGCAGGCTCTGCACAAAGCAGCTGAGCAGCTAGGAGCGAGACAGGGCATGCCATGCTCCACCACTCCTTAACAATGGAGCAGGCGCAGGCCCAGGATGGACCAACCAACATACTCAAAGCTTTAGGCTGATTTCGGGACACTTACGTAGGCTGTGGAGCCAGCAGGATGGGGCGAGGTGCCCAAGCCCGCCTGCTCCAGAGCTGCACACCTCCCTGTGGAAAGGAAGGAAGCATTTCTGTGCCCAGCTGACCTACCACAGGGATGACGAGATGTGCTGTGGAAGAGCCCATTCAGCGCCCCAGGAGATGGGACAGTCAGCACTGTATTACAGTCCCACTGCTGCCAATACCCCCACGCCACAGCCCTGCAGGGAGATTGGCAGCTGCTGTGCATGGGGCTGTCTGCTCCCTCCCTTGGTGTGGTCAGGGCCCTCCCCAAAACACTGGCTGCTGCCTCTTCTGCAGGATGAGCAGCTGGGGAAGTACCTGGAGTCAGGTCATCACTAGCTGGGCCAGGCTGACCGCAGCCCAGAAACTGTCTAACTAGAGCAGGAGGAGGATGGAAGATTTCTTTCGCCACTAAGGCTGTGTCCTCCTGAACATAGGTTGTCAAAGCTGCTTAGACTTCTAATTCCTAGGACTGGGACCGAAAGGAGTTATCTTAGAATCATAGAAACATAGAATCACCAAGATTGGAAAAGACCTCCAAGATCATCTAGTCCAACCATCCACCTATCACCAGTATTTCTCCACTAAACCACGTCCCTTATTGTAATATCTAAATGTTTCTTGACCATCTCCAGGGATGGTGACTCAGCCATCTCTCTGGGCAGACTGTTCCAGCACGTGATCACTCTTTTGGAGAAGAAATGTTTCCTAATATCCAGTTTGAGCCTCCCCTGGCACAACTTGAGGTCACTCCCTCTTGTGCTATTGCTAGTTACATGGGAGAAGAGGCTGACCCCAAGTCATAGAATGGCTCGGGTTGGAATGGACCTCAAAGACCATCCAGTTCTAACCCCCTGCCACAGACTGAGTTGCCAACCACTAAGTCAGCCACTAGATCAGTCTGTCCAGAGCCCCATCCAGCCTGGCCTCAAACACCTCCAAGAATAGGGCAACACCTTCAGGGATGGGGCAAGACATTGGAGCAGAAAATTGGTTTGAACCAGTTTGCAACTACCTATACTGAGCCCAGCTCCTCTTGTAAATGCTGCATGAACCCCAGTGCTCCCAGTGTTTCAAGTACCTGGTAAAGGCAGCAGCTGTGCTGAGTGCTGGGAGCATCCCCTTTTAATTCTCTTGTTACATCTGTTAACTCGTTTGCCCCCTGTGAGAAGGAAAATGAATCACGGATGTCTTTTGTTTGCTAAATGTTAACAGCCCTGTGGAAAAACCCTCATAAAATATTCATCTCATCCTGCTCCTCTAAATTAGATAGTTACAGTTCCAACAAGCCCTAGAGAAGAGTTCTTCGTTCTCTCAAAGGTGCAGTCAAACATTTCTGCGGGCTTTTCTGCACTCTGCATTCCCCCCAGCCAAAGTTTCTTCTCCCCCAAGCTCTTTGCTCTTTTATTCTTGCAGTCCTTATGTGTATGGCATTACAATAGGAGAGGCAAAGGTTTCCATATGCATTCATCCATGTTCCTGCTGCAATGGTAAAGGAAAGGATCTATTTGCTATTGCAAATGCAAGGAGAGATGGGGGTGGGGTGTCAGCAAGTGAACACTTCCCACCTGGGGAGGGAGAGGGAGGGATCTAAGATGTTTTCAAGCCAGAAGGTAATTGCTAAACCTCAGAGGACATTACACCATCCCCTGTATTCTTGGGTGAAGGCAGATGCCTTTATTCTCAAGTTGTGTCAGCCAGGCAGGCTGGAGCACGGATGCTGCTCAGGCCCTGGCTCCCCTGTGTGATTGCCTCTCTGCTTTCCTGCCCTAACCAGGTGCACGCTTCCACAAGAAGGAGGATGCACACAGTGGAATGGCACTGGTGCTGCTGTGAAGCCTTCCATGTGGCTGTACCATGGCTTCCTCCTGCATTGGTTTTTGATGACTCACAGTGGGAGGGAAGCAATCTTCAGAGACTCTTTGTTGCTTGAAAGCACCAGGGAGTGAAAGAAAAAAAGGAGAGGGAAGAGACTTAGACTGGAGGAGAGGGAAGAGGGTTTTGGTGCCAGCTCCCTTTCTGAATAATCATTATGGGTAATGACTTGCAGATCTTCAATGTGGTCTGCATTACTTCAGGCTGATCTGTTCCATATAGTGACCTGTGCGAGACTCGAGGCATGTGCCTTGCTGCTTTTTGTGCTCTCCTTGGATATGAAGTAAGAAGTTGCTCTAACTGAGCTGGTACTGACCTCCCAGCTGTGCTACAGGCTCCTGCCCACAAGCCAAGAGCCTTCTTATGCAGCAGACATAAAATACTGCGCATGGGGTCCTATTTGTGGTGTGGGGAGCTATTCTCTTCTCCTGTGGTGCTTGTTTGGAGGCAAAGCTGGGGAGGCTGCCCTGCATCCCTCAGCCCCTCCACAGCTTCAGCCAGGGAAGGATGGAAGAGTTCAGCCAAGTTTGTGCAGGAAAGGAGATCTCACAGGGGTGGTGCTGGGTTTTCCCAGGCATTAGCATTTGCAGGCCACAACCAGCAGTAGCCAAGAAGCTGCTGGTGATGAAGGAACACCTCCACGCAAAAGGAACATCGTTGTCAAAGGAAAGCTGCTGGCTGGCAGGGGCTGTCTGCTTCCAAGGGCTGAGGGGGCAGCGAGGAGGGGACAGTGTCTTTTCAAAAGATGAAGCTGTTTCATTCAGGGAACTTCCTACTCCATACTAATTAGCAAAGCAGACATGCATTTGTAGGAGGAAGCAGTTGGAAAGGGTAGTGTAACCTCCTGGCAAGAGCCAGGATCTGGATCCCTGCTCCAAACTGCTGGCAAGTGTCACGGGCCATCGGGGGACCATGGAGGCAGAGGAGGGTGTGCAGAAGGAACAGAGGGATTAGGGAGTCAGCCCTGGGAACAGCTTGTTTCCAAGACCCCGAGGCAAACCTTTCAGTTCATAACTGGGTAAAATTCAGTTGATCCTCTCCATAATTTTTGCTGGCAGGATTTGATTGAATTTGGGAAAACGCACAAACTGATGGGAGGGAGGGAGCAAGCTGAGTTTCAAAGAGGAGGAAACAAGGCTCTCCCCTTCCGCCTGAGCCAGCTGTTCCGGTGTGTGCCTTTTGTCAGCAAGTGACTTTCATACTGGCTGTAAGGCTGCACTGCAATTAGCCAGCAATCCCACTGAACACTGCAGGAGTGGGCTGGACTGTTAGACAAGCCAGAGCTTGAGAAACAAAGTGCATATTAAAAAAACACCCTGAAATCTGTTAGAAAAAATAAATAAATGCTCTGGTTTCACAGGGCATAATGTGTTCTTGTTTCCCTAGTGCATATTCTATATGTGGAAAGCAAAAAAAAATAAAATAAAATTACAGCTAATAAATTTTTAAGTGCAGAAAGGCTTCTTTTTCACATATAGAGGTGCCCAGTAGCACCACTGAAGTTAAAGGACTGTCAACATTTTCATTAATAAACCCTCAATTTTCATGAGTTTATTACTCAGTCATAAAAGCCTGCTTCTCCGTTCAAGCTGGCATATAAGTCCTCAGCTCCTGACCCCCCTTCCCCACTTGAAGCTTGGGAAGTGCACACAGATGTGATTTAAATCTTTACTCCACCCTTATTTTGCACCACCAGAACAACATTAAAAAGACTCCTTATTTGTGTCTCAGACTGGAAAGGTGAAGGCACAAGTCTTTATGATTATACCACAGAGTAACTGCATTGGAATTAGAACCTTTTTTAACAATACAATTAAATCGGTTTGGCTGCAGGAATGTAGAATGGAATAGGAGGCAGATTTCCAGCGTACTGTTTCCTATGAAGCAGTTTGGCTTCATGTTGGAGTTGTGGAGGAGCAAGGGTGTAAGAGAGTCAGTCTGACATTTTGATGTCTGATGATCTAATAGCTCTTCTGCTTGGGGATGCTTTGAGTTTTCTTTGCTGCTCAGAAGGGTTATTAATGCATAGGACTGGCATTACAAGAACCCTAAGAGGCTTCTGGAAATAAATTCATACATTCACACGTAAATTGTTCAGCTCACTTAGTCCAGTGGTCACTTGTATATGAAGACATCATCCGTCCTTCAGATATCTGAAGAGATGAGGAGGTCCGAGGGTGAAAAATAGGAAATAAATGCAGTATCAAATTTTCAGACGCAGTCTGATCTGTTGGAAGGACTTGAGTATCTGACCACATACCAAGAACACGTCTTGATGTACTTGGGGTACACAGCCATGACAGGGTCTTTGTTCTAGGAGTCATGGTTACTTATTTTCACAAAAGTCTTTATGACATTTACTAAATGTTCCATTCCATCTTCTTATGAAGCATCTTGGATCCACATGTCCTAAGACATGTCCCGTATTATTAGGTTTTAACTCAATCTGCTTTTTATTTGTCAAGGTCTTCAGCTAAAAGCTGGGCTGCCCCATAACTCCAAAGAGTATCTGAGACATCTCCTACATGGCTGTAGAGCAATTGTGTATCCAGAGTGTCCCCAGAATTCATATCCAAGGCTTCATCTTTATAGGAAAGAATTCAACATCATGGGAAAAGATTTGCCAAACCAATAGCTGCCAGTCTAAACCACAATTAATATCAGAGATGTCTGTGAACTGTAGATCACCTTCCACATGGAGGAATGAAAAAGACATTCCCAGGGATAACCAAAGTTCTGTTTTGGGCATATTTCTGTTTATAGAAAAGATGTATTCAGGTTCCTTTAAGTGTCAGGAACCTGGGTGTTTGCTCTCACCATGGATTTATTCAGAAGAAAATTCCTCTGTAGGCATCTGGACACAGAGGATTATGGCTTGTAGGCATTTTTGAAATCTAACCAGGTTAGAGAAAACCCTATGTGGGAATGGGTTTTGGAGGAACAAGTGCCTTGTGCAGCTTTAGGTTTAAAGGTATGGGTAGGATTTCTTGGTGCTCCTTTGAACCATTTAGCTCTGCCAAGCTTACCCGCTCCTTTCTGCTCCCTCTTTGGCAACTTGCTGCAGACGCACACAAAGGTGGCTGTTCATGGCCTGGCAGGTGGAAGATTAATCCCAACAGAGGAAGAATTTATTGATGAAGTGACTTCAAAGGCAAAATATCATGGATGGGGAGGGGGAGAGTGAAGCAGGCAACACTTATGTGAAGGAAGAAGAGGGAGTCTGTGCCAGCTGGCATCAAACACTAGAAGAGTAACCTTCGTCCTCAGGCTGACACTGGCGGCTCAGCTTGGTGCATTGGCAGCTCCGCTTGCATTGCAGTTTCGGCTTCCCCCCACAGCCTGGCTGATTTGCTTGCAGGGGCACAAAGGGCACCTGGCCCGTGTCCAGTGCCTGCACCAGGTAGAGCAAAGGAGGCTTTGAAAGAAACAATGGAGGTATGTAACAAATCCCTCCTGAGAAAACTGAGCTCTTTATCCCTCCTTCCTGCTCAGTCTGTTGTAGTAGAGCTGACTAAATCCCCGATGGCCTTGAGGCCTCTGTGTAAAGTTTCTCTCCCCTGTCACAGGTTGTAAAAGCCAGTGGATTTTAATAATAATATTAATCATCATGATCATTATTATCATCCTGCTAGCAAGGGCCGGTATCTTGTCAAAGAGCAGAGCTCCTTAAAGGCATCCACACAACAGAAAAGAGAAGCCTGTGGGAGTGGAACAAAAATTAGCTATGAGTCCTTGGAGTTTTTCTACCAGAGCACTCTTATTCTCTTCCCAGTCAGATTATTCCATATCTTGGGTGTCCTGGACATAGATGAAGAAGATAAATGACATACATAGGCAGATACGTGATCTTGTAGAGGTAGCTGCATTTAATCCTGAAACATACTATCGTAAGAATCGTCCAGCTATCTTCATTGTGGGAAGCAGAAGGTCTTGTACTGCAGAGACAAATGCTCGTTGCACTCCACAGCAGGAAGTGAAGCAGAATGTTGCATCAAGATCAAACTATGTGGGAAATTGAAGGAGACAGAAGTTACCACATTAGCAAACTAGCCAGAGCTTTGAAGCACATCTTTAGCCCTTGTGAAAAGCGTGCTTTAGTTTTCTGGTATATTTTAAAGTGTACTCTGTGAACACTAAGCTAGTTCAGAAACCTCAACACTGATCTTCTCAGAAGTCTTTCATCCAAGAGTTAAGCAAGCTCATTCTGGGTTAATCTACAAGATTGTTAAATATATGCAAGCCAAAATTGCATAGAGCTCATTAGCAATGAAGTCTTTGTCTCAAATACCTCAGTACATGACTTCACCTGGCTTTCTTTCCCTTCCTCCACTGAAAGAAAGTGATAGAGTGGTTTAGACAGTGGAACACGAAACAACAGACTTGGAGATAAAACAGCCTCATAAATAAGCTGTGAAGGGTTACTAAATTACCAAACCCAATATTTACTCCAGAGACACAGTTAGGTCTCAGAAGGTCTGTCTCTAAGATGGCAAATTTCTCTATGCTGGACTGAATCTGGGGAAAGATCAAGGAAAGTCAACATCTAAGATTTTGCATGAAATACTTTGAATAGAGTGAGTTCTACATCTCCCACCACCAGCCTTTATAGATTGTCTTAGTACTCTTTAGCTATCTGCAAAGAGCAAGGAGTGTGAGGTAGAGAAAAACTGGGTTCCGAGACCACATGAGGCTGTTGTCTGATAAGACAGTCTGTATTGCATGCACCAGCTGTAAGATTTCCTGTGGCACCCTGCAGCCCCGGCCTCTGAAACATAGCATGTTGCTCCCCTATGCAATATCACCACTGCTGCTCAGGTCCATGATCCTTCATGTTGCTGTTCAGGGCATGCTTTTTGGTATAATGGAGAAGGAAATAGGGAGTGAACAGCTGAGAGTGAGGGGGTGGGGGACTCCCAGCTTTAGTGGAATGGTGCTTGGAAACAACTTTGAGATGCAAAGCAGAAAATGCTGCTTCTGACTTCCTCTGTCCTTCACAGATGTCAGCCTGGGAGTGCACCTCCCACAGCACTTCTAATGCGTTAGTAGCGGATTTGAAGCAACTGTAGCTCAAGGGAACTTGCTGGACTCCTATAGCAACCCCTGTAAACACACTGTCACAGGCGTGAGGCCAGCAGCCAAGTTACCAGCTCACTGCTGGGGAAGCAGCAGCCAACACCTCTTGTCCTGCTCCAGGAATGCCACAGAGTCCCCACTGACTCCTATTGCTTCCTTCTGTTCCCATAGTTTCATCCATCCATGCATGGACTTCCAAATCTAGCAATAGCATGGGTTGGTGTTGGGAATGATCCTCAGATCATCTCTCGCTCTCCCCAGGCAGATAGAATATATCTCAAATATAAAACATGGGCTAGAGCCATGTCTTCAGATCTAATCTGCATCAAAATCTGGCCTTTCTAAGGCTTGGAAACTCCCATCTGGCTCATTACAGGTATATGGAGGCCAGCATCAACTTTCCTTGAAATTCAAAGGTTTTAGGGGCTGGAGCTTGGTTGTCACTTCTTGGAATAGTCCCCAGCAGGAAGGACAGCTGTTGTGGATATCTGGTGAGTGATGGCTGCTCTTCGGAGACTGCAGGACTGGGGAATAAAATGCGCTCCTGCTTACCATTACCAAGAAGAAAATGTCATAGTTCCTATAGCATTATTTAGCACTAGTACATAGTAAGGCAGAACTTCACAGGGCATGGCAAGGATTTGATCCTGATTCCAGGGAACCTGAACAGATCCTCGGTTCCAAAAGAATCAGAGCATTATTGCCAGGGAAAGCAAAGGCAAATGTGTTTTCAGACAAATGAACTAAAAGATTCTAAAATATTTGCAGGCCTTGGTTTACCTTATGAAACTTCAAAGGAAAAATGATCTTCAGAATGGGCTTGTGTATCTTCAGCCACATGTAAACCACAGTTCAAGGACTATGGGAAACAAAAGGAGAGAAAAGATATGGAAAAATGCAGGGATGTATCACAGATGGTTCAGTGGGAACTACTCTAAGTCCATCAGTAAAAGGTTTCGTTGTTTTTGAAACACTTTTTTTTGCAGTTAACATACATCACTCTTCTGTTCCTCTTCTTTTCCTCGGTACCCCATTCTCTCACAGCCTCTCATCCATCTTCAGTATATACTGAAACAGGCCTTTCTCTTAGAGGCACTCTCTTTTCTGTAAAGCAAGAAACAGAACAAAACAAAACAAACCTCTAGCATTTTGTAAGAGATGTGACAGTTTTAAAGAAACTGAGTAAATAGTTTACCCACAAGGACAAACAATATTTTTGTTTCTTTAAATGAACTGTCTTGGGCATGTAGAATTACTGAAAAACCACAGGAATCTCATGTCTGAGCTGGGAGATCCCTTGAGACTGGACTCCCAAAGCACAACGCTTTCAGTCCATATCTCTCTGGAAGATAATTTGGAGTAATTTGTAAAGTCCTGGGCTTATAACTCTTGATATACAAGCTGAAGTGATACACTAATCTGTTCTCTCCTTTTATTTGCTAGATAGAGACTTTAGGTATGTAACTACATGGTATATTTTAGTGGTCAGGAGTAGAGGGGGCTATACTTTCATGGGTGGAGATTTCAAAGCAGAGATTTATCCAGCACTTTCTAGGACGAAAGCATTGTAGATTTTACCATTTGAAAGAAGATGGACTAGAATACACCTTGTGAGTCCTGCTAGGTATATCACCATTAAATACAAGGTAGGACTGCAAGCTTTCCCTTGCAGTATCATGTCATCACTGGGCTCAAGAAGACATTCTTCTTCTCTGGGACTCTGATAGGAGCTCTGATACCAGGATCAACAAAGTTGTTGTTGAAAAACTCCTATTGTTCAAAATGATTGTTTCCAGGTTATGCTATCTAAACAAATTCTGAGCTACCAGTTTGTAACCAGGGCCATAGGAAAATCATAAAGTCTTCCCCATCCTTCCTCTCCCTTGCCTTTCCTCTCTTTACTGTTTGATTGATGATAAGTTCACATAGATGCAGTGGGACCTGAATGAGTTTGTCCTGTTCTTTTAGTCTTAGCTCCCTGGCCTAGCTCAGATGAGATTGGTGAGGTCTTGCTGTACACAGACATTCACTCAGATCCCAGAAGAGGGATGGTACGCTAAGGGCAAATTAACTTTAATAGGGTCCCATAATGATATGGCTTCTATAGTTAATGCTAATGAATTTAGAGCCGGCTCATGTGGTTCTGCACAGAGATTCACTGTGTAACGTAGACACACTGTAAATGTTACCTCTGGAAGTTCCTGTTTATTTCCATGGATTTTGGAACCAAACTGACCAAAACAAGAGTGAGAGACACTGCTGCAAGAATAAATGGATGATGGAAGGAAGGGAAGAATTGAATAGGAGGTTCCCTGTCTTCCCTGAGTGGAACTTGGCTTTACCCTCACCTTTGGTACCATGAGAAAAATGTCCTTTGGTCAGCAGGTGTCTGCTGCAGGGTCCTAGAGAACACTATGTTAATTTTAGAAGAATACATTTTCTTCTTGGAAATAGGAGGGGGAGGAACATTTTTATACATTTTGAAGTCAGATATGTTAGTAATAAAGAACCAAAGCATCATCCCAAGTGGACATCATCTTCAGCACTTCTTTTTACTACACCTTCAGTTTTAAAGTACTGTGTTTTATTGCTTATTTGTGGAATAGTTACAACATCCTTGTTCTGTGATTCCCTTGCCTTCAATTCAAATTCCTGATGTGCATTCAACCTGAGTTCCAGTTTAGCATGATTTTTCTGTATACAAATATATATTTACTGAATGTCTTCTAAAAGTATTTGTGTGGGATGTAAGATAACATTGAAATTCCTTCTGCTGATGATTTATAAAACTATTTTCCCCCTGTCTAGACGCTTTCAATATTTGCAATTAGCTGATGGAAAAATAAATGGTGAAGTATTCTTTCCAAACCTCCATTGGAGAGGGGAAAAATGTCTCCATCATGCAAAGTAAATGCTCTTCTGTCCAGTTAGCCAGGAAGAAGCTGCTAAGAGGCAAAAGACAGGGAGGATGAGTCCTGTTAGTTCTGTACTCAGGTGTAGAACTTGGATAAGGAAGGGGAACAGAGTTTTTTATAGCTCCAGGGAAAATAAGGAGAAAACAAGCCATTACACCAGAGACGTTTTTCTTGGGCTGATTGCAAAATTAGCTGGAGCTGAAGTTAATTGATTGTGTAGGCAGATGAAACAAAGTGGAGATGACTATAAATAGTAACAGTCTTGCTTTCTGTGCAGCTGTAAATCTGATCTGGAGAGCTGTCTTAGATTCATTGTGAACATTCACAGACCATGGAAGGAGAGTAAAATAAAATTAAATAAAACAAAGCATGGTCAAATAAAATAAACACACACAGAGTCCAGCACAGAGAAACTGGCAGGGTCAGCCCTTCCAAGACAGATGACAGCTAGAATTCAGTCTCACAGATGTTGTGGCCTGATGCATTTTACCTGTCTCGCCCCCTCAACCACAGCCTGGGGGAGGCAGAATTCAGCTATTTCTTTCTTTTGTCTTTCCAGGATTTTAGGTCAGAATGGTGTTTCTGCCTCATCAGTGAGGAAGAGGGGAAGTGGAGCACCAGGGCTAGGCCTGTTTGTCTGGATACTGATGGCTGGGGCTGCTGGAGAGAGAATGCCACATCTAATCAGCCACTGGAAATGAGAAAGACATTGAGTGTAGTATGGAAACTGAATACATGTGGGTAGATCCTTGCCCCTCTTTTTCAATTTTCCTTTAAGGGGAGGGAGTTACCTGTTTGTTGGTATTTGTTGTTGTTGTTATATTTTTTGTGTTCAGCTGGGTTAAGGTTCATGTTTCAATTCTGCTCTACCAACTGTGATGAGCAATAGCATGACAGGAGACAGTTATCATAGAATTGTAGAATCATTAAGGTTGGAAAGACCGCTAAGATCATCCAGTCCAACCATCAACCCATGCCTGTGATCACTCTAGACCATGCCACTCAGTTAGAGTTGGAAACCCCAAAGAGAAATGGCTATCAAAGTTCAAGTCAACTCTGTGTGGGGCAGGTGCAGGTTTAGTACCTGTGCCTTCAGCCTAGATGGTCTCCAGAGAAGGTCACCTCCCTGTGGTGTGAGGACAGCAGACATGGAGGCACACATCACGGGGAGCTGTTATAGGCATAACCTCGCAGCCACATGGGGTTGCTCTTGGCCATTTGTCTGTCTATTTGCAGGAGAGGGGTCACCCTGAAAGTAACGGCTGACAACACCATTCTCAGAGCTTAAGACCAAAAAAGGGATTATGGAGTAATTTGGAATAATAACTTCATGTCTAGAATTCAGCTAGAAGTAAAGATGTGATATTTGGACTTTTTCAAAAGGGGTCATCTGGCTTTTACTGCTACCTTCTGAGTTGTACCTGTGGGCTGCACTCTGCTCTGTTGTATTAGGATCCGTATTTAGTAAGAGAGACTTCCCAGACTGGAGAGTTATGGTTTACATATACAACTCAGACAAAAGGGTAGGAGGAGAAAAAAAAAATACGAAGTTCACCCAGCCTTTTCAGCAGGCTGCTGGCTGATCTGGAAGCCACCTGCTTCCCACATCTATCCCAGAAAGATGACTAGAATGACTGTTGTACAAGTAGGGAGAGTGATGAGCATTTGAATGGTCAGCTGGGTGCAGAGGACGAGCTGTAACTTTTCCAGCTTAGGTAACTCTCTTGGTTGGCCACACTTCTGCTGGGTGAGGACTAGGCAGTTCAGGTGCCAGCAAAGGCTGTGCAGAGGGAAAGGACAAGCTGGAGCAGTAGAGCAGGGCACTCCATGCTCCCATGAATGTTAGCCACAGTTGACCCATCTGATGTGCACGAGAGCCAGGGGAGTAGTCTTCTCTGTCTTGACTATGCCACTGAGATCAAGAGATTCCAGTCCAGGCCACCAAGGGTCTTCTGTAGCTCTCTTTTGCTAAATATAAAGCATTCATATGAATTTTAAATTCTTCACCTTAAAGTCCTGGAGGCTGAGCCTCCTAGCTTACTCTCAGAATAAGCCCATGAGATTGTGATGTGAAAAATGATTCCTCTCTATGACCCTCTAAAGCAAGTCAGAGATCTGGGACTTCTCCAAGGCATAAGAAGGACCTGGATGTTCTTAAAATGGGTGTCAGATATGCAAAGTTATTCTCTTGGGTTCATCCATGTGTTTGGGTTTGACCCAGCCTGCTGGGCAAATTCAGCTCAGTACATGTTGCTGTGCTGCTGTATCAACAGCACCAGCTGTGGTGAGTAAACCAAGCCAGTGGTATGACTGCTAAAACACCTAGGGGAAAACCCTCTTGGATTGCATTTCTCATGTTCTTTGTTTGCTGATAAGAAAATGACAATCCAAGAACCTAGTACTAACCCTCTCTCCCCAAAAAAATAATGCACGCACTCTCCACCTGACTTGTCACCTCCCTTCTGGCAAATGAAAGTATCTGTGTTTATCTTATTTTTTACTGGGTTTCCAAAGACAATGTTCTGCTCTCATGGGAGATTCTTTTATCAGCTTTGGGGCCAGAACCCTGTAAGGAGTTAACCCAGAGGTCACTTTCTAGTCATTTCACTATTCAGTCAGAAGAGTCACCTTGGAGCTTCCATGTTTAATCAAGACATTTTTACAGCTTCTCTCCTAAAGGGAGAAGTGCACTTTGATTGAAGATAAAATCCATCAAATGTTGCAATTCCTTTATCCTGGCGTCACGGAGTCTCTGTCCATTTGAGGAAAAGACTCTGTGCATACATATGACTGTATGATGGAGAGGTGGACTCCTTTTTAGGGAGTGGGGAAGAAGGACTGTTGGGCCTGTTCTTCCAGTCCAGTTTTAACATCTTTGTTCTGCTGAACCCCAAGTGACTGCTCAGAGAAGACAAATGAGGCAAGTAGCTTCTGTTGAATATACCCTGCCTAGGTCTGTAAATCAGGTTTTATCTCTGGTTTCACCAGCTTCTATGAGCGTAGCTTCCATTTGGGAGACTCTTACCCTTTTGATATGACACTATCGTTTTGTAGAACATAGCAGTCAATGATATAAACCCACATTTACTTGCCTGTGTCTGTTAGTCCACCATATATTCATGTTGTACTTGCCCTTATCCTGGTCACAGAGGTGAATGGAAAACTTCAAGTTTTCCATGAAGTCAGCGTCTAGGTACAGACATTTGTCAAATATAGTCCCACTTCCCTTCCATTTGCCTCGGCAGCAAGAAGTACTCTTCCAAATTTTGAGAAAGTCTAGTTTCTATAATAAACCAGATGGTTCCAACTCCATGACGGGTTAACACATATATGTCTTGAATGGGAATCAGGTGTGTTTAAAACTCAGGGCACCTACCAGGAGAAGAGGAGAGTTGCAAAATCCTGAAGTACCTGTATTGACACATTTCAACCAGCTGTGTAGCAAGCAGTGAGGAAAGGCTTGTTTCTTGTCTCCTACCCACTCACTCCTCTTTCATGTTTTGCCCAGTTGGACATCTGGCATGTTTTTTGCTACACACCCAATGCTGAGCTTTCATTTCAGGAGACCCATTCTGATTCTATCGGAGCTGACTTCTGCCCTTATAAATGCATGAAACTCAAGACTTGTCTTGAGGCAGAGCCAAACACTCAAAATGCTGCTCAGTGATGGGTCAACCTCAAAGGTTTGAAGCATCTGCTCTTTTGTGCTCCCAGGGATTCAAATGCTGATGCCCACAATCGGTCTCTGAGTAAGGCAGATGGTATTGTCCTGAGCGTCTGGCCTAGCTGATTCCATCACTTAGGATTCTTCTGCAGTTCATCTTACATTCGTTTCCCACTGGAACCATGCAAGAAGAGACTTGCTACTGGCATTATGTTAATGGCAACTGAGTATATGCACCTGGTCCGTCTCATTGTACTCAACAGGCATCCCAGATGAAATCGCACAGTGACCTAAAATAATCAACTGGTGAAAGGTCTTGCAGAAAGAAGTTTCAGGATTATGCTATTCGGCACAATAGAAAGGAGGTTATTACTCCAAGACCTAAAGAGAATGAGAAATGAGTCTGGGATGATACCAGGAGGAAACCAATATGCTGAGGCACTGAGAGGGTTTAGCTATGCACATCACAGTGATTCAGGAGAACATACATATCCCAGCCCCTTGGCCCAAGTTTCCCAAAGTGATATAATTTGGTTGTGTGGGGTTTTTTGTTTGTTTTGTTTTGTTTTGTTTTTTGATTGTAACCAACACTGACAGAATTAGCTATTCTTCAAATCATAGGTACTACAGATCTTCAGCTGTGCCAGTTCCACTCTGGTGTGAATTTCAGAAGTGATGTATATGTACATAGTGCATATAAAGATCTCCTAGGTTACCCCTCCTGAACATAAAAGTAAGTGTTAAGTAAGAATTCAGTTTTGTTCATCTCCCACCCTAATGCCTCATCCTTGTTAAGAGCAAAACTTTGGGAATTTCTGCCTTTGAACATGTAAGTAACAAAGAAGCCACCAGAGATGTCAGTGGAATTGAACTGGAAAGGGAGGATCAGCGATCTTAGTTCAAGGCAGACACAGAGCCTTGAGAGGAAAGTACACAGGAGTGTGGAAGCTGCAAGGCAAGCCAGTAGACTGGGTGGGGTGAAGGGCAGCTGGGAAAGGGGTGATGAAGTAAAAATGGAAAAAGTTGCTGGGCGGATCAAAGTCCAAGCAAGGATTTATAAGAGAGGGATAAAAGAAATTTGGAGAGTGAATACCGTGAACAGTAATAGGATTCAGCCATATTCTGAAGGTTTTGGAGTGAAAGAAGAAACATTTTTCCCAATATAAATTTTTCTTTCCTGCTCCTTCAGCTCTGCGATTCTTGAGAGCTCTACCTTTGTCCCTGTGCCAGAACTTCCAACTTCACCTCATTTTGCAGCCTTTTCCATGTTTGTGATTCTACCCTTCCAGCTTCTTACCTTGCTGCATGCTCCCATCCATGCCAGGATGGCTTAGCACAGGCTTCTCGGTTGATTCTAGTCAGGTTCCCGCCCTCTCATTCATCACTTGATTGCTCAGATCTGTCTGGTTGAGGGCCAAGTACCCTGAAATCCGAGGGCTCCTTTTTCATGTCCCATTTTTTCTCCTTGAGAGACCAGATGATGCTGTGGATTCTCAGTCCTGGAACATACTGGTGACAGAAGTGGAGAGGAATTTCTGCCATGTCTAATTCTCTATCATTTCTGCCATGTCTAATTCTCCATCATAAGTCTCACGGTCCATTTGGTATTGAACAGTGTCAGCTAGAATGATAGAGCTAAATAAAGCAAATAAGTAACTATTTAGGAAGTTTAGAAAATCTTGGGTACGCTTCAGCCATGTCTAGTAAACACACAATTCCCGTTACTTCAAAAAGCAATGAATGAATTCTGCTAGTTCTTTTGGAATCAGTTATCTCCCTACACCAGCTCTTGTCCTCAGCAGGATTGAAAGGTGCAAGCTGGCCAGTTGAAGTGAAAGCAATTAATATAGACGTTTTTACTACCCTTATTAAAGGGAGAAGCAAGCTTTGATACAAAACAATATCCACTAGATGATGCAACTAATTTATTTTGGCTGGCCAGTGCCTTTGCCTGGGTCTGTGTGTTATTAGAGGGTGGTGCAATGGTTGTTCTTCCCACTGCTTGCATGCCCCAGGGTCAGGTTCTGCTCCACCAATAACATGACTCATCTATGCATAAAACAATTCCTCAAGTGATACCAAAGCGACCGCAACATCAGTCAGCTTCCAATCATCTGAATCCAGTAATGACGGCTACTTCCCCAGAATCTTCTTCAGAGTAGCTCACACACTTGTTCCTAACCACAGATTGAAAGTCATCAGGGAATATGTTGGTTTTATAAAATATTGTGTGAGGAAGACTCTGGGCTGGAAATAATATATGTATTTGCCTTTATTAATATGTATATCCTCACTAATGAATTAAGTTTGATGCCCTTGTGGAAAGACACACTTGGCCTAATGTGGGTGAACTCTGGAGAATGGAATGGCATAGTGAAGGTAGGCAACCCACCCAGCTTTGACTACTCAATATAATCAAGTCTGCTTAATGCAGAAAAATTGTCACTGAAGTGACAGTCCTGTTCCTAAGCTGCCATTTGGAGGAACACTGGTCCATTAGTTGTAAAAGGAGCCAAGGTTAGCAACTGTATAAACAGATACCAAGCACTGATGTGAAGATTTTGGCAGTCCTGTCCTCCATTCTTGATTCTCTAGCTTTTCTTAAACAAGTGTCTTCTAGTTCAAATGTGATAGAACAAGTTATTTATGAAAGATATATAGGTTAAGGCAACCAAACTTCTTGCAAGTTGTTAAAAAACATTCATTTTTTCTGTAGGTTGGGAAACAGATACCCTGCTTATCTGAGTAACAGATCAAATTGGAAGAGCAGCTTTATGATTTTTCTCAAACTTGACATTATTTTACAGTGACAAATTTGGTTTCTGCCTGTCTTGCATGGAAAGAACAGTGAGAGCCAGTTAGGCAGATGAATGTGTTCTGACAATATCTTCCCTAGGATAGGGAAATAGTTTTGCAGAAAACATTCACTATTTAAAAATATTTGTAATTTTTAAATAGTTTTCATTTTAAAATTTTGTTAATATTTTTTGCAAATCAGGTACAGATTTGACAAAGCCACAGTGTTCATGAAAATCTACATTCCAAATGCTCATTTGGAATGATGACCAAATGCTCATCATTTTTAAGGTCTTGAATGTGCTGCAGTTCAACTTCACAAGTAATAACCATGTATTTATTCTACAAGGAATCAAGCAGAGAATCTACCAAAACCATTGCATTTTTGTCCAACAGCAAAAGGCATCACCTGCTAGTTAGGTGTACGTGAATCCCTTCACAGTGGCAGGATATAATATTTTGGACTCTTTGGAAATCAGAGCCAAGTTCACGACATGGAATGTTTTTGTATTCTCCCTGCCTTTGCTCAGGACTGGTGCCAGAGGAGAAATAAAAAGAAAGAAGGAAAAAAAAAAGTGATCTCCTGCCCAAATTCTTCCTTGTAATGAATATGTGTGAGAGTAACTATGATCTCATGGAAATCTCTCTATCCTGTGGTTGTTTGACATTATGAACATGTCATCAATCTGGCTAAGTTACCTGCTCTGTCCCCTACAACTCACCTCCAGCAAAACGATTGCTGTATCAAAGAAGGAATCTGCTTGAAACTACCCACACCATGAGCTGTGCCTTAATCTCTTTGTTATGATTGTTTACCTCATAAAATAAAAGGTCAGCTACAAATGGAATAAAACTACGGGCTTGCAAACAGCATCTTTCACAGTCAATTCACACTGATCTAGCAGCATTATGGTGCCAAGCAAGGGCTGGTTTGCTGCCCAGCAGCCATGGGAACACTGGGAACTGAAGTATGACATTACTGCTGATGTTGTTTTTTGTACTGCCCTAGCTCACAGCATATGCTAGGTGATTGACTAACAATGTATAAAGAGTGGGGAGGGGGCAGCACAGCTGAGGAGGGCTCATCATAGTTCTCAAGCAGTTGAGTGTCTCTGCCTTTCTACCTTATAGAGGTAAGATTGTGGGTACTTAAAAGCAGATGGGATGAGTTTGGGCAGTAAAGAAGAAGTTCAAAGTAGAACGGAGAGCTTGTACTCAGGAGGACTACTGAATTTTAAGTGCAGGTATATTACTATTTTGTTAAAATGGTAAGTAGAGTTAGGGAAAAATCCATATATATTTGGAAAAAAATCCACCAAAAAAACATTGGCCTGAGACAGAATATTTTATTTCTGAATTGGCCCAAAACCTTTTGAGTCAGATGAGTTCAATAATAAATTAAATTACTTTCCAGTAACAGTGCAAGGTTACAGTTCAGGACATTTTCTCAGTAGATGGGACACTCTTTGTTATCCTGTAATGCAGTGCAGATGTTTCTCTTATTGCCTTGTGCAAAGATGACTGTCTGTATGGATTTTCAGTGTTTAGGCATGAAACAACTCACACAATCCAGGCATGGAGACTGCAAAGAGTAAACTTCCAAACTACATATCCCAGAAGGCTGTGACACAAGGGGAAAGCACAGTTTGAACACTGAAGTGACTTTAAACAGAACATTTTGGGGTCATTTTAACGCACCACAGGAAAACATTTTCATTTCAGGAATGCTGAAACGTTTTGTTTTGTTTGAAAATGTCAGGCAAAATGCTTTGACTTTGCCAGAAAAAAAAAGTTTGCTTGTTTTGTTGCGTTTTCTTTTTTTTCCCAAAATTTCCACCCAGAGAAAAAGACTTGACATTTCAGCTCTTTGTTCCAGTGTGGGATGAAGACAAACACTGAAATGTCAGGATTTACTGCAGAATGAAAATTCTGAATTTTGTCCAGTTTTTGCTATGATGTCTTGATCCCAGCATTTACATTTTGCTTTGAAGTATGGTTTGATTTGCAGAGAATGGGAATGTGTTCCAGTCCCTGTGATGTTCTAGGCTATTTCAGGATTAAAACTAACAGGTAATTTCTGAAAATGACCTGGAAGAGGTTGACAGCAAAATACAATGTATGAGTTCTTGACTGTTGACTTTTCACTCCTTTCATAAGCAGGCAAACTCCCTTTGGTCTGCATATGATTTTAGCCTGATTAATGCAAATCAGGAGCAATTGGAACCTCTTGTCTTGAAGCAACTGGAAGTTTGCCCGAGTGAGGTCTGATGGAAAAAAAAAAAAAAAAATCAACCTTGGGCAGCTTGGCCCAATGCAAACTTTGGAGATATCTCAGCAAGTATGGTAAATGTGGTCACATGCCCTATTGGCTGTGAGTAATTAAGCAGCATAAATCTGGATTACCATCACGATTCACTCTGTACAAACACCCTTAGAGGGATTTTGTTCTGCAGGCACTGAACAATAGATTGGTGGGAATGAGCTACAAGAGGATTACATGTGGATATTGCTTTATGGGGAATGGGCACAATGACAATAGGATTTATGGTTTTGCTGGCTTCACGGATTTCTTAAACAGACACCCTTTATATGGCTAAGCACAGGCTCCAAACTAAAAAGATCAAGAAACACAGTAGAGCTGAACATTCTTTTCAGCTAACTCTGGATAATCCAAAGTTTCCAGTGGCAAGTTTGTCTCTGTTTTAGGACCTTTCTCGCACATGAGGATCCAGAGGTGGCACTGTGCCCCAGCCCTGAAGGTCAGGCTGTGTTCTGGTGCAGAAAGCTCAGGGTTGATAACCACAAGAGAGTTCTTTTTCAGTCAGACCAGAACTCTAGCTCCACCAGGCCTAAACTAAATATTTCTTCAATTTAGGGCTGCAATGAATGTATAATGTACAAGCAATTCTTTTCTGTTTCCTCTGAACATCCAGTCGTCATCAGTAGGAGTATGATATATTCTCCACATATAAGTAGTCTTGCTTTACCTCCATATTTAACAATTATTTGTATTAGTAGGTTCATGGCCCAGAAACTGAAAAGATGTTGACATAGAAAACCAGCTCTCACCTCCTTTTCTAAATTTATATTGTTACTGTGATAACTGGTTTGACAAGATCTAAATGACCTAATATAGGAATTTCTAATATGTTCTGTCAAAAACAGTCATACAGGTACAGACATTAAGGCAATTCTGAAAGATGGTCTGAGATATTTTCAAAATCTCAGATGGGCATTTTTTTAAAAACCCTTGAGCAGCGAAGTCCCAGAAGAGGTAATTTTGAGCGCAGAGGGAACATACAGTGCTTTGAGTAATTTTTTAGAGGGTGTTTTTCAGAGAATACAGACAAGTTATGAGTGCTAAAATCATGTCAAGGCTGCTAGAATTACACCCCTATTATTTATTTCACAATATTTCTGAGATGAAGTGGATTGAATGTTGTACATTCACATAAGGAAAAAACACTTTTTACTTGAAAAGATTCTTGTCTTCCTGTAATGCACAAAATTTTTGAAACCAGAAGCTGAACTCCTAAAAGAACAGATGATTGATCTCTGCTGGGCATGGAAAAAAGCCAGCATTCCTCCACCTCCACAGTACTACGCTTTGCCCACAGCAGATACCAGTGGGTGTCATTGAGTTGGGATTAATATTTCATTCTGGCTTCAGCTGCTTGTGTTAAGAAAGAAATTAGAGTTTTCTAGCTAGAAGAGTGTGAGCTCACTTGTGCTCAAGGAGGAAGTTGAAAGCAAGTAGGATTATCTAAAAAAGAGGAACCTACCATTCAATTCACTCTGAATTCATGGGAACACTTGATGCTTTAGGGATGGTCCCTTGACTACAGCAATTTAAATGTCTGGGGAATGGACCACTGTTTCATAAATGCCTTTATATTTCCCAGGATTAGTTTGACAATCAAACTCACTGGTAGGAGACCATCTGAAAATTGTAATTAGCTTGCTACTGGGATAACCGATTTGACAAAGGTACCAAACCATTACCTTTTCCAGCCTCTCAGTCCCTGAAGAGAGAAATGAGATACGGTATCTATTCTGCTCCGGGTCCCACCCACACCCTGCACCCTGGGCTGCCTCACATATGCCTCTGGCTTCTCTGCAGACTGCATCCATGGGCATGCCAAGTCCTGCCCTATCCAGCTAGAAGATTTGACCATGTGGAATTGTACCTTCTTGAAAGGATGCTCTCCTGCTGTGCAAGAGGACGTGGTCAAAAGTTTAGCATGTGGGCAGGAGGCAAGCACAGTCCTGAGGACACCATTAGCAGGCGTTAAAGATGTATCCAGAAAATCAAGCAGAAAACTGGAAGGACACCATCTCTGAAGTCATTGAGTTAAGGTTCAGGCTAGAAGATAAGTTCCTGAAACACAGCTGAGCCAGTGACTTGTGTATGAAGCAACTGTGTCATTTATCCAAGATGTCAACTCTTCTTCTAACAGCCAATTTCACATCTCTCCTTCCATTATGAAATATAAATGATATCCAAAGATGCAAGATTGTTTGTAAGGATTTGTATGTCTAATTTCAAGTCTCTGGATCACTTTTCCTTAGAGGTGACTAACCTAACTCTGAAGGATTTTGCTGTTCACTCATCTGGATATCTTCTAGTATTCATCCCTTGAGCTTGGCACAACCTCACCAAACACTCATCAGAATACTTTGCATCTCCTAATGAGCCTTGCAGCTCCAGTGTCAGATTAAACATCAAGTTGTAGATATCTTCACAATGAGTCTGCTGTTGTGACGGCTGAGGATCTACAGCATCAAGAGGGCTGGATTCAAAGCTGATGTTGGAGGCTGGTGAAGAGCAACCAACCCACTTTCCACTCAAAAAGTAAACACCAGCTAATCTTACGTCAATAGAGCTAATCAACTGAAGGGAAAAGAAAACAATAAAAGGAAGAAAAAAACCATGCAGTTCCCACTGCTTTTTCTTCAGCTAGAACAACTGAACGTTCCCAGCTTCCTCACAAGGGAGATGATTTTATGTGCTAATGTTGGAGGAGAGGTTTGGAGACTGCCTCAGTTAATGGAGTCATGTAAGGTAGCATGGAAAAAAAAAAACACAGTGATGGTAGAATAGTGATAATAAAACATACCTTGAAAATAAAAGCAGAAGAGTTAAAGGTGCTAGCAGCTGAAATGTAAAATAACAAAAAGGATTTCAAAAGGAAACGTTGTTCCCTTTTTGCCTTAAGTCGTCCACTAGGATGTCCTGATTGAAGCAGAGAGGAACAGTGGACAAGGCAGTGTACTGGGACTCAGCTGATGTCCTTACTTTAACCCTGAAACACTGAGTAACTCCAGTTAAGCTTCTCCTATTTCCTCAACCTCACCTTTCCTCCTACTTTTTGCCTGTCTTCTCTGCTGGAACCATGACCTTTGGGGCAGTGAAGGAGACAATGTTCCTTGGTTCAGAACATCCTGGGAGCAGCTCATTTCAATGCAAGTTTTCTGAGTAGCCAAAAGGTTTGCTAGTGAGAATGTTCCTGCCTCCCTGGCCACATCAGCATCTTACCAGGAAGCAGCTGAGCTCTTGGCAAGTCTTCATGATCCAGGCATCCCCAGTGACACCAGGAAACTGCTGTGTAGCGAGAGATTTCCCTGAATGGCAGGGATTCCCCAGGTTTTCCTGGAATCCAAGACAGTAGCTCTGGAATTCCCAAGAATCAGGGCAGCTGGATGATACTTCTTTCTTTACTTTTGCTTTTGTTTTTCTCTTCAAAAACAGTCAAACAAAGGACTTTTAATTTATTCTTTCCCTCTCCCCTCCAAACATAAATAATGAAAAACAAACACTAGTCTCCAGTGCATGGGAAATCATGTTGGTCTTTTTCCTGAAAAATTAGAAATGAAAACTGATGTTGGAATTTCCCTGAGAGTCATTCCTGCTCAAGAGATGGGATAAGATCCTTATGTCCCTCCTTAGGCCTCCATATGTAAATGTAAGAACAGCAGTGTTGGGATCAGACCACCTGTCCAGTTTTGCTGGCACCCTTGACCAGTAGATGCCAAGAGACATCAAAACCAGTGTAAATACATTACAAAGCTTCCCCCAAGCACCCTTCCTGCCTTCAGTCTTCTGCGGCTGTCACTGAGTCAGAGGTGGTGCTCCAGAAAAATTGTTCTGTCTCCCATATCTCTCCAGTCATGCTTTGAACCCAGCCTGTGACAGAGAGGACAGTTTAGCTATGCTGCTAGTGAAGAAATATCTATTTTCATTAGTACTGAATAATGTGGTTTCTTTGGCATTGACTTTGAAGACTGAGTGCAGGATTCCAGACTCCATTTATTGTCTATTGAGATAGATAGCACCCTCAGGGGGCAATTCATCTCATCTTGGTCTACATGTCTCAGACACAGGTGAAAGGCCCTCGGAAGGCACCCGTTTCTCTCCCTCACCCATAAAGAGAGCCTAGGGTGACTAGCTCAGCTTTAGATAACTTAATTTCAGACATTCCAGCTGAACTGATATGAATCTGCTTTCCCTTACAAGTATCAGGCACCAAGGACAGAAAATTGTGCTAGAAGCAGGTGTCTTAGATCCCACTTAACATTTAGAATCACAGAATCATAGAATTAGCTAGGTTGGAAAAGACCTACAAGATCATTCAGTCCAACCATCCACCTGCTACCAATAACCCCACTAAACCATGTCTCTAAGTGATTTAAATCACTTCATCATCTTATCTTCAACGTAGGGAGGGAGACAGAGACTTTTTGCCTTCACCATTCTTAGCCACCATAAATCCTACATCTCTCAGGTCAATAAGGATTACACCATGCATTTCACCATGTTAGGACTGGAGTGATAGTAGAGCACAGAGATATGATGTGCATCATGCATGATCTTGCACGATCAGCAAGAGCTGATGTGCAGATATCCACCTTCTGAATACCAACTTGACTGAAACAGATTGAGCCATGTATGCAACATAATACATTGTTTTCCTCCCTCTCACCTGCTTTTCTCTAGCTAAATATTACAATCTCTTAGGAGTCTGTTTTTGCAAATCCAAGCAGTTACTTACACAGGAGGTCAGCTCTGAGCATTCAGTAAATATGACATGGCTGAGCAGTATTAAAAAGGTTTAATGAAAGATTCATGACACAGAATACTTATTTTTCTGCATTAAAATTCTGTTTATTCTGGCAGATGGGGTTTTTACAGCACAGCTCTCTCCATCTGGGATTTAGGTCTTCCACAGCCAGAAATGAGAGGATTGTGCACATGGGCTCCAAAAAGCGGAGGCTTTATCTTAGAGCTCTCTCCTTCCCTTTCTTGCCAGCAGCTGCCTGAATTACCTCCGTACCACTTTAGAAAAACTCAGTCGTTGAGATGGCCCTCAAATGCTCTCTTTCAGACCATTTTCCCATCTCCATTGCTAATGAAGCATTCCACTCATAAGCAAACAGCCCTTAATTTGATTTTGCCTCCTGTGGGATTCATGTCTTTGATATAATTCTGTTAACGTCAAAGGAGTTTACAGCAAGGACTCATCTGAGACCTTGTGTACAGCTGTTTTGTTCCAGTCTAGAGGAAATTGCATTCCTCTACCACACCCAAATTTATCCTGGGTTATCAATATTCTGATAAGCAACTCAATTGTCTTTATGCTGGTTAGGGAATTTCTCCACTCCTTACCTTCTTCCTCTATTTTCCCTGGGCCACTTTACCTCCACTTTGATTTTTTGCTTTTCAAGCCATGACATTCCTGACGATTCCTAGATCTCTGGATTCCTGCCTCATCCTCCCATTTTTGCTAACATTCAACTCCGTCTGGAGCCGGATTTAATTAGACCACAAGAAAAATGAACCACAGTGAAGTTACATCAAGGGTGTGACTCCAGTCCACAAGAGCCAGGAAACACAGAAGACTTAAAAGAAGAAAAAGAAAAAGAAAAAAGAAAAAGAAGAAGAAAAAGAAAAAGAAAAAGAAAAGGAAAAAGAAGAAAAACTAAGAACAATCTATGTCCTAACCTGTGGTATCCTAGCTCTAATACAGCTATCATATTCACGCATATTAGGTACAACAGGGAATTGCTGAGGAAAAAGCTTTGAAGGGGCAGGAAGGGTCCACAGAGGATCTGCCAAAATGCTTTGGCCCTGTATCTTTATTGCATGTGGGTTTGACATTTTGCCAAGCTTTATGACACTTACATCAGGGTTGTTCCCTGCAGTGATGCACCATCAAAGCTAAATCACCTACCCATAATGGAATTCACAATGATTTCACCGTGTCTTTGTTGGGAACATGTTATCATTAACTTCCCATTTTTATTACCCCAAATGCCTTTCCAGCTCACAGCATACTGTGCTTCAGGAACTTCACTGCCATAATTGTACGTCATTGTGTAAATTCAGCAATGAATACAATAGAGACTTGGTCTATCCCAAGGCCTCCAGGCACTGATGTAATTGAAATAATAAAGCATAATCATAAGGAAGAAAATGGCATGCAGTCCGTCATGCAAAGTATGGAAATGGGTATGGGTGACTGATGCTGATGCAATTCTCTCTTACCAAATGAAGGGAAAGGGTTTAGAAATGGACCGGTCCCGCATAGCATCAGCAGTTATGTTAGCTGCAATATGATCCTTTGGTTGGAAAGATCTATCCCAGCTATTGTAACATGTTGGAGTTTGAGGCTATGTCTTCTGAGGTTTGGGTTTTGTTTTTTTCTTCCCTTGATTACTTGTTAAAAATACTTTATTTTACCAAAAAGAAAGAAAACAGAGGAGACAGTACTGTCTGATAACTTGAATGCTGGATAACACATTGGCAGGGCAGGGTAGGGCTCTGTTCCTAAATCTATTTCTCACCTCTTTGTACCTCAGCTTCCTCCTTCATGAATAAAAATTGGATGGAAATGTTTAGAAGCCCTGCACTCTGTGGTGAATTCTGAGTTTAAAAGGACAGAGCTGGTTTGGAACAGCAAATACTCAAGTGTTCAGTTAGAAATTGTGCGGTGCAAAATGTGGAGGGCTAGTTAACTTTCTATCGAATTTTAATGGAGCTTTTTGTTTTGGTTCTCAGATGAAATTTGATTTCTGTGCCTGTTAATTATTCCACTGAGAGTTAAAACACATAGTCATTGATCATGTCTCATTTAATGTAGGGCACAGTGTTTATCACACCTGGAAAAGCACTGTGAACCCAAACCTCAGGCTCACAGTTCTATGGGACAAGTAGCTCTGTAGCGGGAAGGACATTTTGGTGGGAGGTTTAGTGCTATGATTGGGTAAGCTCAGAAGTGGAGATAGACATTTATCTTTGTAATGAACTCTCTAGTGGAGTTTCCTGGTTAATTGCATCCCAGGTGAGTTAAATGGCAAGCTGACTAAGGACAGAGGGGAATGAGGAGGTGAGGGAGGTGAGTCTAGGCAACTGGGGCATCTATAAAGGAAGGCAGTTAGAAGACTTCCAAGCTTTCTTTTTCAGCAGAGCTCATCAAGCAGCTGGCTGGAGTTAGCAGGAGATGAGAGAGGTTTGTTAGTGTTGTATACCACCTACTTTTAGATACAGCTTAGTGGGGAACTTTCTTTGTTGGGCATGGGAGGGGTTTGGCTTTTGCTAGTCCTCTCTTCTCAGATAGAGCCAAGCTCTTCAAAGAAAGTTACCCTCCATATTATCTACCTTTTGGCATTTCTGCATGACTCATCAGTGTACTTAGTTGAATAGGGAACAGCTATCAAGTCAACCACAGGATTTTGCAAACCACTTCAGCATCGTTGTAGGTATCTCACTCAAACACACCTACTGTTTCTGCAAGTATATGAGAAGAAAATGCTGGAAATCGGTAAGTGGTCTCTGATTCACTGCTGTCCTGAGCCTCCCCTTGTATTTTGGAATCCAGAGTCCAGAAAAAGAGGGCAATATGTAGAGGATCTCCTTGAGAGCAGAAACTGAAAAAGTGGGAAATTGTAGGTGCTGCTTTATCCTCCAGTCTGTAGACATGTGCACACACAAATAGCTTTTACAGCAGCCAGGAGTAAATGAAGTTTTCTGCTATTAGGTATTTTTTTGCCAAATACAGTAGGTTCATGAGGAAAAAAAAAATTGATCTTTTGATAAGAAGAACAGCAACCATTAGAAATATCCCTTGGAGTGAAAAATAAGATATTATGGAAGAGATGATCCCATAGAGACAGCTGACTAAGAACAAGGAAGCCAGGTTCTTCTTTCCCTTACCTCTTGGAGGGCTTAGCAGAACTTTTCCTTTCTGAGGTTGTTTCCCATTTGGTTGGGACTTGCAGCAGACGAGTTTTTTGTTTTCTTCTCTGTACGTACAGCCCCCACAACAGCTAGCCTCTTGATTTTGACTGTAGTCTCTAAACACTCCCAAAGTTAAAAAGTAAACTTAAATTGAGAAAACTAAAACTGCCTTCTCGCTTCCTTGAGGCTGGAAACCAATTCCTCTCTTGGACAAGCTGCTGATATCTTCCTCTGAATCATCTACATGGATTCAGAGTATATCTGAGCCTGGACTTGCTGACCGTGCTCACTGTTCACACACAAGAAGGCATAGGAGGCAAGGATATAGAGTGGTATTGAGGAGAAAGCTCTAACTTAAGCTTGTTGTCCCACTGTGAGCCTGACAGCTCCTGCCATGAATGGTCCAAGCAAAGGTGCTTGTGCTACAGCTCTGCACTGATGGAGATAAGCAGAGCTCTTGCAAAGGGGCATGGAAGAGTCACAGTAAAGGGCTTGCTATATCCTAGTAAACAGATGACAGAACAAATCTGTGTTCAAGAGCTGAATTTCATAGTGCTTCAGCAGAAGCATTTGGGAGGGGCTCTGTAAAGGGAGTATGCTGGTTTCCCTTCCCTGTTCTACATATTTTTGATGGCCTTAAAATACCTTTAGTAAGTGCAGGAGATGAGTATGCAATCAGAGCATTTTTCTACTGTTGGTAACGTTGTTCCTGCACTGAGTTGCCCTCCTTCTCCACTTTCTTCTCTCCTCAGAAATGGAACTGCACGAGTAAGCATATGTATTATTTGCAGGCTTGCATACAGGCCAGATCTTCTCATGGTTGAATTACCAGCCAGCCACTCAGCCCATCTCAAAAAAATGCTTTTTCTTGTGAAACTTTCCAAGCTGGTTTAATCCACCTTGGGTGGTAAGCTCCATGCTCTCTTCCCCTTCTGGCACACACTTTGCATTCACCAGAACCTAAATTAGCTCTGGGTAATTCCAGCAGTGCCTTGGTCTATGGGACGAAGGCTCAGGCTGAAAGCATCACACTGTGCTCCCCATCTCTCTGGGTAGTCCCTCAGTTTGTGGGCTTGGGAGAAAAGGAACAAGAAGGAAAGGGGGAGCAAGACAGTTCCTTGGAAATATGAGTGTAGACTCTCTCTCCAAGGCAGGAGACTCAGTGGTTTGAATTGGAGATGTCTCAACAGCTGTATCACAGGAGGCCAGCACAGCTGGGGATTCCTGGCAGCATCTAATGGATCTGCGCTCTTTCCTTTGAGACGAGGGTGTCTCCTCTTTCCTTCATTCCCCCCTTTTACAAAGTGTCACCTATACTTACAGTCTTCTTCTGGGATGGTTTGCAGCTGTATCTGTCTTTCCAACCATAGGGCCAGGGATAGTTTTATGACAGGATTCACTAGAGGGTGCTATTACACATAACCTTCTTCATTTTTCTTGGCTTAGAAGAATGGATTCTTTTAAGAGGACACTGAAATGTTGCCACTTTTAAGATGCCAACCCCTTTCTGAGTGGGAACCTGCAAAAAAAAAAAAAAAAGGCAGCTTTTTCCTCTTCTTCATCCCTATTTGTTTGGGTTGTTTATTTGTTCGTTCAGTTGGTGGGGTTCTTTTGGTAGAACTGTCCAACAGGAACCAGATCTTGTTGCACTTTCCCACCTCACACCCAAATTCTTAATGTTTTGGGAAGGGTTCTCTGAATGCCTCTGTTCTGAGACTGATATAAATAGCAAAATTGTTTTTTGCACTCCTACCTGCATGCAGTGGGTTGGATTTCTCCTGTGGTAGAAAACATTTGCATTTACTATGGCTGCACAGAAGAAGGATGCTGTAGTTTCCCATTACCACCAACACAAAGACCTCTGCAGTTTTGCTTACGCAGAGAGGACCAGCTCTTAGGGACAGGCTATGAGAGCTGTCCTTGCTGCAGCACGGGGACAAGTGGCAATTATGGACTTAGCCCAAAGCAGGACACATCTGACGTTCTGCCTTCCTCATGGAGAGGAAGAAGATGGTAAGGATGAGGCTGAGGGGTTGCTGTGCTTCTTCTGCAGGTGGTGCAGTTACAGACAGCCAGGGCAATTTGACAAGCACAAGGAGAAGCATGTTGCAAACAACTCTCAGGCTTGCAACAGAGACCTGTTTGTTTCCCCTGTTTAATTTGGGAACCATGCATCCAAGCACACTTGGTATGTCTCCATGTGTAAGCCTATACTGCAGCCTATTGATTTTCTTCTCTCTTGGCAAGAATATCACAGCGGATTTTGGCTTTGCCTGTAATCTCTTGAGCGGATGAGACTAGAAATTCAAATGTGAGCTTAACTTGCTGACTGTCTGCACTGCCCACATGATGGCTGCTCTGCTCCTTTGGCTCTGGTCCGGAGCAAGTTAGCTGTCTGTTCAGGCAAGGAAACTTGGGTACAGGGCAGGCATGACTGGTTCCCATCTGCGCACTGGGTCTGCAGACATTGAGGATGAATCTGGTTCCAGGGACTTGGCTCTGCAGACCAGATCCGGAACATGAGCACATCTCCCAAAGGCTGCATAGGTACAGGCTCTGATATTTTTGATAGATATCTGGTTTTAATCTGGAAGCAAGCCCTTGAATGAAGCCACCTGGCTTCTTGACAGTACTGTGTGTTGCCTAGCAATGTGAGGAGAAGATACTGGATCCATTTCTTCTCCTATCTGTGCCAGAACCAACCAGAGGAAAGATAAGTTTATGATGAGGAATTAACATCTTATTTGTGGAATGGCCTTCTTATTGCCGCATAGCTTTAGTTGGAACAGTGGTCACTCATGCAGGAGAAGGTTTGGAGCTTCAATCTATGCTTTTTGCAGAGAGTTACTTTTTGGTAATACAATTTTGTTTGCAATGTGGCTGTCCCTAAGCTTTTTCAAGTTGGAAGTACTGTCAGTCCTCTTAGATTTTCCTGCCCTGAATAAAACTGACTGTAACTAGTGAAAATGCAGGCAAATTTGCATAAAGATGAGAATCTTCTCCAAGTCAGAAGATACGAAAGCACGTGGAAATTCCATTCCTTTATTAATATGCTAATTCAACAGATTTTTCCAAATTGCATCATAGCTTAAAAGTCCACTGAAATCAGTGCCCCGTGCTGTCAGCAATGGAAGGCAAGCAGTAATACTAACTGCTGGTGGTGGGATGTCTATCAGTTTATTTGTGATTTCATTTATTTCTTAAAAGTATAATGATTAAAATAAAGGCAAGAATCAAAATAATAACCCCAACCTACAGATACATTTTTAGATTCTTCTGTTTAAGGAAGTGATGGTCTTCTGAAGTAAGTATTGCTATATGGTCTATTCCTCTCTACTTTGAAATATCACCGAAGAGGAGGGTTGAGTTAACCCTTCCTTTACTGGAGAATTTAAAATGCCTTTTTTTTTGTGCCATGCTGCTAGCGGGTAAGGAAATATTCTCCAGCAATTATGCAGTCACTGAATTAATTGTGAAAATGTCAGTTTGATTTAACTGATTGAATACTAGAGCTCCAGCATTCAGTGCATGGGGACCTGAATCACTGGTGCAGGAGAGAGGTGGGAAAGGAGGACATTTGCCTCTTTTTGTATAGTCACCATATGTTGCTGTCAGAGTCTGAAATGAAATGACAATCACATGTATCCAGGAAATGGACTGGAAAAGGCTGCTGTCAGTGAGATTCATTAAATTCCCGTTCTTTTATGTGCTATGACCTTTTCAATGTTTTTAGAATGTTAAGGAACTACATTTCTGAAGTTGTTACAGTGCTTATTTTAACAGTAGTGAAGTGAACACCTTCATATGTAACTTCTTATGAGTTTGAAAGTTTTCATTTAGTGGTACTTAATAAGTCTGCACAGACAACAGAAGAGGCCTCAGAGGTGTAAAAGTCTTAATTAGTTCAGTTGATAACCACATAGGATAGAGGCACAAATAAACAAATGCTTTTGGAGAAGAGAGGTGAGGTTTCCAGACATTCTCTTTCCAATGGGTCACTAATTAAATTTGCTGCCTCTCAGAACTGTGTTAATGGAAAGCCAAGGGCTGGTATCAGATCTAATAAATTCTGTTTAAAGAAATTGGAATGGTCAGCTTGGTAAAGCACAAATCAGGCTAACCAACCCAATTGCCCTTTGTGATGACTGTGTGGATAAGAGGAGAGAAGTGGATGTCATATGCCTTGATTTATTTAGACTTCAGATACAATCTGTCACTGCATACTTGTTCTGAAGCTGAAGGAGTGTGGGATAGATGATTGAGCTGTTGGATTGGTAAAATAATTGTTTGGAGTGCTGGGTTCAAGGAGTAGCTCTCCTTGGCTTGGTGTCCACCAGAGGTGACAGGTACCTAATGGATTACCGCCGGGGTCTGTACTGCAGTATTACTTTAATCAATGACCTCAATAATGACAGAGAATAAATCCCTATCTAATTTGCGGTTGTTATTAAATCAGGTGGAATGTTTGATGTTTCAAAACATAGAAAATTTGGGTAAGATGGAGAAATTTGAAGCCTGGACAAACAGAGGCTTTACAATGTTCAGAAAAGAGGAGTACTCACGGAGTACCCATAGTACCATATATTGGTACTATCTGGAAAGCAACTGGCTGAGTAGCAGCCCTCACCAGAAGGACATAGAGGTTATGATGGATGCCATGCTGAAGATGTGCTGACTGTGCGCTGTGACAGCAAATAAGGCAAATAGCGGCAACCTTCATTAGGAGGAAAGTAGCCAAAAGCTTGAATGAAGCTATGTGAATGTGTGTATTTCAGCAGGGTTACAACAGCTTGGTCTTTGTGATCTTGTGTTCTTCCTCAACCCACCTTAGATGCTTTATTGTTCTGATGCAAACAGCACTGTGGCTTTGTTCATGTAAAGACTTGGGGTAATAAGATCAAAGCTATCTTGGGTACCATTCTGTAGGTTCCAGTTACACTTCTGGTTGAAGTGCAGACAGATATTTACATCTTGATTTGCTTCTGGAAGCTCCCTCCTCTTCCTCCCCCGCTCCCACCCTGCACCTCAATGTCTGAAGTCAACCTCAGCTAAATATCAGAAAGCACCAGAAATGTGAGACAGATGCTCAGAGAAATGACCTGAGAAGAAAGAGCCAGGTGACACATCCCAGGAAATGGATCCTGTCCTAAAAGGAAAATGCATTCATCATTCAGATAACTTCTGCCACAGAAAAGCCATCTGGATAAACAAGGAAAGAGTTACACAACCACTGCGCAGATCCTCATCCCTTCCTGTCCACTTGTAGAAAGGCAGATGTGTTAAACAAGGCTTCATCTGTGGGCAGAGAGGAGAATGGGAGACCGTGGGGGAGGAAGCACAGCCTGGGATTCTTGAGGCTAGCAGTAAGGAGAGCAAGTGCTGTGTTTCCGTCATCGAATCCTTTGTGTCATGCACAATACTCATAACTGGAAGTTGGGCAGCAAAGACCTCAGACCAACACAGTTGTGTCACCAGGAGAAAATGGAAACTGGGATTCTCATAAGTCTGCCTTCAGCATCTCATGTTCTCCACTTCTAAACAAGGCATTGTGAAGTATCATCACAGGATCCA
Source organism: Numida meleagris (assembly GCF_002078875.1). Classification (NCBI taxonomy): domain Eukaryota; kingdom Metazoa; phylum Chordata; class Aves; order Galliformes; family Numididae; genus Numida; species Numida meleagris. The sequence continues at coordinate 57,242,007 of NC_034413.1, forward strand.
TCTTCTGCCTGCACCTCAACCCCACTACTGCCCAGGTAGTGAGTCTCCACTGCAAGAGATGGTCATCAGCTGACCACCCTGCATTACCTGTCCTTGCTCAGCAGCCCTGTGCCCCCTCATTCCTCCTGGTTGCCTCTCCCTCTGCTCTCCAGTGAGTGCCAAGGTTCTCCAGAACCTTGGTTCTTTCCCTTGTGACCCATCTCTCCCAGAAGTAAGGAGGAGGTCAGAGGTGTCTGGTTACTTGGGGAGGAAAAAGGAGAGTCTGAAATTCAGTGGAAGCCATTGGAACATTGTGATGATTTTCTACAAAGCCAGAATGGAGGAGGAATAAATTATTGCTAAAGGTTCACAGGCTGACAAGAACCTTATCAGGAAGCGACTGGAAGACATTTTCATTAGTGTTACTGTTTGTAGCTAAAAATAACTGGAGAAGCATTAACCAAAGAAAGTCTATTGTCACCTACCTCCAAAGGCAAGAGAAACCTTTGAAAAAGAGCCATGTTCAGTGCTGATTTTCCAGTTTGGAGAGAGTCAACACTGAAATCTGACTGGCAGCCTCAAAAAAAAGAGTGAAACCTATACCCCTCAAAAGCAGCCCCCCTTGCTCAAGTGGGAAGGCTGCAGGCCAGACTAGGAAGTCATAGCAAGCTGTGTGAATTCACAGACTGGGCTGAATCCCTCATAAATAGTGGAATATCGTCTGGGAGAAAGTCCGTTATGAGAACAGTCTTGGAAGCTAGCTGGAATATGGCAAATCTATTGAGCAGCTGAGATAACAAGAACACACGCAGGAGAGTTAAGGGCAGAAGGAAATGGGTGTACAGTGTGTGTCATAAATTACAAAAGGAAAGTAAGAAGGGTGTGCATGGGAGACTGAATGCTGTGAGCAAAGGTCAGGACCAGACACTGAAATGAAAAGGTACATGTGTGATGCAGCAGAAGTTGTAACCTAACTCATTTATAGGAAAATTCACAAGGAGATGGGAAAGGAAATATTTTTATTTACTTTTTTTTCTTCCCTGCCAAATACTGCGGGTCATTAGCTGGGACAAGCTGTTGGTAACACAACAGGCTCTCCAGAGACCAAGCTCTTACGTCTCAGCTCTGAGCCTGCCAGTTAAAGCTGAGGCATCTCAGAGAGTCACATCATCTACAGAGACCAGCATTCCCCATAGGACTGGCCTGGGATGCCTGGCTGCAGTGCCAGAGGCAAGTTGGGGTTGTTTCTTATCACAGATGTGAAGGCAGTAGGGGGTAAGGGAAATGAGAAGGTGAAGGCTGACCTGTTTGATTCAAATAGTCCCTTCTAGCATAAAGGGAGGTGCTCTTGACAATCCCAGTTTGTGGCATGAGCTCTCCTCTGAGTACTTCTAGAGAGGCATTTAAATCCCTGCTCTACGCTCGTGCTGCAAAAGCCATGGATCCGACCCAGGGATGTCTGTCCTGTTTCAGTATTGTAAGTGCAGGTTCCTCCCCTGGCGCTCAGGGGAAGGTCTGTGCAGTGGCAGAGCTGTAATTTACACTGCAGATGATGATGTGGGCTTCAGTCTTTACTTTTACTGTTCAAATCTTCTGTGTCCTGTGACCTTGTTCCTCATTCATAAACGGTGAAAAATATCTCTTCCTCGTTCTGAAGAAGAAATAGAGCAAATAGCTTGAGATGTGCTGATGCATCTGTGGAAGCCATGGAATACTGCAGCTGTGAAATATGGCCATGTTGATACATAAAATATATGTGTACAGCATTACTTGCACAGGGAGAATCAACCTGAAGCATGAGCTCGACTGCTGAACTGCAGGGAAGGAAAACTGCATGGCAGCCTGAACTCCTGTATGATTCCATCCCACTCTGCATCCCCACCACTCTGCTTGACATATTTAAAATCTCCAGAGATCCTCCTTTAAGATACTAGTGCTTCCTATTGTGCTGGCTTTTATTAGATTTCGGGTGCCATTCAGTCAACCCCCCCTCAGCCACTCGAATTCTTGAAATGCTGGGATCATATTTCACCTGATCTGGCACTGAACCATGTTCGCTATCTCACCCCAAAATTAATTAAACCATAAATTTTCAGAATAAACATGCAGCATCTACTATCATTGAAACAGTCTGGGCTTTGTTGAACAAACTGCTGTGAGAACAAAGCTGCCTCTTTCTCTTTCTTCCCACCCTGCACCTCTCTTCTCTTGATGCGTATCAGCAAATACAGTAAATACAGTACCTCCCTCCCTGTTACAAAGAGATATTTTTGTTCTGCTGTTGTCACCATTTTATAGACTTAGAAGAAACTGCAACAGCTCACAGGGTGAGGTCTTACAGGAGGACATTATCTCTAGGGAAGTAACTACTGAAATGAAGAGGAGCCGTTCTCCAAAATTAATACAAATGGGTACTTGTAGGGTTAGTTTTTTCTGTGTTGTTTTTTTTTTTTTTTTTTCCAGGCTGTCCTGGAAACCATTGCTTTAATTAGTCTCTTACCTCCACGTCCCATCTGTAGAGTGAGCTTTTCTGTCTGACACTGGTTCTGAGCAGTTAAAAATCCATTAATGAAGGAGGGGTGATTAGCTGATGTGCCCAAGGAGATCATTTAGGTACATGTGGAACTGTTAGTGATGGCCTTGTAGCTATCAGAATGAGCAGTTTCTCTCCCTCTCTATCCTTCCTTTCCTGTAGCCATGAAACTTTGGCTCTGACAATTCTTAAAGCTTGGAAGATATCAACAGTGTTCCAAAACAATTTCCAGTTAAATTACTGGAGAAAAAATACCTAAAACAAGGATATCCACTTTCTATTCTGGACCTGTAAGTAGTCTGCGGGCTGATGAATCCGTCTCAGACCTGAAGGAAGACATCCCCTGAAACTTGCTTAATTTTTCCAGTTAACTTCCTTGTTCCAGTTAAAATGTGCTACCTCTCCCCACACTTTACAGTCAGGAACTCCACCACTTTACCCACATGATTCAGAGACCTTTATCCTTATCTTTAGGTCTTCTAATCCCATCTGTGCCCATTAAGCAAACTGGACTGCTGCTTGGGTGGGAGACCTACCAAGCATTATGGTTGCTATAGGCGGTATAACTAAAGGTGGCATTTTTATTCCTTGAATCAACTGTCAGCCAACACCCTCACCTGGTATTCAAGGTTGTGGTGGGTTGATAGATATAAATCTGAGCTCCTGACCAGCTCTGGTCTTTGGAAATTCTCTAGTATGTCTGATTGCAGCTCTGGTGCAAATGCCACTGTTCTGGCTGTGTTCCAGCTTTGCTAATTTACACTCTTCCAACTCACACTCTCTCTTCTGTGCTCTTCTTCAGTGCTTAAGCATCTGTCTAGTGCAGATAAATGTTGTTTCTCTCTAGCCAAAATAAAGCGAGTCGCACATTTATTGTAGGGTGTTCTTGGTAAATGGTGCCACAGAAAGATGAATGTGGGGTTTGTTCTTGCTGGGGCCTGATGTCTTTCATCCTGGGCGAAATCCGAACTCCCGTACTGCAGGATCTTGACTGTGGACTGAGATCCCCACTGTGCAGGGCCTCCATTGTACACTTGCTGCTGCCAGGATGTTCCAGTTGGCCAAAAGGCTCAAGCACAGAGACAGGTGTCAAGATCAAAGTGTCATCTGATGTGGTACGTTATCGTTATCATCTGCTGGCTTGGTTCTGCTCAGTCATGAGAGGTTTGCATGCAGCCTCCCAGCTCTGCTGGCAAACTGGGAATGGGATGTTTTTGTGAAAACGACAAGACAACAGCTAGCTCTTCTCTAGCATTTCTGTTTCTGTTCTCGAGCTGGGATGTAGAAAATAAGACCATAGGGGAGGGAATAGAGTTTTACACCAGTTTGTCCTTGAACTTTTAGGATTTCATGCCATGTCTGAGTTTTCATTGAGAGATCCTACGGGCTGTTGTCTACTGCCTATTTTTCACCTGTTGCCATGGACAGACTGGTGAATCACTGTGCACTGCGAAACCAGAGAGCAGACCCTTGGTTCCTACAGCATTAATCAGCCTAGTTTAGACAAGAGCATTTCCCTTCATTTCAGTCTCTCCCTCCCCACAGTGTCTCCTGCCAGGATGTCCCGCTGCCTGCTGGAATTAATGTGGCTGAAATATCCCTCAGGATTCTCCTTGAGGTCAGGAACTCAGCCTCTGGATCCTCTTCAGTTCTCCTTTCTAGCCCTGAAATCTGTTATTGCCAAGTGAATTTTGCTTCCCTATCCCATTCTTCATATTTTCCAAGGTCACCTCTCACTGGCAAGGAAAGATTTGGAGAGAAGACACAGAGGGGAAAGTCCAGGCCTGGATTGCCTTTTTACCTCTATAATTTCAGGCCCACCTCTCTCATCCCTGAGATCATTTAATTGGTGCTCTGTGATGTGCTACAGTGCAAGCTGCTGACACTTCCCAGAGTGTTGAGTCATCCTCATGTTACTGGGATTTTACTTGCCTTCCACAAGGAGTATCTTTTTTGCTTGTGTTGCTGAAAGACCAAGGAACCCTTCCTTTCATATTTCTTTTTTTCTTTGCCCTTGTTTGTTTTGCTGAAGATACCTTACCTGTTCCTCCATTCTGTCCTTTTCTCATCTCAAGCTCAGAACTGTCTTCCAAGGACATCCATCATAGACCAAACTGTTCTGTATTTCCCCGCTTTCTGCTCCCAGTCACTTCATCTGAACAAGCCTATACATCTCACAACCATTCTCAGGAACGGCCTTGAGAGCATCTTTTGACTCAAGTTTCTCCTCACTGATATCCACTCCAAATCTTGAAGATCTGGAACTAGCTGGCAAACTAGATGGAAGAGTTTTCTTCTATTCTCACTCATGGTGCTTTTTATTGCTTCCTTCCTTCCTTCATCATCTTGTGCCCCGTTAACTTTTAAAATCAGGTCAGCATCTTGTTTGTCAGAAAAGCATTTGGCTCACTGACAATTAACAGATTTGTGCAGCTAATCACATTGTGCCTATCCTGTTGTCTTCTTTGGGTTCTACACATCCTGTTTGCTTTACATTCTGGATTATTTTACCCAGACAGAAAATATGAGACATCCAGAACATCTGGTCCCTATAAATCCACCCTGCAGCCCACTGCAACCCTTTCTTCTTGCAGACCTCAACCTTTTCCATGTGTCCAACAGAGCAGAAGGGTCTCAGGCTCCAGTAAAAACTCACGTAGGAAAGAGTTAAACATGAAACCCTCCCAGCAAACCTGTGTCCTGCTGAGATATGAGGGCTGCTCTGAAATCAATGGGACCTATTTTATTATTTTGGTCCACGACATCAGAGGCAGATGTTGGTGGAATGGCAGTAGAGGCTGAACCTTCCCATTTATATTCTATTACATTTTGTTGCTGTATGATAGATGTCAGCAGATGGGCAGTCTGACAAAATGGTGTCTGACATGGAAGTGCGTATGAAACAAAGGTGTGTCACTGAATTCCTCCACGTGGAAAAAATGGTACCCACTGACATTCATCTACACTTGCTGAACACTTATGGAGACCAAACAATGGATGTGAGCACAGAGAGGCAGTGGGCGATTCATTTCAGCAGTGGCTGCGGTGACGTGAAAGACAAGTCACATTCTGGACAGCCATGCAGATTTTTACGCGTGCAGCATGCAGGCTCTTGTTCATTGCTGGTGCAAATGCATAGCAAATGGTGGTGACTACGTTGAAAAATAGCATTTTGTAGTTGAGAACTTACTCTATTGAATAGTGTTCTTGTGCTCTTTGTTTCTGTTGTAGTTTCTATGGAAATAAATAGGAGGCATTATTTTCAGAGCAACCTATGTACATGCAATCAGTTGGATGAGGTGACTGGGTAATGGGTCTATCCTGAAAGAGGCTGTGGTTCAGATGTGGTTCTTTTCATGTGGCTAACATTATGTGTGCCTGAACTCTCATCTTAGAGGCTTCAGTCCAGCTTTTTGGCTGGGATCATCTCCTTGGGACAGCTTCTCCCATCCTCTCCCTCCCAGTGTTGCTTTTTCTTCTCTCATTCATGTAATGACGCATCACCTCTTTCCCAGACTCATTCCACAGAGCTATGTATCTTTCAACAGATGTCGCCTTACCATGACTTTTCTGGCCTCAGACTGCTGGAATGCCTGGCCACTCACAGGACTGGCACTGGGTAACTCGACAGGTTGTTCTTCACTGCGTAGGATCTTCACACTGTTTCTTTGAGCAAGAAATTAAAGTGTTACTACATCTTGCATTTCCCTGGCAACGTAGGGAAAATGATAGCATTTCTCTGCTGATTCATCTGCTTTTACAGTTTTGGGTGTTATGTTTATTTTCCCAAAGCGTTTTTTTTTCTTTCCCAGACTCTCCCAGGTCCCAAGGTCGGAGCTGATGTCTGCACTCCAAGTGCATCCTGTTTGTCATAGAATCATTTAATTGCCATTTAGGAGAACTTATGCAACTGACCTTTAACATGGCAGAGTCTCCCTGCTGCACTTAATTCCTTATGCTGACATATGAAAAGAAAGAAAAAAACCTTCCTTTTGGCTAGTAAGAAAGTCTTCCCAGAGGGAAGAAGAAAAAGGCAGGTGGGGTGAGGGAGCTATGAGCTCAGAGTGGTCGGTGGTTACAGAAAGGGCTTGGTTTGGATGTTGCTTACTTCTAGAGGAAACTGCAGTACTAATTGTACTGTAGTGAGGGGGAGGAATTTTTTTAAAGGGGGAAGTTAACAATATTATGAACAAATTGATTTTATTTTATTTCAAAATTTCTGCATTTAATCTCAAAAGATCTGTCCAAAAAGAGTGTTAGGATATGGGAAGATAGGAGGAGGAGAGGGAGGGCTGGGTTGCTCTTGTCTGTTGTTCCGTGTTCCCTTCAATGCATGATTTTGATGAACAGTCACCTGACAATGCCTGGTAATGTCCAGCAATGGATTGGCTTGTTTGCCAGTCCAGACCCACAGTTAAAGGATGTTGCAACCCCTTCCTAACTGGATGGCCAGTTTTCAGAACTAGAGAATAACTGATAGGGAATAACAAGCACAATTCATCACGCGTTCCAAATAAACAGTGGATTAGATGATATGAGTCCTGATTACCTGACACTTAACTTTTCGTTGTGAACTGACGATGAAACTCATCTCATAAATAGTAGGCTGGCCTTGCGGAAAATAGTAGTGTACAGTATCATTCACTGAATCAAATCACAGCCCAAGATTTTCAGCAGTGACCCAGCAATACTCCTTCAGACTGCTCCTTCTGCATGTCCCAGACACAGGAGCTGCTGAAGTCTTTGCCCTGAGGTCTTTGTGGCTTCACTTCTGTTCTCCAAAGTTTTGAGATACCGACTGCAAATCAGAGCCAGAGCTAATGGGTGTGGTGTAGAGTAAACAGGGGTAAATGGAGTTCAGCTACGTTCCACATGTATCAAATGCAAGGAGACAACTCATGAGGCAGAAAAAAATAGCACCTTTCCTTCCTTCCATACATCTACTAGATGATATGAAGTGTAACTCACTGATACCACTGTCCCTTGCTATGACTTGCATCCCATAAGCACGCAAGTTACCTTTCCCTAGAGCTGGCCTCCTGTTAGGCACATTCTGTTTGCAACACAGAGTCCTTTATATAGGTAAGGACATGAAGGGTTTTTGGGGAATGAAGTACAGCCCTTACTGATGCAAAAAAAAGATTTTCTGCTGAAATTACTCAAGACGGGGGTATATGCACAGATATTTATTTCATTTATGATGTGGCTTCTTATCCCCTGAGAGCAGGACTACGTGGTCCATTTATCATCTGTCACAAACAAACAATGTGTATTTTTGGCTTCTCCTTTCAGGGAAGATAAAAATAGTTTGAGTTAGCATTACATGACTTAGGTGGGGACTCTTTTATGGTTTTTTGTTTGTTTAGACAATTGGGTCACAGGAAAGCACTCCTGTGAGAACCACTCTCATTCCCGGAGATCCAGGGAGATGAAGGGGAGGGATAGAGTTGAGATTAATGCTAAAATAAAACATCCTGTGCAAAAAAAAAACCTGCGTCTATTTAACACTAACTTCGAGGTAATTCAGAAGAATGGTGGAAAAGTTCAGCCTTAACTCTGCCCCTTCTCATCTAGTGTCTATACTTCAAAATACATCATCTGTAGAGCCTTTGTCCTTCTCAGGTAACAAAGCATGTATCAGTCTGTTGAATCCCATACTTGTTACAGCTAGAATTTATATTGTCACTCCCCATTCTGCACTTGTTCGCTTTCCATATGGTTAGCAGTTTACAACTAGTTCATTTTTAAGATTTTATTTATTTTTACTTTTTCCAAATTTCAACTTATTTGGTTCTCAGAAACTCTTTGATAAAACCTCCTCCAATCTGTAGTTTAACTACATGTACTGTGTTTCCACGCACAGTTCGTAGTTTTTGAACTGGCAGCTTTAGACCCATGTGGCTGAGGAGAATTTCATTACAGAAAACTCATCGTCCATTCTGTAATTGCCATCTCCCCTAATTATATGTGATTTAATTAGGAATCAATTCACACATTGAAGAAAATCCCTATTCTATTGTCTTTTGAACCTGATGGTGGAATCTCAGTATGTGTGGCAGCAACCTCAAACAATTAGCCAGGTGCCAAGTGGAGACTGTTAAACCTTCATGATCCTAAACATCTGACTGAATGGCCAGAAAGGATGTTTTGGAAGTGATTTTTGTCTTGACATATTGCAAAAATGGCTCCTAAAAATCAGTGTGGAAGCAAATGTGTTTGAGTTTGAACAATATTCCACAACCTGCCCAGAGCAAGCATGTGGGTTCACTAAATAGCTTTTTCACTATTCAGTGGTACAGTCAAGATAGTACCATGCAAATCAATCCCTCTACCCCACTTCACCTACTTGCAGTGTTAATGGACCGGAGACATGATCCAGTTAGCAACTCTGGTTGCAGCAGCACATGTGAACTTTTATGGTCTTGTATTGTTCTTCTGCTTTGGAAAAATGCCAGTCAGGACATGCCTTTCCTCACTTCCCCATCCTTTCAAACACATAATGCAAGAGATTGGAGGCAATGTCCAGTCAGTTAATGGGCAGCCATCACAACTACACCAGCAGCACATGGAGGCCCTTCCTGATATCAGAACTCAGCTTAGGATAATTCTTGTCCTTCCACCTCCTGGGTCATGGGCATGGGACAAATAGCTCTGCCAACATTCTTCTCTCCCAGCTGTTCAAGGTTATCCGTCCCAATGCCTTTCCTCTCCGCCTCCTCAACCATGTTCTGTTGCCACACATCTGGCTTTGAGCATGGAACCACTTCTTGGATGTGATCCCTAGCAGCTGTCTGCTGCCAGTGCTTTCCCACAGAGGATAGGGATGGGATCCAAAAGGCAAGGGGAAATGGAGGACAAGCTGGGAAAGTCCACAGCAGGTGGAGGTTAAGACAGAACCAAATCTCCACAGGTGCAATGTTCTTTTCCCTCCTCTCCATTCAGCTCCATGGGTGTCTGCCTTTACTGAATGTCTATCCCATCTACTTCTTTATTATTTCTGGAATTGTAGACTGCCTTCCCTGCCTCCTTTACCACTGAGTGTGCACTTTCTGGATGCAGACTTCTACATCAGGTTGCATTAGCAACATGGATCACCAGGAGCACATCTTGATGGACAGAGCAGAAAAGAAGCATATGACATATATCACTCAAATTATTAGGACAGAGACATTTCTGTCGTTTTCCTAGTGGCAGATGTCAACTAGATTCAACCAGATAATTTAATCTATGCAGCCACTCCTCCTTGTCAGAGCAGAAATACCTCAACGGTAGCGAAGTGCCAAAAGCAGTGAGTAAGCACTGCAGAAGGGATGACATGGAGGCTGGAAATGTATTACCTGTCTCTTGTGGTAACAACAGAAGGCCACATTCAATCTCCAGGGATGTCAGATGAAACATCAATGTCATTAAGAAACAGGAATTGTTGTCAAATTCTTCCTATTCCCAAGGTTTGTCTTTGTGATGGAGTAAGAGTGAAAAGCAAGAGAAAATTAGGCTTGACCAAAACTCAGCTAAAACACTGGAAGCCTATCTGTTGCCTTCCATAGCTTTAGATCTGGAGATTCTCTCTGCCCTTTTGTGGGTTTGGCCTCATGATAAATTCCAGAGCCAGAGAATTCTAAGCAGAGACAGATTAGCATCTTGTTTTCAGAAGCCTTAAACTGGGATATATGGATCTGTTTATTTTGCAGATGCCAATAGCTAACACATCCATTGTGTTCAACATACACAGTGCTCCAAAGCGGCTGCTAAAAGAGGATGGATATTTTAGCTGGCTTATTATCAACCTGCATGCACTGGAGATGGATCCCTGGCTTTTAGTTCACCCTTGCTCTCAGTTTTATTTCAGCACATTGTCCTATTAATGATCAGCACTCTTTGAGCTGCATTTTATTAAGTTGCCTGGAGGCCCTCTGGCATCAGCAATGTAAATATACTTGTGGTGATATTATTATTATTAGATTCATGCTAATAAAAGGATAACAACCCAGCAAAAGGCCTTTAATCAGTCTGTGCTGTGTAGGCAAAACCAAGTTTTTTTAATTGGGATTTTTTTCCTCCAGCCACGTAGGGTCTTCTCCATCTGAGTGGAGAAGGAAAAAAAGATCATCAGCTGAGTTGTTAATTTGCAAGTTTTTGTGTTTTTTGATGAATTTTTCTCCTTTTCTCTGCTAGATAACTGGTTTGGAATTTCCTCTCCCTTACTTGGAATTTCACAGAATGAACCACTAACATCCAGTAATAAAGCCTGTGCTGCACCAGTAACTAGCAGACTTATCCACTGAAGAAAGTTCCCAGCTCTTGGTTAGTGCAAGCTGAAGGAGATGGTCTGCTGGATCAAAGTAAGAACCTGATATCATGTTGAAAACACGTGTGGGTAGTGACAAAGGAAATTCCCCAGGGTAATTATTGAATCTACTCAGTACTTTGTTTGTCTGGAAAAACATAGCAAATGCTTCCCTACTTCATCAGGGCATTGTGAGGGTAACTTCCACTGAAAACTAGGAAACCAAACACTCTGAGGAGGGCTGTGACACATGAACTCCTTCATAGACTAGACTGGATTCTCTTCCTGTTTCCTGCTTGCTTGTCTGTGTCTAGGTGGATTTGGATGTACCAATTTCCTCTACAAAAGAACCTCACCTGTGTAGTTCTGAAACACAGCCATAAAGAGAAACTTTGGTACCCACCGCATACACAACTGTGTTCCTCCTTTCAATGAACAAACTGAGTCTGCAGCTCCTTTCCTAGTACAGTCACAGCATCCTCCAGGGCTTGTGCATACCTACTTCCTTTTGGTGTCTTTCACACCTCCCCTTTGCTGTGGCTCTACTCAGGACCATTGCTCCATACTGTTAGCAAAGTTGTCCACCCTTCCTCTTATTTTTCTCTGAGAAACACATTTTTGGCTGTTCCTGGGCTTCACACATCTTCAGACACACCTTCAAACACTAACATTATAAATCTAGGCCCTTCATTAGTTTGTTTTCCTCTCATACCATCTTTATTTTTCCTTCTCCCTTTCTTCCTTTCTTTCTTTCATTCCATCTTTCTTCCTTTCTTCCTTCCTTTCTTTTTTTCTTTTTTTCTTTCTCTCTTTCTCTCTTTCTCTCTTTCTTTCCTTCCTTCCTTTCTTCTTTCTTTCCTTCTTTGTTTCCTTCTTATCAGTTCAAGCCTTCATCTCAAAGTTAAAACATCTGTACAGGATTTTGCTACAGAACACAGCATAGCTTGGAGGATGATGTGTTTGCAATGGCATGAATGCAGCACAGTGTATAACTTCAGGTGATCCATGTCTCAGATCATGTCTAAGAGCCCTCTTGAAGGACATCTTCAAGGGCATGGTTATTGTGTTTATACTAAGGTGTAGGAGAGATCCTGAGGTCAAATATGCAGTCTGTCCACATTACTTGTCTGCGGGAGGGCCTTGGAGATATCATAGTGTGATCTATCTGATACTCCCAGTATGGCAGTGTGAACACCTTCAATTTATCCTCTGCAGAAAATCTGGAGGTACAACCAAATGATCTGATAAGAAACCAGCCAGTAATAAAAGTCTCTCCTGAAGACACCCAGTCATTTCTCCCTAGAACCTCGGGGAAATCAAATTCTCATTGTGCAGCAAATCAAATCCCTACCTGGATCTGATCAACAGTCATTCCTCTCCCAAGGTCAGATCGTGCCGACTCTCATGCACCCCGACAGGCTGCAAGCCCTGGAATACTGCATTACAATCCACATGTACAAAACCACAAAATTAGAGCAGGCATGCAGGAGCTGGAATAGCTGAATGGATCTTAAGTCTGGTCTCTTTGGAAAGAAGTTTTGTTGGGAATTGTAAAGTGTAGCTAGCAATATATCAAACCAAACTGCAGAAAGTACAGCTCCTGGGGAATGGCATAAGGAACATAATCTGAGTGCTGAAGAGAACAGAATGATTATTTAATTTCTACTCTGTGGGAATCCTTTACCATGTAACCATGTGAAACAAAAAAAAAAGTTCTAAATGGGGAAAGGAGCTTGCAATACTACTATGCATTATTTAATTTATTTTATATTGGTAGCATGTGATGCACACTATTGAACTGGGAGATGAGAGACTTTCTGAAATGAATGCTAGGAAAAGATGAGTCTGGTTGAACAATTTGTACATGTGTTGAAGAAAAAAAGAAGTTTCCCATCCATTCTCACCCCCTCAGCCTCCATCTTCATCTTTTTATGACCCAGGAGTTTTCTAAGCCGCCCTTCAATTCCCTCTCTCTCACTCTTTCAGAAAGCCATAGATATTCTACAGTTGCTGTTTGAAACTGAGTTTTTAAAAAGTACATTTTTTGAGAGTTTTATTCCTATTTCCTAAGGAGATCCATGCATTCTACAGCCAGGGAAAAAAAAAAAAAAAAAAGAAAAAGTGACCTAATTGTTCTGTTCCCTCTCATGGTCCAGAATTCCTCACTCAGTAATTCCCACTTTTATGCTTGTAATTTTGTTGTTGAACCAGAGTGCAAATTTTAAGACAACTCCTTGCCTTGATTTCATGGAGTGTTTGTGAATCTTTTGCAGCAGTCAATTATCCTCACTCTGAAATTCAGAGACTTGCAGCTCATTTTCTAGTTTACCTTCTGCCTTCACCTTGCAACCTCCAGATCTCCTGTCTTTGCTGATTAGCTCAGAAAGCTTTCCTCCACTAAACATATTCTCCTACTGTGTGTTTTAAGGTTGCTGTAGGATCTAGAGCTCATTAGGCACATTCCAAAGATACGAGGCTATGCCTTGCATAATGTTTTTGCAACCTGGAGGGAAAGAGGAGAGAAAGACTTGGCTGGGAAAGGCTTGGGACAGGTCAGTTCACCCAAAATGTATACATATAACATATATCTCCTTTTATCCCAGACAACACATCTGTTAGGTGGCATCTGTAAATCAGCAGGTTGGTTGTCAGACCTGGAAGAAAATGGAAGGAAATGATAGCTGTGTGCAGGCTGAGCTGTATGCAGGTGGTGTTGGGTCCAGTTAGATGGGAATCATTGGTCTAACTCAGATCACGGGCAAAGATGGGCAAAAGGCCAAGGGATATTACAGATGAGGCAAGATACGCACTACAAAGCTACTTGGTTCCCTGCAATGGCCGTGTGCATGGCAGTCAGCTCCAGGCGGGGAGATGAAGAAGCAATCATTGCAGAGCAGGAATGCTCCTGAGTGCCAGGCTCTGTCCTGCTGTGGGGAGGCACAGCTTCACACCCACACAGGCAGGGACCAGAGCAGCTCAGAGGAAGCTCACAGCACTGATTTCTCCCCTGCCCGCTCCAGTCCCTCCTGGACTGGGGCCACACCACCTTGTTGCAGTGGTGGGCCTAGATTTGTTTTGACTCCAGCCTGTTGTTGCTAGCATTACCTGAAGCCTTAATGACCTTTTTCTACTGAACTCTCTCAAAGTTTCCCAATGAAACTGGACAGCAGGTAAACAGGAGGAAGAAAGCTTTAAGAGAAAGCCCTGCCAAAGCTCTGCTGGATCGTCCAGTGAGTACTGGAGAACTTGGCAGGAGAAGAATCACAGGGTTGGATCAGGGCTGTTCATTTTTTGCTAACTATTCCTGACATTCTCTTCTCACACAGATGCACAGCTTTCAAAGGTTTTGCCAGAGGTTCCTCTACGTAGGTTTGCAGCTCAATCTTTTGACTCTTCCTTGACTTAAACCTTGAAAGGAAAAAAAAAAACCACCACCTTAATTGCTCTTGGAGAGGGGAGAGAAAAGAAAATAATTATGTATATATGTATACATAAAACCTGCAACCCAATCAACAGGATCTGTGCAGTAGGAGGAGAGGAATTGAACAAATTGAAGAATTGAGCAAATGCTTGGATGTCATTTGGCCAGACACTTCTACCTCTAAGGTCACCCACGTGTTTTGACTGAATAATAAAATGCTGTATGTCTTGTCCCAAAACCTGGGAGGACTGTGAAACAGCAGGGGTGGAGGAGTAAGGGAAAAAGGGGGCTGTGGGAGAGCAACTCAGTCATTATTGCTCTAAACCCCATGGAGCCTGATCACACAAATATTTGCAGATCCTGGCAGTAGCATGTGCAACACGGAGTATGTGATCATCTGAAGACCTATCCCACGTTTATTTTTCTTTTTGAGTTGCTGGATGCTGCACACTGTTCTCCCAGCCCCTGCAGGGGAGAGGAACAAGAAGCCAGAATCACGAGTGTTGAACACTATGTCCCCAGAATTTTGCTGCTGGTGTCTCAGCTTGGAAGAGGAGATGGTCTGGGGAAGGGATTGTAAGGGGAAAGCTTCCCACTGAGGACATTGTTCTTTCCCTGTGGGATTTGGAAAAACCATTCAGAAAGGGACAGGAATTCAGCTGCCATAATCTCAAAGAGAAAGAAGTGAGTCCACTTTCTTCTAAAATAGTCTTTCCCTTAAAAAACAAGGCAATCCTCCTCCAAAAAAAAGTAATACATAATAAAAAATCTAATATTCTATGTGGGGAGATGCTGATATTGGGTCACTCTTGTGTGCCACTAACTCTCTGCCTCATAAAGACAGGCAGCAGTTCCTAAGCTATAAACCAGAGACATTCATCTTCTCTTTGCCAGGATAAATATCCTGAATTCAGAGACTTTTTTTTTAACTCTTTGGTCCTAGACTATCTCCTAAAGGATGAAAAATTGAAGTGTTGTGTGTACTTCACTTCTCTAATCAAAAGGGAAAACCGGTTCTAATAAACTAGGACTGCCTAATCCAAGCTGAAAACCCAATACGAAGCATCTGTGAAGCCAAGTACTACTGCATGCTAACTTTAGATAGCAACTAAAAGAAAACCTGTAGGGAGATCAGAGGTTAAACCCAGGCTGCAACGTGGAGTAGTACTCCAACGGCTTCATCCTTTCTGCAGATTTGTCCTGCGTCAGCTGCCCCCTGTAACTGTCTCCAGCTCGTGCTTTCGACAAAAAAAATAAAGAGGGATCTACTTGTCAGTGTTCCTGTAGTACAAACAGAGCAAAAAGTACGTGTATTATTGCAGAAAGGTTGCTGAAAAAATTTGCTGGCTCTGCTCTATGCCTCCAGTGCTGCACAACAGTTTTTAATGTGGAAAAGGAGAATAGTGTTTGCAAGGAAAAGAGAAAGAGATGGGTAGGAGGCTCGAGAGGTCACCAAGACATCCTTGTTGTCAGTGAAAGCCAGCCAAGACAGCAGAGGTAAGCAGTTTGCTTTTGTGGAAAAGAAGGCAAGGGGTGCACAAGGACTCTTAATGCAACGGGGGCTTTCTCTATAAATACAATGTCTATTATATTATTAGTTACATCTTATTTATATTTTGGCATATTTAATTTACATTTCTGTCTGAGATCACATGAATCATACAATCAAGGGTGGGAACTGCGGAGCTGTTCTCCAAAAGACAATACATTTGTTTTCACCACGAATGTATTATAAACAGCAAAGGGATTTATGCTGAGGTCTGTGTCAGTATGCACTGATGATGAGCACAGGCCAGATGCTGACTGGGAGATCTGCTGCTGTCCACGTGTGGGTCACTGCCTGAGGTATTATATCTCATCTGAGACTGAAATCTGAACTGATGGACTTGCATCAGGCTCCAGTGGAAGGCTTTATAGGTGTGATCCAAATATCTTCAAGTCTGTAGAAAGACCCTAGAGGGAAATGGGGTTAAACAGCAGGACAGTTTGTGTAGGTCCAGGGCATAATGAGAATTAAGAGTTTTGCTCAAGCGAAAAACCTTACCATTGGTTTTGAATGTTAATAATGCTTATAAGAAGATCTAGTACAGGATTGTGACCCTGAATCTGATCTCATTGTCCCAGGGAAATGCAGACAGAGTGGGACAATGTCTAGAATTCTTTGTGGTTCTTTGGAAGATGGACATAATCTCACCTTGACTCCAAGGAGAAGATATCTGAACTGAAAAGATACTGCAAATTACTTTTTAGTGGTGATTCCTCTGACTGGAGAAATAGGGGTACTGACCAACTTTCTGTCGATGTTACATAAATTGTAGGTGCTCAGCTATTGCCTGGGTAAACATCACATTGCTACTCACTGCGGTGTGCTTAAGGTTAGTACAAAAGCTTGGGGTACTGGAAGTCCACAGTGAGCTCCAGAGGTTGGTGACCTAACTGTAATTGCAACCAACAGCAGAAAGACAGAAAGTAGTGGAGGATTGGTAAGTGTGAATATTCCCTGTTGCTCTCAAAATAATCCTCAGAAGCAATAGAGTACCAAGGAAACTTAGAAGAACATAGGTGTCACTCTGTAGGTTTGATCCTCAGAGCACTATCAGCTACGACAGATCTTGAAATCACAGCAGCTTCAAAAGAAGCTGCATTCTCCACGGTGTGTAGAATCAGCTTTTCTTCAGGTATTCCAGAGAAAAAGTGATGTAAAATGACAAGTGCAAATCATGAAGCAGTGGGATGTCTTAAGAGGAAAGAGAGTACATGAGTAGCAAAACTCCAATTCTGAGTTTTAGCATCAGCAACCATTTCCCCAGAAGGTGGTCAGCCTCACTGGATTGTCTAAAGAAACTGAAATGTTTAGAATTAATAAAAACTTTAAAATGTATATTAAAAATTGTTAATCATTTTATGACATTGCATGGAGCCAACTTGCCTGGGAACCGCTGGATAATTATTTGCTGGTAATAATTGCTCCTGTGATCAAAAAGGGTGCAAGGGTTCTTGGGAAGCTGGGAATTTCTTTCCCTTGTGCTCTTTGCTAGGCTTTCACCTACCTAATCCCACTGGCTCCTTGGCCTGCTGGAGAAGCTGAGACTCGTTCTGAACTACATCCAGTGAAACAACATCAGAATTAGATGCTGGGTCTGGAAGAGGAGCTGTCATTTCCTGCACCCATGTAAACAACAAGTGCAACTTGAGGGTGCCCTTTAAGAGCTCCTGCAAAATAATATTGTTGTTAATTTAAGCTACAGGCCACCACAGAGTGCTCCTCTATCTTTCTCTCTCTACTTCTCTCTGGAGTCTAGTTCATCCACCACATGCATTTTTTTTTTGCACAGCCTGAACTTGCTTGCTAGAGGTCAAACACTGATGCTTTTATTTCTGCCTCAGCCCTTCTGACTGAAGAAAGAATAAATATTTGCTTAAAATTAAGCCCATTTTGGTCTGGAACTTCAGGCATAAAACAGTTTGGACACTCCGCAAAAGAGAAAAGGATCCAGAATGCCTTGCCCTAAGCCCCCTCTGCTCCCACCCTCCTCCCCCTCCTACTTCACCATGGGATTGAAAAAGACTCGAAGTATTTTGCACAATATTTGAAAATAAATATTGCTCATCCTTGAGCCGATAGTTTGGATCTCAAATGGGCTCAGAATTTATAACGGAAAAAGTGATGCAAGCTTAGCGCTATGCGAGCCATGTGCTGTTATCATCCAGCAAGCAGCTCCCATCCGGCCTCCTTCTTGCATGAACAGTCATTTTCTTCTACAGTATTCCAAGGACCCAAGACACTGTGTTGATTAACCCCTTGCTGAAGGGCTTGGATCCCAGCAGTGGTCATCATTGTGCCGAGATGGACTAGTCAATAACAGATAATGTTTTATTATTCTTATTCTTCAGATGCCTTCTTCTCAGAAGGGGCTTGTCTTATTTATTTATTTATTTTCCCAGTGCAAAGACATTTCTGCAAGATCAAGCAAAAGCTGGGAAAAAAAGTCTGGAGAAGGGAAATGATGGTATACCATTATTAATTTGGAGGGGGGGAGAGATATAGAAAAGTCATTCATCACTCCCAGCCCTCTCTAAAGAGAGCTATCATGGCTTTTCCACAGGCCTAATAATCTTCATCATTTTGAAAGGGAAACATCCCGCAAGGAAAAGTCAGGGAAGCTGGAGGTAGTGAACAAGCTGATCTATAAAGATAATTCGTTCCATGTTTCTGCACTTTTGACTTGCTCAATGGTTTGACTCATGAGAGCAGAATAATGCCAAGGTGTTATGGACTGGAAGTACAGCTCTCTGCAGATAGGGGCTTGGCTGGGGCTTGAGTGATTACCTAAGAGGAGCAGCCTGCACCTGAACACAAAGCTTCCCATGGAATCGTGCTCCAACAATCAGCCCCATCTGAAACGCTCCCCCTCCCCCACCCAGCAGCCTCACCCCAGCTAGTAGCACATGAGACCTGGTGCACATACATGAACCACAGTGAGAAAGAGGAGACGTGGTGAAAAATGCCTCTTTGCAGTTCTCTCCTCTTTTTCCCCTCTGTGCCCACATACCCACTGAGTTTCTCATGGCCAAGTTGAATGTGAAGACAGGGGAGAGGAAACAGAGAAAAGGAAAGGCAACCCCAGTTTCAGGGAGAAGTGGCACCAGTAAAGCCCTGCCTTGTGCGCATAGCCATGCCAGTGTACCAATTATCCTCTATAAATAGCTGCCAGCAGATGTTCAGCCGGCAAGTGGCTGTGTCAGTTGAAGCCATTACAGCTTGCAGATGCTTGGCGAAGCCCTCCAGCCAAAGATTACCTCTCTCGCAGCTCTACTGGCAATCAGCTCTGCTTAAAGCAGAAGTCAGCTGGATTAGCTCATACCACCTGGATCAGCTGTTCGAGCAGTGCTGACTGATTGCGCTGGAGCAGACAAGAGAGTGCTCACATGATGCTTGTGGCTGGTAGTGACCTGGGGGTCAGACACCTTACAGATTGGAGGGAGAGATCTGGAGGAGGATCCCTGGCCCTGCTCTTACCTCTCCCATCACTCCATCCCCTCTTCCCCGACTCCGCATTAACCAAACTAAAGCAAAACAAAAACTCTTTAGTCTGTATGGCAGTTCTTGCAGAGAAGTTGCCCTTTTACTGTGAGTCTGGCAGCACCTAACACAGACCACCTGTACATCTATCATGAGAAGCTAAAAAAAAGGGTGAGCAGACATTTTTGCAGGACAGCCATCTGGAGTTAACCTTTGGGCTGTGCATTGCAGCTTGTCCAAACTACATACAGCACCTTCAACTACGTCCTCAGTGTACCCAACAAGAGTAGTTTGGTTGTACTTCCCCTCTTCTTTTCTGTGCTCAGTATTACATTCACAGCCATATAAAGAAACAGTGATGTGAACATATGGCTTTTCTCTTGCTATGCTGGCATGTATATGGTAAGATACACACAGATGTGGGGAAACAAAAACAAAAACAAAAAAAAAAACAACAAATTGCAAAGTGCCTGAGCACACAGATCCCTCCCTCTCCCAAAATGGAACAGACAAGCTAGGAAAACTGCAAGCTGATAGGGATCTTGTGATTTTTTTCCCTCTCCTTTCTTCATCTCTCTTCCTTCATTTCTTGGCCTCTTGAAGCCTTTAGCGAAGTTGGTATCACTTGCCTGCTGGCTGGACTCAGATAACAGCGATACTCATTCTGCTTCCCAGCCTCAGCAAAACCATTTTTGCTTTTGTTAAGCCTGGAATCCAAATTTAATTAACACAAAAAATACAATAAAAATAAACCTTGAGACAATTGAACTCTAGGTCATAAAAGCAGAGAGGTGATTGACAGCTGAGAGGAAAAAGGAGGTGAGTGCTGCGATCAGCTTCCTTCTGGTTCATCCATTCACCTAGGGGGGATGGATTTGCAAAAAATCAAATATGATATCAGTATGGATGCTGGGTCCAAAGCAAAATATAAACTTGCACACACAAAAGACAGAGATCCTATCTCTCCTGATAACTTCCCTGGGAGAGAACTCAGGAGCCTTAGCCAAGCCTCACAGAGCAGTGAGCTCCTGACACGCATCCAAGAGGCGTACGAATGTTGCCTTGCCCAGCACTAAGTTTGCAAGCTGGAGCTCTTCTGTGAGATATTAGCTGCTACTCCAGTGCCTTGGGGAAGCCTCAAGTGGCTCAAGTTGTCCTTGAAGATGGATATATGTGTAGAACAATTGTTCCACTTTGACACATGGAACAGCATTTTGTCAAGGTTTGTGACAGGGGAAGAACTGCAGTGCTATGGCAGGAGGGAAGGAAATTGCTTTTAATAGATCCCATGAGCCATGGTTCTGCTGTTTAGCGCACCCTGAGTCCCATGGCTTCTTTCCTGGTTTGGGATTTGGAGTAACCAATGTCTCAGTCACAGATCTTCCTGACACACAGAACAATGGAACAGGACAAGCAATCAGCAAGAGAGCAATTTTCCCCCGATGCTCTTACCAAGGAACTGTGTCTTTCATCCTATTTGAACTTAATCCCCTTGGAGGAGAAAAAGTGTCCAAGCTGTTTACATATATCAGAGCAACCCAACAGTAGAGTTGCTTCTGTGAGAGTTCCCCAACTTGTTTCCAATCTGATTGGCTCAAGTTTGCAAAGATGTCATTATTGAAGTAGTTAACAAATCCAGCTTGTGGCTGAAAGGGGTAAGGGAGCAGGCAATGGGAGAAGTTGTGTTGGCAGGAGAGGTGTGACAAATCTGGAGGGAAGTGATTTCTCCCATCAGCACAGATGCTGGCAGAAGGCACATCTGTCTGCACTGTTAATCTCTACAGAGATTATGAGTGGGGTGCTGTGTGGAGGAGGTGGTTCACTCCTCTGAAAGCTAGCAGATTATCTGGTGCAGCTTCTGGCCTCACACAAGCCATAGTTTTTAGCCTGAAATGCTCCCAGTGAGGGAAGGGAAGGGAAGAGGATTAGTTTAAGAAGTGCTGGACCTTCACCAGAAGGCTCTGAAAGGATGGGTGATGGAGCACTGGAACAGGCCGCCCAGGGAGGTTGTGGATTCTCTTTCTCTGGAGATATTCAAGACCCACCTGGACGCCTACCTGTGCAGCCTGCTGTAGGGAGCCTCCTGTGCAGGGGATTGGACTCAATGATCTCTAGAGGTCCCTTCCAACCCCTGCAATTCTGTGATTCTGTGAAAGCCTATGTCCAGCGATGCCTTCAATGCCACAGAAAGGTCTGAATAATAGTCAGTTATACAATGAAACAAGCCAACAGGGCAGTCATTCGCATTTCTTGTGACTGGTATATCCTCACAGTACAAGATCTTCAGGAGTTTGCCTCATATCACCTTCTTTGCCTCTAGGCAGGAGAGGAGACTGAAGTACTGAACATTACTGTTTTTTGGTGTTTGGAGTTTTTTTTGTTTTGTTTTGTTTTTATTATTTTTTTAGTTTCTGTATACAACTGTGGAGTTGTTTTTTTTTTGCATATGGTAAATTGGTTACCTGGAGCTGAAGACAGATTTCTTGGACTCCATGTCACTACATGTTTCACAGCCTCCACCTCTACCTAGTGTGAGCACAGAAGAAACGCCACCTGTGACCATTCAGTGCTGTGCCCAAGCCGCCTCCATTCCAAAGGAAAAATGGTTTTACACCTTCAGGCGCATGAATTCAGACATGCTGCTCTTAGGCCCTTTGGTACTGCCTGTTGCTCTGTGAACTCATTGCCTTAATTAGGACTTGTTCATCCTTTCTGTTGCTGGGTGGAGACATGCCATGAGCTGACTTGTTTTTGGGGTCTGAATTTTTCCCCTCTTTCTTTCCAGCAAAATTGTAGCAGTGCCTATTTCATGTCGTTCCATGGGGCTTCCCTTTGTAGAGAAAACTCATCAGCCTTGCTAATATAACCACTCAGCAATGCCATGTCAAAATGTGAGTAAATGAATAACCACAGTCTTTTCAACACATCTTTATGTGCAAACAGATGCTTAGAAAGAATCCAATATGCTGCAGGAAAAAGTGTCAGCAAGCGATAAGGTCTAAGCGGTCGGGGTCTGGAGCCTTATGCTGTGGGTATGGCCACTGCAGCCAATGGGGACAAATGGGGAGAAACACACTTCCTGAAATACAAAGTTATAAACTGTCAGCATCATTAATTCTTAGATCCTGACCAGTTTCTATTTCACTGCCACCTCACCACTCCCCCTACAGTAGTGATTTCTCTTTTAGTTTGTGGATTCTTTTATGGGTTTTCCACCAAAGGCTTTGACTCTGTTAGAAATGTCACATGAAAAAGGATTCGCTTGTTTGTTTGTTTGTGGCAGGGATGAACTACGTTATTGTATTAATCATTCATGTCCCTCTTAGGAGTAAGCCATTGAACCAAACAGAAAATCACAGACCTTTACTTGCAGCACTGTGCTTCAGAGGTTCTGCATAGCCTTAGTGTTTGCTGTGAAACAGCCATCATGAACCATTCCAGAAGAAGGAATGGTGTGCTTCTGTAAGTGGCATTGTACATTCTGGGTATGAATGATTCAAGTTAAAAGCACCATAGAGAGAAAGAGGAAATGAACTGTCAGCTAATCCATCTAATTCGGCTGCTTCTGTGGCTCTTAGTAGGCATTGTTGTTAATTTCCCATTTTGCGGAGCACAATTAAAGTATAACTCTCACACTTCTTCAGTGTTTCCTCCTACCCTAATCTTAGATGTCTACGAGGGAGATACTGCAGGCTGAGCAAGTTTTCCAAGCTTGTTTACAAAGAGTGGAGAGAAGTCACTTTCAGAAGGTGATTTCCCTGTCTGCACATACATGTCTTACCCATTCCAAAATATTTCACTGGAGATTCCTTCATTGGCTCTGTCATGACTTTTTACACCTTCTTGTTAATGCACCTTCCTGTTCAAGGAGCTGGTATTTGTTAAATGGGATGTGGAAGTCCTCTGCTATAGCGTTTTTTGCTCCTCATAGAACAAAACAACAAATGGGTACTGTGTCCAGGTCATGAGTATATTTTGGGATGAACATCATTCCAGATAGGTAAAATAATGGTGAGGTTGATTACTAATAAACCCAAGGAAGTTCTAAGAAAAAAATTGAGACAAAAGAATGTTTGTTGATTCCCAGCTGGGCTTCCACGGGGTCAAAGTTTTACACCCATGAATCCCTAGTGTGTTCATATGGCTCTGCATTAGTGTAGAAAAAGATAAGGTGGTGCCAACATTTCCATTATGCTACTTCATTTGCAAAGTTTTGAAAGTCAGCCATAAATAAAAGCACTCTGGAAGACACTTTGGCAGATGGCATCCCGACTTGTTAGTGAATCTGGTAGATTTTGCTTTCCATTTACATTTTTTGACATTTTTTTTCTGAAAAAGAAGACAAGAAAATGACTCCAGATAAACACAGGGCCCAAAACATTATGACACAAAAGCATTACTATGGGCTACAAGACCACTTAGCAGGAGAGAAAAATAATGATGTGCAAATATCTGAAGATCATCCAAGAAGAAAGATCAGTCATTCAGGGAGGTCCAGGGTGGAGGGGGGCTAACGCAAGATGTAGAGAATTAAGAGCAGTGGATTGAGGCTGAGCAAAGGAAAAATTAGCTTGAGGGAAAATTTTCCAAAAGTTGGACTAGTATCCCAAGGGAGGTGATGGAAACCTGATTGTTTGAGTCACACAGCCTTGGACTGGCCCTGTTTCTGAAGAACATGTTGCGGTGAGCTATCCCACACGGGCAGGGAGAAGGCCTGTGTACCTTAGAGATTTCCATTCCCCACTTGGATGACTCACTTCAAAGTGCAGGATGAATTTTAAGCTGGTGGGTTAACTGCCCGAGCAATGCTTGCCAGGACACGTGTTTCTCTCTGCTAAGAAGGCAAGACTTCATGGCATAGAAAGTGCTGTTGTTTCACCTGCTCCAGAAGCATACCAGAGATCATCAGTTGTTAAGCCACCCCTACCCAGTAGCACCAAAGATGTACGGAAAATGTTACTTTCCCTCCTCTGGCCCTGAGACCTGGTGAATTTTTATAGCGTAGAAGAGATATTCTGTTTGAAGTCATGAAATAAATAGGAATTGGAGGGGGGAAGCTATTTCAGTGCCTGGGAAGACTGAAAAGTCTGGAAAGACTTTGGACAGTGCTAACAGCAGACGGAGTCACACCTGAATTCCTGGGTCTCCCATTCTCTCTCCCTGTTGTTTCCTTGTACTGTTCAGGAGAGAAATAATCTCTGCTTACCCTGCTCAGATGAACTCTATATTTTGATTGACCCTTAAGCTCACATATCTGCTTTTCACAGTTTAATCCAAACCTGATGCTATTCCTGGCCCGTGACTTTTCCTAGGTGGAAGGCAGAGCCTCCTTTTCTTGAAGACTCCACTGTAATTCAGGCAACATGAGAATCGATTCAACCATAGAATCTTCACTTTTTTCCTCCCTTTTCTTTACAGCTTCTTGGAAGGCATCTCTCCAACCGCTCACTTTCTCCTACTGGTGCTGGAAACTGCTGGAAACAATTGCTTGTGTTTGCACAGGGTGGACATGCTTATTAATTCCAGCACTAAACAGAGAGGCCAAACTCTTCATGAAATGATGACAGATTCCTATTTCACCTCTTACTTATTCCTCAGTACCAACACAATTCTTTGGGGTCTGAATGGGATCTGTGTCCCTGTACACTGAAACATGTCCCAGTATACCAAGGGGCCTAGTATCCTGCTGGTAAGGTATTAGGCATCTTATTAGGTTAGTGGGCATCTTCAGAGAGGCTGCTATAGGTATGGAAGACAGATGAGTTGCAGAGTATGTCATGGATTGTAGCTATTGCTGTAGTGCAGGTTAAAAGGTTGGTTCTAAAACACCCTACCCTTGCAGACAAATTTAAGTGGTATCTTGGGTGATTCCACATGGAGCAGTGAGTGCAGGGCTTACAAGGCTCAGAGAGTTTTCTCCAGACCTTCTCTGAAATCCAACTCATGCTTGGCCTGTTCGTTTCCGTAAGAGCATCTGCACTCCTTTTCACAGATCTCCCAGCAACAATGATATAAATAAAACCCAATACAACTCTAGGCTGCAGCACTGTCCTGACATCTTGTCCTGCCCTTTCCTACAGGGGGGGCTTATTCCATGCAATGCCACTTACATCGGCATGGAAACTTTGGAGTTTTTTTGTGGTGATTATTTTTTTTTTTTTTTTTTTTTTTAGCGCGTGTCCCTTTTTTTGTTCTAAATCTTGGCAAGGAAGCAGGAAAAGCTCTACTAAGTTAATGATTAATGCAAGGAATCACATCCTCACATATTGAACAAATAAATATAAGCTAATATAAATAGGAAAATACTCTTGGAATTTGTCAGTCAGTGGTCTTATTATCTTGAGCTCCAAAGCCAAAATTGCAGACTATGGTTTACAGATGCTTTTTCACCCTCCTCCTCCTTATTCTTTCTTTCTTTCTTTTTTTTTTTTTTTTTTTTTTGTTTCATGGCAGCTGAAAGGGGCTTGTGGCTTCCTTGCTAGAAATTGCTCCTCTGACAGAAAAATTGCTCCACTTTTCAAATGAGTTTGGCAAATGTTAGTGAAAAGGTTGCTAGTAAATATTCTTTGAAAACATTTATAGGTTTCTTAGGCTGAATGAAAACTGTTCGGGCTGCAGTTCACAGAACTTCTGCCCCACCAGAGACAAGGGAAATTCTTCACCGTGTATTTTTCCCCAACTACTCCTCTGTTCCCAGGATGCTTGAGACACTACTTTCTGTTGAAAAGTCCCACATGCAAGAAAAGAAAGGGAAGGAAAAATAAGGACAAATGGAAGCAAAAGAAACCCATATTTTTTATCCTTTCTTTTTCATCTGGTTATCTGATGGAGGAAATTACAACCAGTCTTCCTACAAATTTAGGTGCTCAGCTCTCAGGGACAAGTTAATGGGATTTTTTGGCTGGGTTGTTGATTAAAAGGTGCAAGAAGGCTCTTTTCTATGTACTGTATTTTGTTAGTTTGGGTTGTTTTTGTTGTTGTTTGTAACCTCCTAGATGTACTCTTGACTTTCCTGAAGCATCTTTTCCCCAGCTTTCAAATGACAACAGTTTTATTTAAGTAAGTTTGGAACTACTCCAAATTTCCACTGAAGTTCCAAGTCAGAAAATGCACTAGGAAGGTAGGTATATTTGTCAGTGCACTGCTATTCCCAGGATCAGTTTTGAATCAGTGATATAGAAGCAGAAGTTCCCATGGCAGCAATAAGCAGTGAAAGATTGAATCTTCAAGTTCCAGCTCTGCAATGTTCCTTCTTTACTCTGTGGCCATTAGGAAGGGAGAAACTGGTGAACCTGTTCCTACTTTAGGGTTCATGAGGCTGAATTTGTGTCCCAAAATTTGTATTTTGCATTATCAGAAAATCTTCCTCTATATAATATTAATTCCCCCAGAATTACTTAATAAAGTAAAAAAATCCCACAAGCTATTGATTGGTCAACAGAGAAATATTACACAAGAGCTCCTCCATATAAGATGTTTGTATTAAGTTCCCCTCCTCCCACTTTTTCTGCTCCAAATCTGTGAGTTGCACTTTGGTAAGATGGACTTTTGGTTGTAAGTCCCTCCAGGATCTCATACAAAATAAGCTTGATGATCTCAGTGCCCTTCTTTCTGGACCAAATGTAAGGGTCACAGAAAACTCCCAGTACAGTTGGCAATCTTCTGTCAGAGATCTCAGCTGGGAGGCCATGTGAACCACTGGCCAAAGCTGCAACAAAATTTGAGCCTGTTTCAGAGTTCGAAGGGGAAGAAAAACAAAAAAACCTTTGCTAATTCCCAACATTTCTGCTGACTCAGCACCCAAACAACTGGAAATTTCTCCTTGACTGGGAGGGATATGTCCAAACATAAAGCCTGGATCTGGCCACACTCCTGTATTGTAAGAATGTTTGTAACCAGACCTCCACTCTACACTTGGCCCGTAGCCAATACTCACAAAGCAGAATGAAACCCCTCTTTGATTGTTTAATGCAGTCCAGGAGCTAGACACGGCCATGGTTTTGGATGAGAAAACGGTGATGGGAATATCTGGGGCCAAAGAGAACACACTGCACCAGGCAGTGATAGCATGGGGCAATGAACAGCAATTCACGGCCATAATAATTCACGTTCAGGGAAAACCCAAGACTCTGCTTCAGACTGGGACTCACCTTTCTGTTTCTCAAAGCTGAATCAGTCTCCCCATAAGACCCGAGTCTTCCCAAATTCTGGTGCGAATGTTGTAGATTCAGCAGAACTGTGCTCAAACGTTGAGCTCTGGGAGATTTCCATGTCAGTAGTTTTGCTAGCTCTGTCCTTTTTCTGCACTTCCCTCTGAGCCCTTTCCCATAATTTCTCCAACTGCTTTAAGAGCCTGCACTGCTGGGGTTGGCCACATAATCAATTTACCATCCCCAGGCTTGGCTGACTTTGATAAAAAGGATTTAGGGGGTTAATTCGAGCCCTCATATTTTTGAGGGGACGCTATACTTAGGAAACTTTTCTGCGTTGCACTTCAGCATGGATTAGTTGTTCTGCTTCCCACAAAACCTTATGTCTGCCAGCTTGCCTAGGATTAGAACTAAAATGGAGCGTGTAGATCCCATTGCCACAAATAGAGCTTCTGCAATAGGGCTGCTTTGCTTGGGATATGAGCCAAAGTTATAAATATTGAGGGCCTGAATTTTCAGCCCATCACAGTTGCAATATATATATGTAAGTATATATGTATATATATACATACATAGATATGTGCTTATGTGTGTGATACTTCATACCCATGGTCACCCTCAATGCACACAAGCAAACTTGTCACACTGTCCTTGAAACCTTCAAATGCCAGGATAGAGTCATGCTACTAATAGCAATGTTTTGGAACAAAAAAAAAGTTAGAATTTTTGTCCTGAGTGAGGTAGACTATATTTTTCACCTCTCTAAGGACACATCTCTCTGTGACACGGCTTTGTCTGACATTCAGAAGCAAAGAACACCTGGAGACCTGCTTGAAAAATAGTAGCTTTTCCATTTTATGGTTTCAAATGAAATCTCCAGTTCTGATTAACTATGCCTGTCAGATCACCCAGGGGGAAGGCCTTCCTTGGGAATACAGAAGGGAAATGTCAGATACTAGTCAGCTTGTTACTCAAATGCTGTTGTCTCTCCCTTTGGCATGCTTGTAGACCTTGATTAAATCTTTAAGGGGCACAGCTGTTCCTGGTACTAACTGCCAACCTCCTCCTTAAATGAACAACGTTAATTCTCTGTGTTGGTTATGTTACTGCTCATGAAAGATGGTGAACAGGCCACTTCCCAATGGAGATCCACAAATGTGAAAGCTGGTGGTGTGCAGTGGAACTGCAAGGTCACAGCCTGAACGAATGGTTGAGCACCAGGTGGGAAGGCATAGCTAACCCAGGGAGCTCAGGTGCAAGCAATGCACCTGAGTGACTGGAAGGAGTGGATCCTGGCTCTGCCCCTCCTCACCTTCATTTGAGGGTTAGCAGCCAGGGGTGTAGTATCTCTTTGGATAGAGATTGTACTCCTCTCAAACTGTGTCCAGTTGTCAGAATGGGTAAGTCAATTTTCCTTTTTTACTACCTGTTATTGCTCTGTAGTGCTTGTATCCCATTTGAAAGAACTGCTGTTGCCTTCTTTTGCTATACATTGTGTAAGCGCTCTGCAGAATGTCTTGAAGTATCAATCTGCAAAGGAGAAGAGCCACTGGGGTCTTGATGTTTTGCTGGTCATTGATTGCGACATGGCTGACCTAACTGGTTTTGAGACACTCAGTGTTAAATGCAGAGTGAGGACCAACGGAGAGAAGTTCAAAATCTTGATTTCTGACAGTCTCTGAACTTGGGCTGCTTTGAATAGCTGTTGTCTGTGTAGATGCATGAGTGCTGCTGAGAAACACGCTTAGTACCTACCTGTCTGAATTTCTACTGTCCCAAATGGGGCTGAAAAGTAAGAGCATTTTCCACTCTCCTGCTCCTGCAGGCTTAGGAGGAAGTGGAGACAATGGTGAGGGATTGGAACAGACTGCCCAGGAAAGTGGTGGAATCCCCATCCTTGGAGGTTTTCAAGAGAAGTGTAGGTGCGGTACTGAGGGACATGGTCTAGAGCAGTCACTGGTGGGGGTTGATGGTGGGACTTGATGATTTTCCTGGTCTTTCCAAACTTAATGATTGTATGATTCTGTAAATGCATGTGGGGCTGGGGGGGAAAAAAAGCACCTGAAGCAGAAACCTCAACAGCTGCTGTAATCACAGGAAGAAGTAGGGAATCTTCTCCCTTTCCATACCAACCTCACCTTCTCTTGTAGACCATGGTAGCTCAAGAGCCTTGCTATTGCAAAATCCCTGGTATAGGTGAAAGGACACAAAGGCAGGTTGCTTTTCCCTTTATGAGCCCAGGATGGCAACATCTAAAAACCCCGCTCTAAGCTCAGAAGTCTCCTTTAGAAGGTATTATGTAATGAGTCAAAGTGGAAACAACTATGCCTGATACTAAAAGTTTATAAATTTAAGTGGATATTCTATGCATCTGTCTTAAATCTGCCCGCTTCTTGCTGTGTGGGTCACCCTCATGCCAAGTTTTCCTTGTAAATCAGGAGCAAAAAATATACTCCAGGCTTGGTGCCATGCAGTGAAAACACATGTCTTGTCTGTACATAATTGTACAGAAACTGGAGCCTTTTATTTTCTGTGAGAACAGGGCCCTGACAATCAAATCCTGTCTTTCTAAGACACTTCTCTGGCATCTTGTCACATAGTTTCTGAGGATTTCATAGGTCGGCCTGTATTTACCTTCCCTAGAGTCCTGCAAGGTTAGGAGGTGCTGTAGGTTTTGGGCTGATGAATTCTTCTCTCTGTATATACTTTTTATTAATTTCCTTAAAAACATTAATTAATTTCAGCTAACACTGCCCATGTTAAATTTTCTAAGTTAAAAAAAAAATTATATGGCATCTCAAAAATTATTCCTGTTTTTATTTTGAAATGCGACTTAGATGTATCTAAACTTAACTTTTCTAAAGCAGAGATAATACATTGCCCTTCTCCCCATCTTTTTCCAAACCTTGAAAATCAAACAAGAAGGCTTATTTTGGACTGGATTTAGTGTTTATATTTGACCTCCCAATAAAAGAAACTGCTTTTTGTTGATGACGCTTAAGTGGAAACATTTCAGATGAATTCCAGTCTACGTATTTTTAATGTAGTTATTTAAACCTGGCTAATAAAACAAAACTATCTAGTTCCAGTTACCACCTATCTATTGTAACAGTGAAGGTTGTGGTATAGTTGATTTAAATTCTTTACCTACGGTCACACAGGGCAGTGGTGATAGAGAACAGCACAGTGGTCTTCCCATCCTCAGCCACTGTGCTGAAATGCACAAAATGGGATTGATCCTTCCCTTCGAGTCAGTTATCTGAAACTCTGCAAACAAGTGGAATTCTTTTTCAAACTCAACCAACAAACTGGAAGGTAAGAATGAGTACCCGGTTTTTTCATATTCTGAGAATTTTTCCTTCTTCCCATCCCCTTCTCTTTTCTTTCCTTCTGGGAAATTATCCTTCACACAGTTAAGACATGCTTTCCCCCACCCCACCCCTTGCATATTTTCTGTTTCTGCTTTTTTTTTTCCACTGTAAATCTGGAAGATTTCTGATTTGAAAAGCATATTTTCTCTTCTGTTAGAAATGGGTAGAGGTCTGGCAAGCTTGGCCTTTGCCATCTGCCCTGTCGGTGAGAGCTCTTGTTCTTCTAACTTAACCCACAACGATGACCTTCTCTCACCCTCTCCTTCTGTAGGATGAGATCTGGGGCTATTGCTGCACAGAAAGCAAACAGGCCTGGTTCCAGCTCTGTCAGGACTAGATCCGTGTGTGTGAAGCCCATGGAAGTCAGGAACTGAAGTGCCCTCAGTGTGCCTAAATACCTTGGTGTGGCTGGGCACAGACCCTGCCTCCACACTGCTCGGTTCAGTGTCCTGAGTAACCCCCTGCTGAATTTTCCCACCCTGTGGAGGGAAATTAAATTCTCTCTTGGAGCAGGGAAATCCCCAGAATGGCCTTAAACCATGCTCTTCAAAATGCAATCGACACTTTGCAATTTGCTCTGTTCATGCCTGCGCGTGCAGATGCACACAGCAGCTTGCTTTGCAATCCTCTGCTCAGTCTTCCCCAGGGACAGCCATGAGAGTATATTCTACAGCAAATTTCATACGGGGTGAAAAAAATGAATCTTTTTTTGCTCCTCTTGTGCTTCATTTCCTCCTTCTGGGCTAATGCCAATGCTCTTTGAGAGCAGCAAAGACTAAAGACATTGCCTCAGTATCATCGACCCGATCTTGTAGGTGTTCCTGTTCATAGCAGGGGAGTCAGACTAGATGACCTTTAAGGGTCTCTTCCAAATCAGATGATTCTATGATCTTTTACCCTGTTTATTCACTGCAGCTCTAAGTTAGACACACCAAGCCATCTTGGAGGGCCAGGCAGGTAACCCATCTCCTCTCCCAGATGTTTAAGAGAAGACTTGCAAGCTTTTGCCAGGAAGCAATGGTTCCTGAGTGATCCATGCTCTTGACCATGTTCCACCTCCACCAGGTACTTTAGGGATCAGGAAAACTCACAGCTGACCATAGTCCCTCAAGAGTGCGGTGCTGGGCCCCAAGATGACCCACTGCTGATCTCCTCTGCTGCCGTAGCAGGCTGAGGCACACACACAGGACCACAGTCTTCCTCCAGTGTTTGTATAGGTGTGAGCACAAGAGCTGGGTGCTGACCACAGATGGAGCCATTTGCTCACTGAAGCCGTGAGCTTCCAGCTGGTGCTGGGAGACGTCCCAGGAGCACTAAATCACCTGGCTGAGCTAACAAACAGATGGGATCCATGTGGCCCTTTGAGCCACGTGATGGTGCTTTGAAGGTTTCCATACAAACTCAGGAACAGGGCCCTGTGCACCTCTGGTTCTGAATGGCAAAAATATTTCAGATGCTCTGACAGGTTCAATAAGAAGCCCAGGCTCCACAAAATGCTGCTGCCTGTAAATTCCGGCCTTCTCTAATTCAGCACAGGCTTTCTTTGCACTAGACCTCCTCTGTTTTTGCTCAAAGTGTGTGTTCCAAAAAAAGAACTGAGGAGGCAGCCATATAAATGGGACTGATCTGCAGAGAGTAGAGTGACCACGATGTAGCAGAGACAAGGGGCAAAGCTTTCCCCGAGTGAAAGGCTGGCTGGGAAGCGATGCCATATGCATCCTTGAGTTGTATGAAAGTACTTTTGCAGCTGCGCTCACCTGGATGTTGCCTAAAAATCCAGCTGAGGCGAGAGCCAAAGTTTAATGAGAAGAGCACAGGGGCTGCCAGCTGGGTCAGGAACCGTTCCCATGGTCACATAAAGTTTACAGGACAAAGCAAGGGACATGCATTTGCTACAAATGTCTGAGAACAGGAAATGAATTGAAGGAGGAAAGGGGGGTGAGGAGAAAAATGGCAACTAGTGTTGAGGTTTGTCTTTGGGTGGAGGTACCACGACCTCCTGGAGAAAGGCAGTGGACTGGGGCAGGTAGGACAGTGTTTCCCCTCCCCCAGCCTGGAGTAAGGGAGAAAAGCCATGCAATTATGTCTATGAGAATAATGTTGGGAGTTAGGCTGCAGAACTCTCCATGGGGGCACACTGGTGCACTCAACATCCTGCGCAAGTCTAAAGAAGGCTTTTCTATAAGACATCAAGTGCTGGTAGTGAATGCCCCTGGACTAAGATACAGGAGCTCTGAGCAGAATGGAGTGCATTGTCCAAAGGCACGTGGTACGCTTTTCTGAATTCTCCCTCCAGAAAGAACATACTTTAATGGAGAAGTTGTGTTCTCCACCCCTGCCACCACTCCTTGCTAACTTGCAGCACTGAAGATGCACATACCCATCTGCCCCAGTTTGTCTGCTGGAGGCATGCTCCCAGGTGGCTGCAGAGATGTTCTAGCCTTATGCTCCGTGGGGATTTCTCCTGTGTCTGCACTAAAGTTTCAAGGATTCACTTGCCCTCTGGCCTGAAGGTTTGGACACCTGCCTGCAATGTTAAGAGGCTGGCTGGGATTTCCCCATTGGCCTACAGGAATCAGGTGCCCAGGCTGACCGCAATGGGGGAGTGCCTCAGTTCCTCAGGCTCCCTTCAAATACCCAAAGGCTGCCAGGACCAGGTGTTGTGCTGGCTCTAGCACCCCTAAATCCAACTCCTGTTGCCAGAGGGAATGCAGAACCCACCACTGCTGCTGATGTCCCCAGCCTGTCTGCAGATGTGCCTTCTTTTCGCTCCTGGACCTCTCCAGGCTGGTTGAATTTGTGGGGTTTTGGTGTGGTTTACAACAGATTCTTTGGGAAAGTTTCTCACACCGACTTGCCCCTGAGTTCCCATACAAAAAAAAAAAAAAATCCTGGCATTGCACTTGCCAGAACTTTTAGCTAAAGTAAAAGCCAGTAGCTGCTTTTTTTTTTTTAAGTGGTTGTTTTAATTTTAAAAAGATAAATAAATTCAAAGGCACCAGTCCAGGCACTGGTTTTAATTTCTGGGAGGAGAAAAAAGCATCTGAAATCACTACCAGTTTTCTTTTTCTTTTTTTTTTCCCTAAGACTTGTAACTTAAAGTGACCATAATGAACACATTTTTTGACAATGATCAGAATGATGTCCTCCAGGCGTTCAGAACAGCCATCTTTATGGGCCATCCTGTCTGCAGATGTCATTTTGGTGCAGCATAGATTGCACCTTCACATACTCGGCACTGTGGCTATATATTTATTCATTCATTTTTCAGCAGATTTACTGTGAAAGTAGGTAGAAATCTGTCCTGGGTAAATAGAAACTCTTCTTGCAGCCATTCTTTAGGCTCTGAGGGACAAAAGATTCTTCTGGTCCATCTCTAAGATAAAATGGCAGAAACTGCTGATGTATCTGGAAGACTTCACACCTGAAAGATTTGGCCCATCTTTTCTTCTGTTTAGTTGTTTTTATTTTACTTCACCATTTCTAAGTGGTTTGCAGCAGATACACTCCTGCCAGTAACTGAGTGCAACCTGAGTCACTGTTTTATATAGATCTGTCTATAATGCTATGGAAATTACTTTTGCCATTTCTTGCTCAAGGGGAAGAAAGTTCAAGGGAGTGTAGGAGGATATGATGGAGGAAAAAGTAGAGGATTCTCCATCCTATCTGACCCCTTTCCTGGGATTTGTAGAGCCTGCTTTTTAGCAGATTGACTAAGTCTGCTATCAGATTGGGTATTAGAAAGAATTCTCAGAGTGTTTAGGCTGCCTAGGGACGTGATGGAGTCACTGTCCCTGGAGGTGTTCAAGAAAAGGGTAGATGTGGCACTGAGGGACATGGTTAATAGGCAGTATTGGTGGTAGGGGAACCATCGGACTGGATGATCTTAGAAGTCCTTTCCAGCCTCCATGATTCTATGAAGATATTATGGAGGTGTTGTGAGGAAAGGTCTTGAAGGGACTATAAAAAGTAGAGGTTTACAATGGCCGTGCTGGATGCAGCATCACAAGGAAAGCTTCAGTCACTTTTACTCAGCCTGATATGATTTTGCACAGAGCCAGTTTGGAAGGGAGAGAATTGAGTCTTGTAGGTATACACTATCAGGTGTCTTCTCTTTCCCTCCTTGTGCTCAAGCCCTAAACCCAGCCCATAAATGTGTGCCTTCTCTAGTGATGAATATCTACCTGCTCATTAAATGAGGACTCTTAGACCTTGTTTTTTGAGGGTGGATTGTTTTTATTTTCCCTGGTGACATATTTCATAGAATTTCAAAGCAAGGAACTAAGCTGGCGGCTCTGTAGCTGTGGCCACTTGCAGCTCCTGTGCTTTGCCTCACGCTGTTGCATGGAGGAGGGGGGTGTGGCTAAGGAGCATGATGTTTCACTCATGCCTGGCCGGAAATCTGGACTTGTTCAGCTTCCAGCTTTAAATTCAGGTCCGTTTCTCAGAAAGACTTCTGCTCAGAGAGGTGGTGGAGTCACTGTCCCTGGAGGTGTACAAGAGCCACAGAGATATGGCACTGAGGAACACAGTTAGTGGGCATGGTGGGGATGAGTTGATGGTTGGAATTGATGATCTTTGTGGTCTTTTCCAACCTTAATGATTCTAATCGCAAATGTAGCCATTTGACTGGGCAGGTTGCACTCTATAGTGGTATATAAAGCAAGCCAGAAAGGCCAGCATTTCTGGCTCAGCCAGCAATGTCCTGTGGCTGTGAAGGTCTCGATCCTCATCTGATGAGGCAGCATTGACATGGGCACATCTTTACAGGAACTGTAATGTTACATGTGCCAGACTTGTGTTTGCTCTGAGCTTTGCAAGACATGTTCGGCTCACCAGGAAGAGTTCTGGGACCTGGCAATGTGATCAGGCAGGACTTTCTCCTGCCTCAATTTTCCTTTTTTTTCTTCCTGAATTATTTTGTTGGACTGAGTGCTGATGTTTTAGGCAGTACTCAATCAACTCAGAACAAGATATCATCAGAAATGAGCACATCTTCCAGGAGATGAGAGAAGCGTAATGCAGCAACACTTCTTATCTCCTCTGGCAACACAGCTTCTAATTTGTTGAGGACTGAAGCACCCTTTCAAGTCTTTAATACAAAAGACAAATAGCAATCAAAGTGCTGAAGAAACCCTGTGAAGATCAAGTCCCTGCTGAGGCTCTAACTGGGCCTGATTGTCTGGTCTTGGTGTTGCTCCTTAACTGCCTTAGGTAGGCAACATCTGGTACTGCCCTGTGTGATATATGCTCTGAGGATTGGGGTAGCTGTGGTCCTTTTCCCATCCTCCTGTGTCCCCCTCTGCTGTTTGCTTGCAAACTGCTTTACAAGAGGGTGTAGATCCCTGTCCTGAAAAGAGAGGGAAGCTTTTGCTTGCGTGTTACCAAAGTAACCAAGAAAGCAACCTCCTGACACTGCCTTGTGAGCACTCAGCTGGTTTAATAGCCTTTTGGCAAGGTCCTTCCCACCAAATGATATTACCAGAGCCCATGAGCAGAGCCACTCTAATGAGGAAAACTCCTGCCTTCTGCAACTGCTAATGTCATAAGTGGCAATTTTATGGCTAAATCAGAAGACAAAAAAAAAAAGAGAGAAGAAGAAGAAAACCTCTCTGTTTTAAAATGCAGCCAAAGAAATCTGCAGGAATCTACTGCTGCCAATTATTTTAACAGCTCCAACCTGTTTCCCCAGCAGTAGGAAAAAAATAAAAATACCCCCTCCAGCCCCTCCTTCCCTGTCCTTTGGGAAGAGAGGGGTTTGGATTAGCTCTTCAGAATGAAAACAAACACATCGGGGCTTTTATAGAGCCAAGCTGTTCCTGCGCCTTGAGAATGAAGCGAGAAAAGATCTAACAGGTGCTGCATGATTTTATATGGCAGCGTCGCAAGAGGCGCTGGTTCTCGCTTGTGAAAGAAGGCTTTCTTTGCCCTTCAGCTGGTGCCCTCCTCTATCCCCGGAGCTGATGGCTTTAGTTTAACGACCTATGTTGGTTATTTAAGCTCGAAGCAGCGCCAGAAAGCTAAGCTTGTGTCTGTCACGTTCCTTCCCCACTGCCAAGGGTGACTCCTGGAGTGAGGGACCCCTTTGATGGCTGGTGAGACTCCTGCTCTGCTCCGTGGGCTCTCCAGGGGAACCTGGGTATAGCTAGGATCCAGGCTAGAAAATCACTTTTTACCAAACAACCCAACTCTATTGACACTCCAAGCTCAGGTCTACATGAAGGCAATCCTACAAAACCCAACCCTTCTGATTGTCCCAGGTGGGAGTCCCATTTTGTACCATTACAGGGCAAGAGCTTTGCATCCTACAGTAACAAAAAGTTATGAAATGCCTACAAGCTCTGAGCAACCTTGGGAGAAGTATTCCTCCTCATTAAAAGGAAGAAGCCACTGGATGGAGAAAGATTGACCAACAGCAAACTGGAAAAGTTTTCAAAATCTGGTAACATATAGATGTAAGTGCTGACATAGTTTCCAGGGAGTCCCCACATGAACCCTGCAGGCCCCAGCCACTCCTTGCAATTTGTTAAGCAAGGAGCTACAGAGGTCTCCACATCCTTTGGAGGAGAGGTGTAGCGTGTGACCGCATCCCCGTGACACACAACTACCACGCAGAGGTGACGCAATGGGGATGGAGGAGGTCAAATCACAACTATTTTAGAGGGTCTGCTGGGACAAAGGCTTGAACTGAGCCACATTTAGGGCTGGCCTTTTATTGTCTTGTAGCTCTTGCCATAAAAATAACCTCCAAATTAGTCCCAGCTGTTAGCAGGTTTCATCATTAAAATTTTGTTTGGTATCTGAGAGGAAGGAAATGAGCCAGTTAAAGAACAATATTGTGCTTTTTCTCTTTATTCCCTCTCTTTCATAACCCCCACGCATATACCATGCTGTGCAGACCTGGGTGTCTCCACTGGGGCTGGTGAGCTACTGTCAGATAAGACAACAGACATCATTCCACATACTTCCATGATTTCTTTCAGGAATCATTCCCTTCCCCCTTGACGTGTGTTGTCACGCACACAAG
Organism: Numida meleagris; assembly: GCF_002078875.1. Lineage (NCBI taxonomy): Eukaryota > Metazoa > Chordata > Aves > Galliformes > Numididae > Numida > Numida meleagris. Next base: position 57,279,798 of record NC_034413.1, read on the forward strand.
CAAAGGAACAAATGCACTGAGGGAAAATTCAAGCTATAAACAAACCTTCAAAGTTTTAGTTGCATTTTTACTTGTCTGGAAATGCAGCAATACCACGCAAGGCTGGCTATTGTGTGGATCCACTAAGCAGGCTAATTGAGTGCAGATCAACAGCGGGGAACATATGCAAGCCACTCAGCTATTCATCCAGATGAATATGGAAGCCTTGTAGCACGTGGTTTTCTTGCAGGCCCAGGATGGCCTTCAGCTGCACCATGTTTGGGGAGGGACATCCCTGGAACGTGGAGGAAATCCCCAGCTGTATTGCTCCAAGACCTGGATGCCCCTCAAGAGCTGATGCATTGTTAGGCTGAACTGCAGCTTGATCCAGTTCTTCGCACTGGAGTGCAAGTGACTTTGTTGCTAACTAATCACCAGGGTGGGTATTTTCTGGCAACATGAAAGCAAATTCCGTGGAAGTGATGGAATCATCGTGCCATGTTTGACAGCAAACTTTGTTTGGGACCTTGTGACTGCTTTGTTGTTGTTTGTTGTTATGAAAACAGAAATTTTTTGTGGAAAGACATTGATTTCAGAGAAAAAAAAAGTCTTTTACAAGAAATGGCAGCTGTGGTCAAAGAAGGAGGGATTACATGCTCTTTTGAAGCAGAGAGGTTCAGCCTCAGATTCTAGCTGTGTTTCACCTGTTTTTTGAGTGCAAACCAGGGTCACTTCACCTTGGTGCTCTCTGAAGGAATCCCTATTCACTGACAGCTCTGTCCCCTCAGCTGAACAAACCCACAGAAAGGGTACACACTGTTAAAGAGGCAGAAGGCTGTGGCACAGAGATAAGAGGTGTTTTAGGGATCTGAGACAGCTAAAGGAGGTGGTAATTTCCTTGGGGAGAGCCCACTGGTGCCTAGCATGTCCCTCCCATTACCAAAGGATGGCTGTGTTAGGTAGTCATGCCACTGATTTTTTTGTGGGATGCAAGAAATATGACATCTCCAATATGGAGACTTTAAACATAAGCAGGAACCCACTCAGAAGCCATTCAAAGCTGAGTTCTCTGCACTGTGGATCAGGGCTCTGCTCTCCAGGAGGAAGGTGGGGAATTCAGCAAGGGGCACGAGGCAGTGAAGGCACTCGCTGTCTCTTGACAGTGTTTAAAACATCCCAGCTTCATTCCACACTGCAGCGAAACCTTGTTTCTGAAACTTCAGCACTTCTTTGTGAAATGACATTCTTGGTCTGGAGCCAGCCTGAAAAGACAGTCTCTGAGATTGTCAGTTCAGCTTTAGCCCAAAGAATGATCAGGGAAAAAAAAAAAAAAAAAACTATTACAGCTTGACAGCTGTTTTTGACTGTGTGGAATGGGTTGGTGGGATAGGGCCAACTGGAGCAGAGTAAAACCTTTTTGTGAGGGTTTTTTCTTTTTCTTCCTAACTGATAGGAGTTGGCAGAGGCCAAGGGCTGAGAAAAGTGCAGTACCTGAACTACCCCAAAAATGAGCCCTCCAGTTACAAAAGGACTTGAAATATGTGTCTATCACCAGGTCCAAGTGCCATGTCACCCCCGATACGCCCATGCATAAAGGATTGATACCTCTAACTGCTAATGTAGTAGGTAAGGAAATTCCATAGCTAGGTTTGAAGAAAGAAGTGAGGACTAGAAGAGCCTGTTGGGTCACTGAAGCTCAGTCCCCTGCTCTTCCCAACAGCTACTGCACATCATCACTTTCACAGATGGACCTAGTTACTGGAGAGATAGTTTTTCTGATATTGTAGCAATGTTTCCATGAGAAACCTAGATGAAAAAAAAAACCTGTAGAAGAACATGTCTGTTTGGTTTTCCCCTAATCCAAAGTATTGGTCTTTGGAGGGATTTAGAGTTTTCTCTTATTTCCTATTTCAAACTGGACTAGAATCGTAGAATCATAGAATAGCCCAAGTTGAAATGAACCCACAAGGATCCTCAAGTCCAAATCCAGAAATTTAGACTCCAAATTCCAATTTGAATCAATCTTCTTCTGGGAGGACATTTTGAAGGTAAAGCATGATATATATATATATATATTATTTATTTATTTTTCCTCCCCACTTTTCTCCAAGATCTAGAGAAAGTAAGGTTGAGAAAACTAAAAGTGTAACTCATGCAATTTAAATACCTGATTTGTAGTACAGGTTCATTCCTGAAAAGATATCCAGTCTGTTGTTTCTGGATAAGAAGATGATAAATAGAATGATTTATAGACTCATATTGTCCCTCAGAAAATAAAATAGGGGGATAGCTCCTGATAACAGTAGATGCTGGTTTCCTGCTGAACTCCAAGTCTTAGCTGGACACTAGATATCTTAGATCTGAAGAAGTTAGGAACTGTCTGCTTTGTATATATCAGGAGAAAGGTTTGATTTTGATTTGGTTTTAGGCTACCTTTTTCCTTCTTCTGGCAATACTTTGTCACTGATCCTGATGCATAGACTGTGCCAAAGAACCTAGGTCAGTAGAATATGAGTCAGTAGGAAGCTACTCTGGAGCATACATATTCCAGAGTTCTGCTGTTCTTTTCATCTTCTCTGTCATCTGGGTGGTTTGTGAATGAATCCTGTAAAACAGCATACCCATCCAGCTGTTCATGGCTTGAGGTGACAAGCTGATATTGACAAACAGCATGTGGAAGATCTTTGTTTGTGGGCATTTATGGAGCAGGTGATCCATCTTACGGGGCAACTTTGAGATACTTCTTGCTTCCCATAGAAGCAACAAGTCTTTTGCTTCTATGGGAAGCACTTCATTTGCTTCCTTCTTCCCTAGACATCCAATGAAATGCAAAGCAATTAATAAAGTGCAGTAAATGAAAGATGAAGGTACAGAAATGCTTTGAAGTCTTACACTATAAATCACATGGGGTCAACTTTCCTGACCTTTCAAGCCATGTACTAAGATATTTATACATGCAGGAGCCCCTGAAGCATGTACAACTTACATTGGAAACCTGGGGACTTCCTTGGGGATATCAGTGAGCATCAGTGAAGGCAAGACTGGTGAGAATTGACTGGACCTCCAGAGTGATCCATCAGACCATGAGGGAAAAAAAAAAACACATGCATACAGAGAGCTAATATGGTGCGAGCCAGGACCAACGCTCATTTCTTTTACTGGATGGAGATTTGGATTACTCAGAAGGCCTTGCACCAGCACAGACGCACGTTGGGAATGTTAGCCCCCGTGGAGGAGTTGCTCAGCTATGTGTATCCTGGTAGGAAAATATTCCCTCTCCTCTCCCAAACCCATTTCATAGTTTTGATTAGGCAGACTTTAGTTTCTATCTTCCTTTTAAGTACCAGGAGTTATCCTTCTCAGTCTCTCCAGTAGCTTCTTTCCATGATAAAAACCACATATATATCAAGAAGGCAGAACATATGTTTTCTATCGCTTCAGGGCTCCAGTTGCAAAAAAGACACCCCAGCCTCTGTCTCCATTTTTTTTTTTTTTTTTTTTGTTAAGCACTGGTATGTAATGTTTTTACTTGCTGCGTACAGCAGCTCTAACTCTCTCAGGACCCTAATGCTAAAGGAGACAAGCAGGCATTTTAGTTTCAGTGTTTTTCTATTCTGCTCTCATATTTTGCCAGTTCTTTTGGGAGGAGAAGTACTGACTTTGTTTATCTAAAATCAATCTTATTCAGGTTTAAATTGTCTCTTCAGCTTGCAAGCAGAAAGATGGAAACATTTGCATCTTGCTATAAACAAGTACGATTCAGCTTATATACGCACGTGTGAACAACGTATAATCTGAGCATTTCATCTTTTTTTCTGAAATAAGATATTTATGTTTTAGCCAAAACCATCCCTGCCTCAGGCTTCTCCTCCCTGAGAAGCGTCGAGTTTTCAGACTCTTGCGTGTTTACTTTTGTAGCCTGAACTGAGCCCTTCCCACTGATTACCAATGGTGATTAAGGTTAAATTTCAGCTGATTTTCACTCCAGGATGTGACACTAAATAACCCTGAGCTCTTTGAAAGAGCAGCCACCACCTCCATGGAGAACAGGTGGGATTTGAAGCTTGCAGGTCCTTTGTAGGTTATTTCAGCTTGCAACAAAGAGATCTGGAATAATTACATGGAAACTAATGATACTGGAGTCCAGTCCTACCTGTCTTGTTTAACTGTGCAGTAGGTCTTTAAACTTCTATTTCTTCCATGTGTTTACTGTCCTTTCCACATCCCCCCATTAGATTTGTGCTAGTCTGAATCAACCCCACCTGTCTGCAGGGAATGAATGAATTTCCAGCACACTCACTCAGCACTCCTCGCTTGCCACTGAAAAAGCCCCTGAGACCTAGTGACAGAGCAGTCAACACTATTAAAACATATAAAATACCTGTGAAACATTCTCCTCCTAGGAGCTGACAAGTTGGGTTTGCCAGCTCTTAGCCTCTTTAAGGTTATGTTGAAGCACCGTATTAGCCCTAGAGAAGGGGTTTCTGTAGTACTTGAAACTGAACTTCTAAATCCATTTGGGCTCAAATATTACTTTGGATATATATTTTCAGATACTTCTGGGTTGGGCCACTATCAGCACAACTGGGAAATGTGTTCACTCTTTAGCTTCAGGATCTTGGTGGTTCCAGTTAACCAAGATGTCAGTATTTAGTGACATTTAATGCATTTTCTTGCACATTAACTCCATTTTATGGGCAGAAAAATGATAGGCAGTTTCTTGTGTGAATGAGCCTTTAATCTTTCATGAGTCCTGATGCTGAGAGCTTACAGTATGTGGTGGTGGTGGTGAGGTCAAAGCAGGCTGCAGACACTGAGTGAGCAGTGGGATTCTTACAGCATAGAATCGTTTGAGTTGGAAGGGACCTTTGAAGATCATCTGTTGCAGCTCCCTGCGATGAACGGGGACACCTACAGCTCGATTGGGTGCTCAGAGCCCCTCCAGCCTGACCTTGAATGTCTCCAGGGATGGGGCGCCCACTGCCTCTCTGGGGAACCTGTTCCAGTGCTTCACCACCCTTACCGTAAAAAAACTTCTTCCTTACAGCCAACCTAAATCTTCCCTAATCTCCCTTCTTGAATAGGTCTGTCTTATGGAACTGCCGCCTCCCTTTTTCTCTCCCACCTCACCAAGGCAGTGTTCCTTTCCCAGTGTCACTTTTCCAGTGGCTTCTGCTGCCACGGCTGCAAGCATAGAGGGGACATTCCACATATTGAGGAATGGAAAGAGAAATAAGCACTGTGCTGTGGTGTCCCTATCAAGAGGAGACCCACGGGTGACAGGGAAACTTGGCTATAACAAGAGATAGTGGTGTACAGTGGTGTATCTCTGATTTCTGCATAAAGTACATCAGGAGAGAACCGGGGCAAAGACTAGGGGGAGAGAGAAGGAAGGAGCAGGTGTGACTGAGTCTGTAGTCTTGGCTGAGTGGCAAAAGTAGAACCTAGGGCTGCTGATCATGACAGCCCCCCACTGCCTCCCCTGAATTATTGCCTTGATTAGCATGATGTCTTGCCCCCGGCAACCATGTGCCATAGAGTCTATGGAGGAAAATATATGAGTGTTGAGAATAATTGGTTCTTTGATATTAGATTGCACAAAGGTCAAAGTGTACTGTGGAGAGCGAGACAGCTGAAAAGTCACATTCCCTGCAGGCGCTGTGGCACTGACCTCTTGTGCCTGCGAAAACTGGGAATCACAGATAATCTGTTGCAATGCCATGGCTTCCTGCACCGGGGGACTGCAAGATTTCAGTGCAAACACTATGGTGTCTCAGCTGGCAACACTGGAGCTCTTTGTAGCACCAGGTCAGGTTGTGTGTGGGGGAAGTTAGGTAAGGTTTTAATGTTACATGATGTGTCCTGTTGCATTATTCTAACAAATGGGACACTAGAAAGCTGCTTGGCTGTCTGTCTGTGCACCAGCCCAAGGATGTTCTTCTCTCTCCTTGAACTGTGGCAGCTCTGATTTTCTTGGGACAAATCTAGTACCTGTGAAGTGTCTTGCTGTCTATATTTGTGGAAATTCTGCCAGTCAGTATGGCTCAGGTCTCCATTAACCATGACAGAAAGTCCCAAAAAGCAGAAGAACTTTTCAAACTGCTGTCCAAAAACCTCTCAATGTGGAACCTCCTGCCAACATCCAACATGAAAATATTGGCTAAAGCCAAGTTCTGCAGTGAGCAGTGTCCTTATTTCCTTCCTCCTTTCCTTGACTCTCTTCTCCCACCACTAGAGAACTGACCTAATCTTATGACTTTTGGAGGTGCTGCAGGTTGGTTTTGTAATACTTTGACTTAAGGTGAAATTTTCCCAATAATTGTTTAGGGAAAAGACTGGGGTTCGAAAGGAAGCTTCCTTTCACTAGAAGAGATATCGTTAGTCTTGTTTGCATGCAGCAGTGGGATTCAGGCTGATTTTACAGTCAATCCCCATATTCCAATCACCATAGGGTGTTATGAAGAGGTATCAGTAGTATGACTATCCTGGCTGTTTCTTCACAAAAAGGAGCCTGTGTAGAGGAAAGCAAATACATGCTGCCTGTTCTTGATGCTTTCCAAGCCAATGCCACTCAACACCCCAGGGAACACAGTCTTGCAAGGTTTGCTTTCCAAGGCCATCGTTTTGTTGATGGCTTGCTCAGGGCTGAATGAGAAACCTGGACACAAAGAGCCATTTCCTCCTGCTGCGCTGACCCCTGTTCAGGTCCACTGGCCACCGACACATTAAAGTCAAGACCGTGCAAAACTTCTCCGGGTGTAGTGTGAAATTTGCTCCAGAAGAGCAGAAACATCTGGTTAGAGCCAGGAAGTGGTTGCTGGCTGGGTTTGGCAACAAGGGAACGTGCAGTTAATGCACTCTTACCTCATCAGTAGGTGTCACTGCAGCAAAAGACAGGGTCCAGTGGAAAGTTTCAGAGGGGAATAGAGAGGGTACTTCAGCCAACCAACCAGATGCAGTTAGTTCAGTGCTTCCTGACTACGGCCAGGGAACAGCTATGGATCTGGGTTTATGAATTGCTTGTAATAAGGCTATAGGAAATGAGAGATTAAGGAAATGAGTCATTAAGTGATTACAAAGACATGTGGAGTGCACACAGTTGTGGCCGCCAGTAAGAGAGCATTGAGCAACTGTAAATTTCTTCTACGGGGATTTTGGGAATGTTCCTGCTGAACTTGTATGCAGTAGTGAGTTACGGTTCGGTGGATATAGCTGAAATGAACCGGTAGCAAGTTTCAGTCACTCTTAGCAGAGAACCCACAAAAGAGTTCAAAAGAGTTTTCTTCAGCTCAAAATCATAGAATTGTAAAATGAATCATAGCATGGCTTGGGTTGGAGAGGACCTTAAAGATCACCTAGTTCCAAGCCCCTGCCATGGGCTGGTTGCCCCCCACCAGATCAGGGGGCCCAGGGCCCCAGCCAGCCTGGCCTTGAACACCTCCCTCTTGTTGCCAGGCCTGGTGACCAGGAGAAATATTGCAACAATTAAAAGATGGCCGCCTTCTGATTCTGTATGATTGAGGTCTGGGATTCAGTGTGGATGCAGCAGCTTTAACCAATGCTTAGGGAAGTACAGATAGGTCTTGGGTCTGCAGAGAGCAGGGGTAGGAAGGGAGCAGCACGGCTGCACTTGTTCAGCAGGTGCACTCTCCTCAGCTGGTGTGCAGATGCTCTCTGGTGTGCCTGGAGGCCTTTGTTCACACCACAGTGAACCCGCTTCCGTTTCCAGCCTCTTGGACAGCAACCTTTCTGGAGAGGCAGCCCCCTCCCTCTTCCCCCGCAAAGCCAGTGCCGAAGGTCCGTAACTGAGCTCTGTTCATTTTAAGAGTCCAGCACTTCCGAGGCAGTACGGGAAGAAGGATTCAGAAGTTGCCGCTCCAGGCAGCTGGGATAAGTCACTGAACCCATTAAAATGGACCCTCCACATGGCTTGGCGTCAAAAAATATCTTTTACATCCTTTTCTTTTGAGAAGCACAGTCAGGAAAAAAAGGGTCTGAAACCCAGGGCAGGTCAGTCCTGCTTCCTGCTGTCAAGTGTAATGCCTAGGCATACAGTATGGAAGGAAGAGATGAGGCAGTCAGGTATCTTTTGAAGCTCTCCTAATGCTGGATGTGTCATATAATGGTGATTACCTCTCCCATATTTTTGTCTCCCACACCATAACAATGCAATCTCTGCATACCAAGTGCAAACAAAACCCTTTCCTATTTGATCTTGCTCCCTTGTTTTCCCTTCTAGTGTGTAACTAGCTGTATTAGAAGGCAGAGACACTTCCAAATAGTCTCCAATGTGCTGGCAGATGGGATAGCATGGAGCAGAAAAGCCACTGCTCATGCTACTACAGCAGAAGCTGTCCTCCAAACATCGGTGTGTGATGGAAGCTTCTGACCTTATGACTTTAAATCAAACTAGATAAGAGAGCCAAAGAGTGGGAGGTGAAACAGAAGCCCAGAGAGTTTAAATGATTTGTCATAGCCGATCTGGGACTGGTGCCCAGGCCTTCTAAGCACAGCTGGGTGATGATATTATTGTTATTATTATTAATAATAATCATGAATATGCCAAAAGCTGGTGCTAGGGTAGTACTAAAAGAGATAACTAAAATGGGCAGAGCGTGGTGAATATTTTTGGCCAAGGAACATATCAATGTCAACATCTTTCAAGATTTCTCAAACATTTTCTAAACAAAACTTTTGAAGGGGTTTTGAAATGGGACCTTACAATTAGTAACAGACATCAAATTTAGAAGAAAAAAAGAAACTTTTTCAAAGACCAAAGTTAGTAAGAAGTGTAAAAATCCCTTCGATTTCATTGCAGTGAAACATTTCAGTCAGATCCAAAATCAACCTTTTTTTTTCATCCAAAACCTCAGAAGATTATCATTTTGGTTGAGCCTGTTTTCTCCCTTCTGATTTTCCATTTTGGTGACCAGACCAAAATATGTATCACTCACCAAGCTCCGCTCATAAATCCTAACAAAAAAATGTGTCCCATGGACTACATTAAACTTTATTATGTAGAGTTTTCAACAATGAAAATCTCTCTCCCAGGCATTTTAACTACATCACCACAGTAACTGTCCTACCATGCTGCAACTTCTACTACAATATTTCTTTGTTGCACAGATAACTGTGACCAAGCCCTTGCTAACGTAATTCATGGGAGGGAGCAGCATGATTGAAACAATACTCACGCTTCAGAGTTGACCTCTAAACCTATCATAAGTCACAAGTGTCAAAATCAAGCAAGGTTATACAGGGAGGTTATGAAATTTCATCACTTATACAGATGTTGGGTTTTCTATGCCATAATGACAGTTGGGCAACTTAATTAATTGTGTATGTCCTAATGAAAAGGACAAATGGACTGTATTTTCTTTATGTTGTTTTTCATTTTTAGACGATGCTAACTAACTCTTTCTGCAGTAGTTTTATTTAGGGAGTTGTGGTTTTTTTCAGGGGAATTTGTTTTGTCTTTTTTTTTTTTCTTTCTGCTCTGTTTTTTTTACAGAAGTTCCTTTTTGTTTTCTTTGTTAGCATTGCTTGGTATGAGACAATGCCCCAACATCTTTCATTCTAAGCAAATGCAGCCAAGAGGCATATCAGGGAGGTATTTGCTCCCTGATGAAAGTTAGGGAGGAGTAGAAGTCACTGTTCACAGCACAATGTTTACAAAAGCTCAGGAAAGGAAGGAGAAAAGCCATGTGCTGACAGTGAACGTGGAAAATTAAGCAGAAGCAAAGTAACCGATCTAGCAAGAATTATACCCACCGATTGGTCGTCTACTCCTCCTGCACAAAATGCCAAGTGATCGTAAATGATCAGGAGCAACTGCAGTTATGTTTCATTGGAAAAGCTCCCTCAGTGCTATCTTCTGAACTCCATTCTTGTCCCAGGAATACTTTTCCACAAACTCATCAATATCCACCAGCAGGAAGGTTTAAAGCCTTGTTGTGCCTGACGTTGTCTGAGAGAAAAGTACTCCCCACTAATGACTAACCACTTCTGTTGGTCCCTCTGCCCTGCAAACAAGAGAGATCTGTATAACAGGGGGTAGGCATGAGTTTTTGGATGTATCCAAGCTCAGGTTCAACAAACACACCTGGGCAGCCCCAAGAGTTCTCTAACTGCTTGGATTTTCCTGGAGACATCTAATTAATTCCAGGGTTTTTCAGAAGTATCTGGAGTTTCCCAGAGAGAACGGCCATTGAGAGGCTGCACTGTGTGTGACTATCAGGAGCCCATTAATTCTGCCCTGTATGAGCATGATAACACACGGAAGAGATAAATCAATTTGGCAGTCTTGCCTTCAGCTTGTGCACACAAAAGTGTAATCCCAGGAGCCCTCTAAACCTGTGCATATTGAAGGTAGGATTTTCCTTCCCTTTTTTTTTTCTTTCCAAGAAAAATTAAAATGAACATCAATAAATTTGGGTGTCAGAACACAGAGAGAGTGGGAAAGCAACAGTGCTGAAAACACACCATCAGTGGGAGACCTACTTATGGCTCAAGATATCTACCAGAGGAATAAAGAACAAGAGCTGTACCCAGCTGTCTGCCATAGATGCACTAAGATACAGGCAGCAGCTACTTTCCTCCACTGATTTCAGAGACAGACAGGCTCTGACAGTCCGTTACTCCAACTCCCTAAATATGATCTTAAACTGACCGATGACAAAGCTGCCTGCAATGTTTGCCATCTGAGGATGGCAGTGTGGCTTGTATGAGATAAGATGGATGGTCGCTCTTACAGTACTTTGATCTTGAGATGCCAGTAAGACCTGGGAAGATTGACTTTCCCCTGCAGCGCATACAGTTCCCATTGGGATGGCACGGGTCCACCCCAGGGCAGCAGGAAAAGGGAATCATCGTTCACCAGATTAAGTGAATAAAGAATCACACAAAGCACTTGATTTCTCATCCTGGCTCAGTTTCTGGAACAAAATAGTATGGCTCTGTAGAGAGCTAATAAGCTGAAATTTGATGGCCTGCGTTTGTACAGGAAGTGAAATCCTACCTTCAGATGTCTTCTTCTGGCTTTACAAATCTGGATGATCTGTAGATTTCCATACACAGAGTTGACATTCTAACAAACGACAGAAGTATTCTCTTCTCTACACAATGAAATGTCATGCAAGGGTCAGCAGATGATGTGCTACCCCTTGTTCTTCACCCCTGGCACTGTATTCAACACCAGACTTCATGTCTTGTCTCCAGCTCTACTATTCTAGTTTACCCCCTATATCTAAGAATTCATCATGTAGCACAGCAGATATTAATGACATTTCAAGATAATTCTGAAACTGTAAATAAAATGAACAAACGTGGTTGGGATTTGCAGTCTCTGCAGGCTACCATTCAAATCCACTTCTTTTTTCTTATTCATTCCAAGGCTCTACAAAGGCATTCAGGTGATATTTAACGGATAGCTATATTATGTTGCTACTGATATTTATGTTCCTGTGGATTCAAGAGGCACCAGCTGAAATTGGGGGTCAATTATATGTATGTAGGATGGCCCATTGCTTGGAAAAACACAAGGGTGGTGTCACAAGGCCATAGAAGGACAACTAAACACCCCACTCTAGGTGCAACAGATAAACCTGGGGAATATGTACTCCTCAGATGGAAACAGCCATAACAACACCCAGTAAAGAGGAGTTTGTGTGGGGAGGAAAAGGGAAGAAAAAGGAAGAAAAGAATCCAACCAGAAGTTTTTAGGTGAGAAAACTAACTCCACCCTCATAATTGCTGCATTAGAAAGGGTTTTAAAGGGTGTGTAGCATGTCCCTACCAAAGACAACATCAGATTTACCCAACTTAGATTTTTAGTATTATCCAGTGATGATGTCTCCATAGCCTACCTCTGAAAGTAGTTAGTGCCCTAACTGCTTGGACTCTTTTTCCTTTTTCTGATCTTGGTATATAATCCATCATGGGCATGAACAAGAGGTGATTTGCCACCTCTCTATTGCTGTCTTCCCAATATTGGAAGATCCCGTTCTGCTGCACTGCAATTCAAAGCAATTCCACAACATTCTTAAATTTGCTTTGAAAGTTACTGTCTTTAGCACATTGAAAATGAAAATAAGTAAATAATGCCACCATGAAAACAAACGCCTGTGTTTAGAGGCATTCATGCACGAGGGGATGGGGCAAGTGGCCAGTGGTGGGGAGGAACAAAGAAACTTCTCTGGTCCTTGCCTTGACCAATGAAAGAGCAGCCCTAGGAGTTTGCTCCAGCAGATTTAAAAAAAATAATAACAGTCCTCCTTCTCCCAACATGCTAAATCTGATCCTTGCTAATGTGAATTAATACCAGGTTTCAGTGCAGCCACTGGGGTAATGTGATGCTCTGGAGTGCTGTAATCCTAAACAGAGCATTAGGAGAGAAGCTCCCACCGCAGCTGTGGCTCCTTGCAGGTGTTTCTTCCCCAGGCAGCCCCCCCAGCAGCAAGTCTGTTGCTGTGTGAGAGGCATGGGTTCTGGGAACTCTGTCATGTTCAGACAATAGTCTGAAGACATGGGCTGATCCAGAGCTGGTGGTACCAGGAGGAGCAAGGGAAGAAGTTCAAAGTGACATGTGCTTCTGTTTGCTATGTAGAAAGGGAGAGAGAGAGAAAAAAACAGGTAAATGAAGGAAATGTATCTCTGCTTTATCCCCCCTGCTTTATTCCCTTTCCCTGTGTACATATGCACTCTTTGTTCATTCGAGTGGTGTTCCCATTGCCCCTGTCTCTGCCTCGTTACTTTCCCTTATCCTCCCCCTTAAGCAAGCTCACACATTTCATCAACAATCCCCATATTCATTTTTTTCAGGGCACCAAAGGGAAATAGAAGTCTCCTCAGCTAAGTTTGGTGTCCCTTGGGACTGCCCTACTTTCCCTCCACCCATCCTTCACCACCCTCCTCCCCCAAGCCCTGCACAGTGCCTGTCTGCAGCCACAACTCGATATTGGGTTACAACAGGCCTCCAGCTGACCCAGTGGGTTCATCCTGTAAAAATACCGCTTGTGCTGTTCATCTCTCTGATTACTCTTGGCTTGTAACAGGTGGGACTGCCAACTTGAAGGGGGAGGGCAGGATGGAAGAGTGGCTCTTTAGCTGCATGCCCTCTTTGGAGAAGATGAAAAAGACCTGTTTGTTCACTCTTCTGTCTTTGTCCCTAAGATCTTGGGTTAGTAAGAAAAGAGTTTTGTGTGTGTCCTTTTTATTTTATTTTTTTTAAGTTCAGCATCTCTGAGGTCAACAGAGGGACAAGAGTAGTGCTTGCCTAGCTTAATTTCTTAATTTTCTGTTTAGATGCAAGTCCCTGTCAAAGTCCCAGCTGACTTCTGAGATCCTCTCACCACTGCAGAACAGGTCAGAAATTTAATTAGTTTAATGACAAATTCAATGCTTATTAATTGTCACTTGGGAGAAGAACCGCTCTTTTTGGCTATTGGCTCATGGGCTTTCTATCTTGGATGTACTCAGGGAGTGGAGAAAGAGGACAGAAACAACTAACAAAGTACTCTGAGTACTAGAAATGGATATTGGAGGGAGGAACTTCTATTTAATTCAGTGTTGCAGGTCAGATTTGAACAGTTTGCAACGTGGGTGTGTTTCAGATGTAGATTGTAACTCAATGGTTTGTTCCAGTTCCGTGGTGATGTAACACAAGAAGCATTGTTCTAAATTGTGAAAGAGTTTCCTCTCACTTTTGATAGCAACTTTACATTCTGTCTGGATTCAGGTAGTCGTGAACTGCTTGGTGGCCCATATTTGCCCAGGTAAATAAGGAAACACATGAAAGGTTCTTACATGAAACAGGTGGATTTCATTTTGTTCCATTAATCTCATTACATACTACTCACTTCCTAATGCATTCTTCCAGCGAAGACTTATCTGGTATAGAAACACTGGATTAATTACAGTGAGATGACCAGATACTTAGCTGGTGATTTTCTAATTCTCTCGTCACCTGCTCTGTATCTCATCTACAAGATTCTAAAGACTTGTATGGAGACCTTCAGAGCCAGGTTTTTCTGGCTGCAATGAAGAATTATTTAAGGATACTGCCACCAAGCTGGATGTATCCTGCACAGCAGGGAGAAGCTGATGATAGGAATTGACTGTCTCCTAGATTGACAGCAACCTCCAAAGCCAACAAAGCCAAAGTGATGTAAAAAGGGAGAGAGGGCACTGTACCAGCCAGATTGAAGGACTTCAGAGTCATTTGTTCAAAGGGGACATTTCTGTGTGTCCACATAAAACAATTTAAGTACTGATACTTTCACTTTTCAGCTAACAGTGACTTCTGTCTTCCTTTCTACATTTTGTTCTATTTCATAATGAAAACCAGAAAGCGAATTTAATTTCCCATTTTTCTGTTCAAGCAATTCTACTTGGGAACTGTGGGCAATAGGAATTGTATTTTTCAAGAAATTTAGAGTTGCTGATGATGTCTGAAATATAATGCTAGGTCATTTCTACACATGGATAGCTGCAGAATCTTTTGGAAGAAACTCCTTTCTTGTCTCACGCTTGTTCCTGTTTCCGTGAGTGTCCTTTAAGTCACTCTGTACCTCACCTAAAAAAAAATCTGCAAATTAGAAAAAGGACAATGGTTTGTCTGTCTTTAATTCTACAGTGGCAAAACGAAGCACAAAAGACTTTATATAATATATTGTATTGTATGATATTTGTTTCACTTTACAGACTCAGGAACACTATGTTTCTTTATTCTTTTATGTCTTTCTTCCCTGTATTTCTTGGAAAAAGGAATTGGAGTTGTTGCTGAGAATTTAATAAGTTTAAAATGGACACATTTTCACAAAATTTCATCTGCCCAAATAGATCTAAGCCACTGAAAATATTTTCCTTTCTCCAGTAGGCATCATTTTCTTGATACCTTAATTGTCATAATCTTGCCATAATCTTCCTTTCTTGAGAGAAAACTAGACCAAGAAGCACAGGTATTTGAGAACTATAAGCATACCATTAAATAAAACTCTTTCTAAAAAGAAACTGTCTGTTTCTCCACCAGTCATAGAGATCCCCAAGTGAACAAGCTCAATGATGTTTTTTCCTTCTCAAGTCATTTTTAAAGGGTAAATTACCCTATTTCAGCTATAAGCTTCATCATCATGACTGCCTTAAAATCATAAAGCAGGTGACACAATTTAGTGTGTTTGTCATTGCTGTATTACAGTGCCTGCTTGGCACAAGGTTCCTAAAAGCCTCAGGAGTTGCTCTGGGGATGAATTTGGCCTGCAGGGGTCTTCCATTTACTTTGATTTATTGTGATCATTCAAAATGTATTCTCATTTGGATGGTCGGGGATTTACATGCATAGCTTCCATTAACACTAAAGGGTGATACCATTAAGACAAATGTACAGTTAATCTCTGGCACTGTAGAGATAAAAATAAACCTTGGAGAGTGCTCTGGCTGAGCTGGACATGTTCAGTGCCTGAGTTTAATTTCACAGCGTAAGGCAACTTTAAAATGCAGCTTTATAATTTTACTACCACTATCCTGTATTTCTTAGGGACAGGGAGAGGAGAGAAATTGGGGATCTGTTCGTGGGAGAACTGAAGGAAGATGAGATCCCTTCCTTCAAGACTCAGCATGAAGACAGAGTTTGACATGAATAGCAGGGAGGATCAGATGATTTCTCCTCTCTGGATCACTGTCATAGGATTGCTTTTGAGCACTAGGGTGGTTTTTGCTGTTATTTTAGCAGTGTCACAGTAACCTTTGGAGAGGGAGCTTCCTACCCTTTCACTGAAGTCATGCCAACTAATAGACCTATGTGAAACAAGAGAAGATCCGTACCCAGAAGAGCTAAAAACAGAAAAACAAGTAGGGTTAGATGGGAATTCAAATCTTAAGAGACAAGAAGCATCTTTTCATTGCTGAGATTAATGTAACTGATGTTGTGGTACATTTTTTTGACAAAGAAAGAGTAAGAAGGTAGAATTGCCACAGAAAAGTGCTGCTGAGGCATCTCGGATGTTCAGATGAAGATCATGTTAAGAGAGGAGGGAAGACTGTTACTCTAGGGGTATTAAGCTTGATAGTTTATTTTTCATTTGCTCAGGCTTGGGCACGAGACTTGAATGTAAGACCTTTCCAAAAAGGCATTTGACAAAGCCTATGAGAGCCTTTGTCCCACGATGACCAGGCTGTCTTGAGGAAATACGCCTACTGGCTTGTGAAAAGAAAACCCCGGCTTGTGTACTAAGACACCTTTCTCTCAGACATCTCTGTCGCTGGCTGAAATGGCTCATGCCCAGCCTCATCCAGCAAATCGAAGGTATACAGAAGCCAAGGGTCTGTCTAACAAATCTTTCCTCCAAGTCTTAACATTAGTTCTAATGTGATGCAGACCCTTTCCATGTTCTTCCAGCCGAGGAGAGGTTGTCTCTGATATGTGGAACATCCTGCTTCAGAGAGGTGCCCAGAGTAATGTGTCAGGTGCACATCATCGTGTTGGACCATAACAGGCAATGAGAAAGTGATGGCCTGAGGCATTGCAGTGGATGCAACACTGAATAGTCACTTAATCCCTGACCTAGAGCAAGGTGCTTCATCTTTCTGTACCTTCCTCTTTCTCCCCTCACACTTCTTCTCCATTTTCTTTATAGCTTCATTGAAGATAAAGCCTGGGAAAGCAACTTGTACATGTTTGCATTAGAGATTGTCACTAGTTGTTTTCTCAGTTGCTTTAGTGAAGCCATTATATGTCACCAACATGGACACAGACATACTTTGGCGTGGGCAGGAACCCCCTTTGGGGGTTATTCTGTCTGCAACTTTATTATTTTATTGGTCACCACAACATGTTTTAAGTAGTTCCTTGTCTTCAGCTGTAACTGAATACTGATTTTTGATAGCTCATTAGGCTCTCTTGCTATAGTAAAACGAATTCTATATTTCAAACATCACTAAACAGTTTTCCACTCCTCTGGGTGAATCCAAGTTTGCAAATTTTGCTTTGCTGTACAGTACCATTCAACAGCCTGACCCAGCAAAACTCCTACAGATCTCACAAGACCCTTGGCAAAACACAGAAGAGAAAATATTCTGTGTAAACAGCAAAAGGAAGCAGCGAGGAGGAGAGAGAATGAATGCAGTTCTCATTTATTTGCTTTTAGGGCTTTTTGTCTTCTTTTTGTCATCCTCCCCCCAGCCTTCTCCTACCCCCCGCACCCAAGACCAGAATATCATGCATGTAACAGAATCAGTTCCAATTAGAAGGTTTTGTTACAGCTGTAATAAGCTTTCACACAGGGAGAGTCCCTTGAGACCTATATTTCATCTCAACTTTCCCCACCGCATTAAACAGAGAGTTTGATTCTGAAAAACAGAGATCGAAATTCTCTCCTCCTGCACTCAACACTGGCAAGTAATGAGAATTGACAATTCCAAGGCTCAATGTGAAATTAGCATGGTCTGGACTGAAACTGCTGGTGTGATAACAGGTTTTGGGAATGTTTCCACTTCCATCTATTTATTTATTATTCTTATTAATTATTATTAAGCTCATGATTTGGCAGAGAGAAGGTGGGAGGAGGAAGAAGGGAAGAGAAAAGGGAGTCAGTAGCTTGGCAGCACACAGCCTAAATCTAAACACCACACATGCTTGCTATACCCTGGAAAAACCTGGATCTTACACAACAATTTCTGTAACAGCATCACTTGGATAAACCAGCAACTTACTTGGAAAGAATCTTTGCTTTCCTAGAATTCATGTAACTAAGAGATAAAATGACCTTGAGGGATGGCAGCTTTCCTCGTAAAATGCATTAACTCTTTCAGAGCGAGCCTCACTGAAAATCCCCATTTATCCATACTGTGGCAAATCAGACAGAACAGGACAGAGGCTCTACCAGTGGGTCTCTTTGTACTTACATCATCAGGTTTCCCATGCACCCTCAGGTCTGATGACTTAGAACCATAGAATCATTAAGGTTGGAAAAGACCACTAAGGTCGTCTGGTCCAACCATTAACCCAACAATTTAGAAGGGAGACTTTAAAACCATCCAGTCAGCATCGCCTGTATGTGCTGATAAACCTAATGCAAACAAATGACTTGACCCGACTTTGCTCCTTCCCACTCAAATGACCTCAGAACTGACGACTTGACCCACTTCGTCGTCCCTTGAAATGAACTGCCAGACAAGTTAACACAAGGTCTCTCCCAGAGTGATAGTCACTTGGATTGCTGTCTTGAACTATTTGTGTTCCCGTTGGTCCTACAGCAGTGACTTTTAGGATGAAGATGAGGAATGAGACAAGCAGCAACCAATCAAATCTTCTGTGCAGCTAATTGAGGAACGATCAGTGCTGTGCAGAGCAGAACTGACTGAGTGAAGACTCTGGGGCATAATGTTATTTGGCTGGATTTTCTGGCATTTAAAAATAGTGTTTTCTCTGCTGTAACTTTCCCCTTCAGAGGGCTGCTCTTCCCTCTGCCCTAGTTGCCTATTTTCACAACACCAGTAGGAATGCAATAATTCTTTTCACCCTCTGTCAATTTTGATCAACCTACAGATTCAAGGTTGTTAGTGGGTAACTGACAGAGTGAATGGTAATTCTTGTTTGCTTGAAAAAGAGGAAAGAAGAAAATTCAAAGTGATCATGGAAGCAGTTTTCTCAGGTCGTTTAGAGGGGAACAAAAGGGGTCGATCAGGAGAGAGAAGCAAAAGGAGCGATGAGCTGGATGCTTTTTACTAGTTACTCTATACCCAGATGTTATGTCTGTAAAGAAGCCTGTTTCATACTGCAGAATATTTCCACAAAGAGAGATTCTGACAGCTTCCACTTTTCTCTCATTTTACATGATGCTCTTAGACCAGGTGCTGCACACTTTTCGGAATTAAAGACCCCCACAAAGGCCTCTTTCCCAGACCAGAGCTATCCCAGCTGTGCTCAGACAACACTGACATCCACTTTCCCTTAAATTTGCTACTAGTTTGTCTTTGAAATGAAAACTCTCCTCCCTCTCTTGTCCACATTCCTGGGTTTCACCCCAGAGGTAGCTGTTTCACTGTCAATTGAGCTGACCATGAGAGATAAGTATTCCCTTCTGCTTCATCATGAAAAAAAGGACTGCAGAAGAGCTCTCTTTTCTATGTACTCCTCAGCTGTCATCACTCTGTGAAAGATCATTTAATGAATCTCCAGCAAGATGTTTGAAACGACGGGAAGGATGGATCTACCTTTTCAGCTGGACACTGGCGCACAGCTCCCCAAGGTGACGCAGCTTTGTGCATTTCTCTGCAAAGACAGCAATGTTAAAAGTAGAGCTGCTGATGGAAAAGCAGCAAAGAGCTGTGCAGGGAAGGGGAGATAGATGTGGCTGTCCTATCTCTTAATTTCTCTTAGGGGTTTGTATAGCTGGGAAATGGGGAAAAGGTGGACTGTCCACCCTTTTCCCCATGGCCCCAAGTCCTGATAGAAAGATGAAAGAAAGAGGCCTACAAAGCAATGAAGTGGCAACCTATCCAGGCCAGAAGTTTGTGCAGTAATTCTGCAAGAGCTCATAGGAACACACACACCTCTGGCTGCTGGAACCTGTTTGACTGCCAGAGGGGACATGAGCCAGAAGACCAGGTCACCCAAGAAAAAAAAATAAAAACAAAAATAAAAACTCAAAACCAACAACAACAAAAAGAAAGAAATAGCACACAGAGCTCTTCCAAAATACCAACAGAATCAGCCCCATGACAGGCTCATTGAAGATAAAGGGGTCTCCACTAGGGATGAATTTGCTGTGGTATAATTAATTCCCCTTTGTAACAGTTGCCAGCAGGGATATCTGATTAAAAATCTCTCCCTCTTCCAATAGGAAGCACCTCCTGAAGCACGGCACCTCCCTTCCATTCCCCACAGTAGGAAGCACCAGTACAAGTCCCAGTGTGAGACTTGAACCTGCAGTGACCTCCTGAGCCCTGCAGTGGAGAATATATTAGCCAGTGAGTCATGTTGACTCTGGCTTGAATCTACATGGGCCTCTTCTTTCATACCAGAGAAACCACGTTCATACAGCTATGGACCTTGCCTGTATCGGATGACCCTTAATGCATGAATTGGGTGGTGCTTGTTGCTGACATCCTTGC
The DNA here is from genome assembly GCF_002078875.1 of Numida meleagris. Classification (NCBI taxonomy): domain Eukaryota; kingdom Metazoa; phylum Chordata; class Aves; order Galliformes; family Numididae; genus Numida; species Numida meleagris. Next base: position 57,299,886 of record NC_034413.1, read on the forward strand.
CTGGAGGAAAGGAGTGAGCAATGGGGTGGAGATGTCAAAATCCAGTTCCTCAAGAAGTTACATCCTCTCTGTAATTTAGGATGTAGAAGAAATTGTCATCCAATTTGAACATTAAAGACTAAACCAGCACTCTGAATAATGGAAATAACGACTTCTCATTCTCTGTGGGTGGCCTTTTCTTTATAGAGATCCTTGCTTGTGTGAAACTACATCTTTTTGAGGAGCTGCTTTTTACTTCCTTGCGTGCCTTTCCTGTATAGAGCCAACTCATCATCTGTTCTTTGTTCCCTCGTGATGGTACCTTTTGGCCTTCCAAACCACCTCCTGCTGTGGATGAGCTAGCAGAATTGGTAGCCACTTCTGGCTCCCTTTCTCCATTCTCCTTATAGAATCACCAGTCACTTGGGATCTTCTCAGATCCCGTCTGTGTGCATAGGTTCAGCAGACAGGTTGGAGCAGCGTGCAAGCGGACAATCAGACGACCCCGCATGGAAAACCTAAGGTTTGAGAACGAGAGCTTACGACCTAATCAGCTGATGGCATTCCTAGAACTCTGCTGGGAAGCAGCAGCTTCCAGATGAGAAGCAAGACCAAGCAAGCCTCCCAGCCACAAATGCTGTGGGTGGGTCTGTTACTCACACAGGGATGATTATCTTCAGCTTTCAGGCAGGATGCCAACCTGACGATATGCAGAAGGGATTTTGCCCACTAGTGAAAAGCAGCCTACTCTCAGCTGGATGGAGCAGCTGGTCAGCAGGACACTTAATCACACTTCACTTGAGGTACTCAGGTGTTTGAGAGTTTAATGCAAGATAACACTCTGCGTCTGGGTAGGGCACTCTGTATCCGCTCTTAAGGATAAGCTGATGAACTCTAGCTCCTTCTGCTGATATTTGCCAGGATACTAGCTATTTCAAACAGAGGTTATCCTCTGCCTGATTCTCTCTATCAGCCTGATAACCACCAGGATATTTGTGCTTTTGCCTGATTGTCCTTCTTTGCAGCTGAACAAAGAGAGCGTTGTTTCCAGGATATCAAAACTAAGTTCACTTTGATGGGCCTAAATTACCAGCTGTATATCAAGGGAAAGATATCAGCCAGACCAACACCTCCTTTCCCAGTTCCTGCATCCCCCAAGCTCCTGCCTCTCAGAAATATGTTGGCATCTACTCACAAGCACTCATGCAATCCTGAACTCTCATTGATGCCATTACCTACTGACACCACTAATGGTCTGCAAAGAAACACAAATTGATGTTGATAGGAAGCCTGAGAAAGCAACAGAGGGATTTACTGGTCAGGAAAACACTAGTTTTTCCTTTCCTTATTCATACTGTGGTTCATTGGGCTGTCATGTAACGCAAATAACATCCATGGCATTAGCCTGTATTCAAAATAAATGCTTCCTGTGGTTCTTAGATAACTTCATCACATAGCACCTGAAAGTTTAAAAAAAAAGGAAAGGAAAAGGTTGTTCATTGCCTTCTGTGCTCTACTGATACATGTTTGTCCTGCAGACATGAGTGCGTGGGCTGCACAGCTATAATTCTGGTTTCTATATACTGTACCTTTAAATATGAGTAGGCAGTCTGCCTGTACGACTGGGAGGGTGTAAATCTGGAAAGACATTTAAGAGAAAAGAAAAAGAGATACCTTTTGCAGTGTCATTCATGTAAGAAAGCACAAGATAGAACAGATTTAATGGGAAACATGTAATCCACCCTGAAACCCAGGTTCAGTGGTTATCCAGAGCAAGCAATATCAGATAAATTTCCCTCACCAGAACTGCTCTCTGAGGAAACCTCTGCTCCAAGAGCTGGCTGTACTGAACAGCCACTTGGATGACCCTGCCTTAAGGCCGGCTGTTTCTGAGGCCAGCAGTTCCTCAGTGGAACAGCACAACAAACGCCATGCACAGATCCTTCTGAGAAGGACCATGTGGTCGCTAACAGCCCAGCCAGTGGGTCTCCAAAACACCTTACAGCCACAGTCTCCATGCAGACCTGAAGGAAGCAATAGTCTGGCCAGGGCTGCACTGCTGCTCCCCTGCCACACAAATTTGTTTTGAAATATCTTCAGCCCATTGGTGCCAGGGAGTCTCTTGCAGATGCTCCAAGACAACAGCCTCTAAGCAGGTTAGGTCTACACCACAGGGGGAGGAGTGGTTTGAGAGCACAATTAAGCACCCTATAGCTTAAAGCTTCATCACATTGTTGGCTGCAGCTCAAGCTTGAAATGCCCACATTTGGGTTTAGGAAGGGCTAAACTTGGCATAACTCTTGATGGGATGGACCACAGCCTAAGGCATCATCTACAGTTCCCATTTGTGCAGACTCAAGTAGATGAGAGCTCAGGCCCAATTTAAGGCCACAAACTGGTTCCTCCCCTGGCACTCAGCCTATATCCATGCCCACATGCATGGGTTTGGGCCCATGCAAACATACCACAGTGGTTCCATAGACACTACTGTGTAGCAGCTACACTCAGTTCTTTTTACCTTGTATGTTTTCCAAGCTCTCCATACCCATAGTGTTACTGTCCTTTTTCTTTCCAAATGAAGAAGCAGGACTTCCCCAGAATCCAGCACCAAACCATTGCCAGAAGTAGAAGAACAACTTAGCCCTTCTGACTCCAGTGCCGCAGGCTTTGTCTGCTAGACAGCAGTGCTGGTCATGTTTGAATAATGACATTATCTCTGCTAGACAAGCCATAGCCCAAAAGTGAGTCATTGCTGCGTATGTCTCCAGATGACTGGAACTATTGCTTCTAACAGGTTTTTTTGTGTGGTTTTTTTGCTTGTTTTTTATTTGATTAAGTTTGATTGGGACATCTATCAGAGTCTTTGGGGCAAGAGATGGACATTTTGCTGTCACTATTCACCTGTTCTGTGTTTCATACATGTACCTTTCTAAAGTGCTGCAGAATGATTAGCAATAGGAGTAGAGCACACAGATTGTATTCATACTGGTTAGAACTGGATTGCTGTGGTGTTCTGCTCTGCAGAACCCAAGAATGACATCAGAAGACTGTGGTGGTGTTCATTATATGAGATTTGGGCCTATGTTTGGAATCAGTACTTACGCAAAGGGCACTGAGGGTCAGAAGATGTTAGCTGGTCTTGATTACTCTAAAAATAGTTTATTAATATGGTTTAAACATGAGAAAACACAGATTATTTAGTTGATCCAATTAGAGAAGCAGCCAGTGTAAATCCCTTTGTTCCTTTCATTTCATGTAGAGGGAATAAGCATTGCGTGTTTGTCAACAGGGGGATGAAGCCACGAGTCACCATTCAGCAAACACTTCCAGTTCTGTACAGATGGATATCTTACCCCTTAGCAGTTTTAGGCAACCTGGACGGAGTCAGAGCAATGCCAGAAGGACTTTATCCTGGAGATCCAAGTTCTAGGAACAATGGCACACAGAAATTTTTTGGTGTCCCTTACCTACCCATAATAGGATGTTTCCCATACACGTAGCAACATTTTGTGGCCTGTCATCTTCAGTTGAATCTATCATGTCATTGAGACAAAAGGAGGCAATATGTCCTTTCTGTGGTCCTCAGCAGGCTCCTGAGCTGCCCAGAAGCACGTGAATTCATGTTAGCACCAATTCCTCTAGAACAAGTCTCAGCGATTGCTGGGGACAAAAGTACAGGTGTGATTTAGGCTATGATAACAGGGATGACTTCACAGAAACTGCACCATGTTGACTCCAAAACAACATCAAGGGAAAGGCAGTTAAAGATTTAGAGTTCTTCTCTCTACCTCTCTGCTACGAGATCACATATGGAGACAGAAATGAGTTTCTTTATTATGTTTTCATGTTTTTATGACTCTGTTTCCTATTTGTTAGTGCACATAAACACAGAACCGCACTTGTACTTGTTTCCTGTTAGTGCTGAATACCATACATCTACCTCATGACTTACGGATAGGTGGAATTTTTTACACTTGTCCTACAGGGCTGGCAGTTCTCTATAGATGCTCCAATAAATCTCCCTAGAGAAGTATGCTTTAGATGTCTACCTTTGTTTCCTTGCTGAAGGCTCAAGTGCCAGCAGATTTCAGAAGTAAGTGATAAGATCTCCAAGCTATGCCTTTGCTGATGGATTCACTCTCTTCAACCATATTTCTCAACTGGCTTGTTTCTTCACTGTAAGCCACACTGGAACAACCTCTGAAGCTTATAATCAAGAGAGAGACCCACTTTTTACGTGGTATGATAGAGATAGGACAAGAGGGAATGGTTTTAAACTAAAGGAAGGGAGATTTAAGTTAGATGTTAGGGGGAAATTCTTTATTCAGATGGCGGTGAGGCACGGGCACAGGCTGCCCAGAGAAGCTAGAAGCTGTGGATGCCCCATCCCTGGAGGTGCTCAAGGGCAGGTTGGATGGGCCCTGGGCAGCCTGAGCTGGTGGGTGGCAGCCCTGCCCTGCCAATGGCAGAGGGGTAGGAACTTGATGATCTTTAAGGTCCCTTCCAACCCAAGGCATTCTATGATTCTGGTTCAACAGAAGGCCTTGATTTGAGTCTCGCACATCATGAATGGAAATTTTGTGAAAGATTTTCATTTATCCAATGCAAAGAAGGTAGATCAACAGCTCTGTACGTGTCTGGAGGTTTTTTTTCCTTGCAACAAGAGAAAGAAATCACATCAAAAATTCTACACTATATGGCACTTGCTCTGGAAGAGAACAGTGCTTATAAAAGCAATGCCAAAGAATTGCACCAATGTTTTTTAAATACATAAAAAGACATTTACCAGGTTACAGTGAGTGGATTGACTGGGGAGAGAGAGAGAAGAGAGGAATGACGCATTTGTTTCACTTGTTTCCATAGACAGATCTTGTAGATGAAACAATTTTCCCCAGGATGAATCTTAGACAGAGAGAAAGCACTCAGACACCCTTTCTGCTAGTCCCCCATCAAATTGATGGAGATGATCTAAGAACATGGCACTATTGGACTTGTCATGAAATGCCAGCTCCTTCTTGCATGTCGCAGGCTTGTTCCTCATGCTCGGCTGCACGTCCAATTAATGCTTATTGGTGGGATTGTGAAGAGAGGAGGTAATGGGTTTTGGAGGACTTTACTTCAGAAGATGCCAGACTGAATCCAGCTTTTGCTTTGGGATGGTGACAGCAGTTAGCATCTGAGGGCTACTAGGCCCTGGTCTCCAGTCCCCTTCCTTTGAGATGACTATCCAAAAAACCACCATTGTTGCTGGCACTAATTTTGATCTTTTCTGCCAGTGTCAGGCCTCATCTGCACCACCTGTTGTGCCAGTAAAAGCTGCCGTCTGTCAGCACAGCCTGTGTCCTCACCCAATGCTGAGGCCTAGAAGGGGGGTAAAACTTTGTCTTTCTCTTAGGTGCTACCCCAAAATTACTTTCCCAGCACCATGCCACCAGCACAGATGGCAGAGGCTGCATCTCCCTTGCCAGTCCAAACAGTGCAGGAGCAAGTCTCCTAGAATCCTACTGGGTCCCAAATATTAGCAAGATTTAATCACATCTTTAAATATCACTGGTTGAAGCGAAAATGGAAGCATAGCCACAAAACTCTCATCCATGGAAAGCCTGTGCTTCCTCAGCAAGGGAAGCATTTAGTACAACTCAGAGGGGTCACCGGCAAACTTTTAGCATAACTGACATAGTCCTACACTCTTCGCATGCCCCAAAGTGAGTACATAAATAAATGCCTTCAAAGACACTGGGGTTGATCAGGTGACAGAGACAGAACTCTAGACGAAGACTGAGTAGTTTGAGAGCTAATGACCATACTCTGACAGCCTGGTGAAGACAAGGCTTCTCTCTTTAACACTGTTGTTAACCTATTGCCAGAGGCACTCACTGACACTGAAATTCGGGAACTATTTGCAAGCCCTTGGAAACACCTTGTGCAAAATTAATCCCCTGTTGAGTTTGTATTGGGAAATGCTATGAAGGGGAGAATGGAAACTCACTTCCTGAGAATCTGAAAAGATGACCAGGCAATGTACAACAGTGCTTATTTAGGAACAAGCTTTTGTTGGGACAATACTGCTTAACGTGGGCTTTGGGTTTCACTAGACCTTTTTCCCTTTTAAAGGATGATGTCTAAATGAACAGGGCTGAAACTCACTTACCAGCAGATGTCCAATGCCAGGTCAAAACCAAAAGGCCAATTCAGCAAATTAGAACTGAACTCTGAGTTAAATACCCCAAAGGCTCCAGAATGCAAGTGCTGACCCATCAGCCTTTCCTCTTCAACATTTTCCACTTTCCAGTGCAATCTCAAACACCCAGTTCATGAAAGGAATAGCTTCAAAAATACAGCCATACTTTACACTGCACATCACACTGAAAGAGGTTTCCTTTTCTAGAGCACATCCCACATCAGTGGATGGGAACCTGTGTACTCACTGTTAGGCTAGCAAATCTTCTTAGCAGTCTTTCATATTTCCATGGGGTTTGGAGCTAGTACAATGTAGTTTATTCTTTTCACTTTCCTCTTGTTCTTTTTTCTTCCTTCATTACTCTTATTTCATTTTCCATCCATAGGTTGTGCATAGGAAGTCAAAATGTGGTAGCAAAAAAGGTGGGCAAAATGTTCAGATTTCTGGGTAAAGAGCCATTTTTTTCTCACCAGTGTCATATTTTTTTCTCTGCCTGGGTCTGGCAGGAGCTTCCTCTGAGGTCTCACCATGGTACCAAGTTTGTTTGAACACACATGTATGAGGTGATTCCTTCAGTATGTGTGCTTGTGCATGTGCAAAACTGAATGTTTAGAAGAGAGGCCATGAAGTGAGCACCATTTCAAAGGCCCCTGTTTGTCTTGGCATCTTTCTCCTCTCCATTTTTGTTAATTATTTGACGAACTCTTGCTTTGCCTGATGTCCTTCCAAAGGAGAGGAATCTTCAGCCAACTGCGCACCATTATTCAAACGTTCAGTCATAGCTGTGCAAAAGCCTCTTCAAAGCCCAGCCTGCTGCCCCTGTTTCTGTTTATCAAACAGCTGTGTTGAGATTGGCTTCGTTTGGTCAAATTCAAGAAGCAGAGCTGCCAAAATTATGAGAGAGGGAGCAGGGGAGAGTGAAAATGCCTCTCACCTCACAGGGAGTGAGAAAAGGGAAAATGGCAGCCTCTGGTCCAGGATGTTATAAATAACCAGTTTGGCACTGCTGCACAAGAAACAGCTTGGCTAGCCTTCTCTTCTCTTCTCCTTCCCCACTGGGCTTATTATATATTTAACCCTTTGCAGCATTTCTGAGGGAGGAGGTTGTGTCAGCCAGAAAGACCTCTCTCTGTATAACCCTTTGCACGCCACATATATCTCCAACATAACCTAAAAGGTCAGTGGACCAGGACTAAGTCAAGGCTCCTTGCCTCACAAATGTTTATTCATGAAACAAGCTCTCAAACAGCACAGCGAGTGAAAAATTAAGTAGAAGTTGAAAAGGCTTGTGTTTCAATTCCTTCATAGCAATAAGCCTAACAAGAAAACTGAGAGGATGAAAGGAGAAAAAATTCTGTTTTGACTGAAGGACACATTTATTTACAAGGTTGATTGCCTCTTATTGCAAGAGACATGAAGGTATTCCCCTAGGTTAGTTGCAACTCAGGAACTGTGCAACTCTGGAGAGTCTTTTCCAGGAGTGTAGACATTAGAGAAGGGCAATAGCTCAGAGATATCCAAGTAGCGGGAATGAGACTGATGTTTGGAAGGATGCTGGGAAAGGACCAAGGAAACAGGACAAGGGGAAATGGTTTCAAACTAAAAGAGGGGAGATATAGATTGAATATAAGGAAGAAGTTTTTTTACAATAATGGTGGTGAGGCACTGGAACAGCCCAGAGATGTGAGTGGATTCCCCATCCCTGGAGACATTCAAGGTGAGGCTAGATGGGGCTTTGAACACCTAATTGAGCTGTAGGTGTCCCTGCTCATTGCAATAGAGTTGGACCAGAAGATCTTTAAGGGTCCCTTCCAACTCAAACAATTCCATGATTCTATGAAACACTTCAATCTCTCTGGAGGTTTTTGCTAAATAGAGATTGCCTGCTGTAAGATGCCCCAATGTTTTATCCAGTCTGCAGTGTTTCTCAGTTTTGACAAAATGCACTCACCACCTCTGAAGTGTAAAGAATTTAAAAGCAAAAGGGATTAGTGTTAAATCCACCAGTACCTCTGAGCACAGATCAATGCACTGTGTTTATTTGCCACTGGCACCAAGCTGGGCCAGGCAGAGTGATTAATCCCCACCTGAGGCTGAGGGATAAGCCCCACGTCTCTACACTTCATGCTCAAGTCTCTGCTCAGCTCTGTTTTGGGGAATAAAGCCACAAAAAGCACAAAAAATCGATTTGCAGAACTCATTCTGTACGAGTTTGAGAGACATTATTCTCAGTGGATCTTTCTAAAATGCAAATTTGCCAAGGGGCACATCTGGCAAAACCAACTCTTTTCTAACTTTTTTTCCCAAGCAAACTTTTTCACAGTTCTCCCTTTGAAACAGTTTTCTTACATATCTTCAGATAGCCTGGACATCATTTGGATTCATTACTGTGGAGTCCAAGGCAAGGCTCCCAGCAGTGCCTCCACTTACTGACCTCTCTCTCTCCTTGTCAGCACTTTGGAAGGGTCTTCCCTGGGACCCTTTGTTCCAGCTCTCTCTGACCTTGGCAACCTTCTAAGAAAATCCTCGGATCATCAGTCACACACTGCCTCTGTAACTTGATTTGGCCAACTCTCTTGTTTTCCATCCCCTCTGGTATCCTTGTCAGTCTCCCAGATAGCACTTTTCCCCACTCCATTTGTCTTCATTTGGAGCCTCTAGCGATACCTCCTTCCTAATCTCTCCAAAATTCCTTTCACTCTGCTATTCTGTTTTGCGCAAGATCTAAGCCACCACTGGAAATAACCATCCACTCAGCTTTCACTTGCATTGCTCCTAGAAAAGCCTCTACATAAATGATCTTATTTATTCTGGATGTGAATCCTTTCCAGCAGAGGAAATTGGTCTGAAATTTTAGGCACTTCCTTAGGTTCTGGGTGGAGGATAGAAATTTCAGAGAATCTTTCAATTAATACCTATGCAAAAACATCTCAGTTTGAGTCAAATACTCTTTGAATGTGGCCCTAGAACAGAAATCCTAGCAGAAGGGCTGTTCTGTGCCATCCTCAGCAGAAACATATCATCCATAGAAGCATAGAAATAGCCAGTTTAAATGTCCAAGATCCCTAAGATCTGAAGTTGGCTATAAGCTGAGTTTTTCCAAAGGAATTAAATACAGAGATACCACATGGAGTGTTTCTGTCTTTGTCTGTACCCTTTCAGCCACTGACACCAGTGGGACTGATGAAGCAGTGACCTTGTCAAGCCAGCTTCACTGGACTAGTTTGTAAATTCTAAATAGTAGGAAGCAACCAATTACCAAAAATGCTCTCAGATTAAATACTGCTCTCCTAAATTAGCAGTGCCCAGAGAACCTTCTCTTCTTCACATCTTTTGATAGTAGGTAGCTCTTGAAGATAAATATATCCAAAAAATTGCCTGGCAGAAAATGGGTCATATATCTCTACTTGGAAGACTCAAAGCTGACATATTCATCTGGTGCAGAATGAGATATTCATGCTAGCTCCGACGGCTCAGAAAAAGAGCATAAATTATCACACGGAGCTTCTTAGAACCCCTGCAATAATTCTGCTGGTATCTGATCAGGTTCTCTCCAAAACATCTCATTTGCCCTGAAAGCAGAGATGATGACAGCCGATCATTTGGGGAAATAAACTTATCATCTCAGTGAAGCAGCTAAAGGACACTCTTTTTCGACTGATCTTGATCTTTAGAACTTTTGCATAGCTAGAGTGCAGAAGATTGCTGAACTCAATAATTCAGAATTTGCCCCAGAGTAGAAAGCCAGAAGAAGGCCGTGCAAGGGGCAGATTCTGTGCTGTCCCTCAAGAACTGAAGACAGTTTTTCACACCGGAGTATCCAGTCTTTTACTTGTAGGATGTTCCTTCAGTTTCAGGTTTCGCTGGGAGTTTTCAGTAGCAAGCAGACTGTCTTATTTCAGATGTTTGTGGAATTGAACAGCAGAGAGAAAAATGCCAGGGCTCAGACCTTTTGCTTGAGAAACGTGAAACTTCCTTTTGATATATTTCTCCTCAAAACGTGGTATTTATTTAACAGGCTCCCTGACTGACTCTGGAAACCTGCTATTTTGACTCAAGAATTTTTCTCAGTGAATTATATTAGATAAATATAACCGAAGTGTGTGATTATGCTGGGTCGATTAACTCCTGATGTTGAAACAGAACCATTCCTTTGGCTGTTCTCAGCAGCAATTTGTCACTGGTTTATGTTAGAAAAACCTCCCCATGACTGAGTGATGGAAACTTTAAAAAGCCATTAAATCTTGCCCCTGCAGTTAATTGTTCCTGATTTTGTGTATTGCATTTATTCACAACTATGTCTTTCCCTCTACAGTCAAGATGTTGGTGCTCTCTACAAGACCTGGAATTAACATAGTGAAGGTTTCTCATGCACTTTTCCTGCATTGTCTGAACATGTCATAGAAGTCTCAGATTCAATCCACTTCACTTTGCTGGAAAAGAAAGTCTGAGCTAAATCCTGCAGTGTGCTGACTGTCTTTAACTCCTGCTGTCAAATGGAGATCCCAGAGGAAGAGGCATGTATGGATCATGCCTTTTCCTATATTTCATGAGTTCTGTGACTTTTAAGCCCTGTTTCAGACATCTTATATCACATTCCTGTCATTTGTCCTTCAGTGAGAAGAAAATTGCATTTTTGTCTCTGTTTTCACTTTCTTTTTCCCCAGCATAAGGCAACATCTCCAGCACAGTGAAAGGTTTCTTACTCTGAATTCCTACTAGTGCCAGAGAGGGACAGTCCTCATACAGAGTCTTCATTATACCTTTATACTACTGCCAAAACTCTGTAAAATTGCTGAATACCACCATGCCCAAAGTGATAAATCTCATGTTTGGATGAGAAGCAAAATGCTATCTTGTGCTTACAATTCTTTATTTTTTTAATTATTTTAGGAAAAAGCATTGGGCTAAAGTATTTATAGAGTCATAGAATCATTAAAGTTGGAAAAGACCACTAAGAACATCTCGTCCTACCATCAACACATCAGAAAAACAAGAAAAATATGTGCTGGGCTAGAAAGTGTGAGAAATCCATGACTCCATACTGTGGCAACCAGGAAGTGCCAAAGAACAGTAGAATGGGTTTAATAATCATCATGGCTGTTTATTTCTAATCATTAATTGGTTCTGATCCCTATCCTTTTGGCTTGATGACAAAAGTCCACCTAAGCAACAATTAATTTTGTTTGAGGAAGGTTCCTGGAAAACAAGCAAGACGTGTTGGCTGTTGGAGGCTTGCCAGGCACGAGGCAAACAACCTGCAGTGTTCGCAGACATTCTATTTGATTAAAAAAACTGTCACAAAATGTTTATACCAGGTAATAGAGGAGTGACAGCAGTAACACCAGATTGTGCCCAAAGCCAAAAGAATTAAAGGCGTTTCTGCAAATATATCTTGAAGGCAAAGACTGTTCATCACAATTCTAAAATCTTCTCACGGGCCTTGTGGTCCCAGCAGCAGACAGAGACAGCCTTCTAGGGAGAAGTTAAGGGTCTGTGCAGACAGTGTCACTTTTTGACACTGGCTGGTGGAGGCAGAGGAAGAAGAGTGTGGCACAAGGGAGTGAGAAAGCATTAATACTTTGCCTCAGTCCTTTGACCTCAGAGATTTCCATGTACTTAAACCGAGAATATGATTCCCAGAGGTTTTGGGAAATGAATGGTTGTCAAAACAAATACCACCCCCTTGACACCCTTCCTCCTTCATTGTAAGCAGTTTTTAATCACTTCATGATCGGCTGCACCAATGGGAAATTGTGATTAATACTGTGTACTACTAAGAAACTCCCATTGTTTTTTTACCAAGGAGTCATTAGAGTTGGCCTGTACTATGGACATAGGGTTACCTTCCTTTGAAACAACAACTCAGGGAGCATGCGGCTCACAGTTATTGCTCTATGATGGGATCCAGATGAATAAAATGAAGAAGAGGTCGCCTGCTCACTGGCCCTTCTCTATACAGCTCCACAAGTTCCTTAGATGTTAGTAAGCATTTATGGCCTCATTTGCAGGAACACAGGCACAAGGCAGGTACAATTGTTTCATCTGATCAGTGCTCACCAATGAAGAGTCCCTCTCCTCTGCTGTCTACTGAAAACATTGACCCAAAGCATTTCTTGAAATGACATAGCAAGCTGGATAGTTGGTTCTGAAAGCAACTTCTTTGAATTCATTTTCCATCTTTTCACTTTAAATTGTGAAATGTTTTGATTTTAAAATTTAATGGATTTAATGGTGGTTTTTTTCTTTTTCTTTATTTCTTTTCTTTTTTTCCTATTGAGATCAAGTCCAAGTTGACTGGGCAGTTAAGAGGATTTGACTTGAGTCCCATGAAACATAATCACAATGTCCTGAACAGATAGAGGGCAAATTTGCTCAAAGATCTCTTATGGTGCCAGCACTTCTCCAGGCATGAAAAACTGTTCCTATTTTTCATATTGTTACTTATGAAACACTCCCAAGCTGGGCCATTTGTTCCAGCTCATTTTTCCAAATCACTAGAATTCAGGCTGAACTCATGGAGAGAACCAAACAAAAACGTTGTTGGAAACATCACCACAGACTCAAACTGGAATCAGTTTGAGGCAGGAATTGGGAGACCTTGTCTTGATTTTCACTCAAGCAATTGTGAGGCCAATGGAAATTATCCAGCTGCTGGGCTGCAGGTTGGAGTGGCCTTCTCAGTGAAGCTTCTGTGTATCCTACAAGTATGCCGAAATGTGTTTAAAGCTTTCAGTGACCACTGAGACTCATAGAGGCTTACTTCCTGCATAACATAAGCCACAGAATTTCACTGGGAAATCCCCTCTTTGAGCCCATAACTTCTGGCTAAGAATGAGTAAATCTTACGATGTTATGTTGGCGTTAAGCTTTTCACCCTTGCAGCAACACAGTTTGGTTGAAAATGGTTCACTCTTTCTCTTTTCCTTTTGTTGTTGTTGTGTGTATTTGTAGAGAGTGTGGACAGAAAATGGTTGTTTTCCCCACACCTTCTGTAGCACTTTTCTTAAATTATGCGATCAGCCTCTGAGACACAATTGGGAACCAGTGATGTGCAACCTGATGAAATATATACAAGATCAAAGCTCAGATGGTTCCGAGCCAGCGAGTGGGAATGTGGGTCTGAACTTTCCCAGAGTCTGGAGGAGCTGGTTCAGCCCATTGTGAAAGCCCTGGGTAGATTCCAAGTGCACATTTTCCTAAAATGTGGAGGTATTTAGATCATTATCTCTCATTTGAGCTTATTACAATGAATTGGCTTCTCTGTTCACTACCTTTAGAACAGGTCTGATGATTATTTTTTTAAGAAACTTTTACAGCAGTATGGTATTTGCTTGAATATGAACAGGAACATCATGCTTAAAGATTGATGATGCATAACACAAGGTGAAAAGGGGTTCATAACCTTACATGGGATCTTACTTCTTTTTTGCAGTTCCAAGAAACACAGCAATGTCTGCCCAGCAGATAGCATTTACTCCAGCAGCTGCTGTAGGAGAATTAATTCCTAAGGGGCATTAAGTGCAGAACCAGCCAAACGCACCTCTGTAAATGACAACCCCTGCCCATTTATTAATTCATTATGTAATTAACATTGAGAATAACAATGTAAGTGTTAAACTTTTCTTAACACTCTCCAGTGTTCTTCTTTTCATAGATTTATAACTTTGTCTAATTTTAATCATTTGAACTGAGACTTTCCATGTTTATGCTCTGACTCAGGCTTTTTTTTTTTTTTTTTTAATTAATGTTTTAACAGTCTGGCCATTTCCAAAAAAAGAAACAGAGGAAAATAAATTACTCTTCTAAACCGGACATTTTTCCCTAACTGTTTTTCTTGAAGCAGTCTGAAATCTTAATGCTTGCAGGAAGAAACTTGAGAGGGAATAAGCTGGGAAAGAGGAGGGTGCTGTTATGTTGGGGTTAAGCACCTGGACATGGCAATATGCGTATGGTCCTTACAGTTTGTAAGAACTGAATGTCATCCAGCCACTAAAGTCTCTACACATTGTGTCTGAAAGTGCCAGTCTCTACTGTAAACTTCTTACTTGGAAGGCAGATAAATTGAAATCCTGAATAGCAGGACATAACTGCAAACAACAGCAATATAGGTGGTCGCAGTAGTGGTTGCTCTTTGAGCTACAGAAAAGTGCAGTGACCTGCTGATCTGAGTGAAGGTCGTGGTTACAAGCCTCAACTCTTCATTTTTTTTTCAGTTTTCCATGAAAGGCAGCTCTATATCACTGCCTGGGCAGGCAGATAAGAACCATTTATATGTTTTAAAAATAAGTTTAAGGAAAAGTTTTGTGAGAGATGTATACGGAGCTAAGATCTATTTCATGTCAATCTGCCTTTTAGAAAAATTACATACTATATCTAAGTGATTGATTGTGCTGAGTGTAGTGGCTTAGGCCACATTTCCTCCCAGAACTAGGAAGAGGAACCAGCATTTTGAATACCCATATATTTTTGCTGGCAAACAGAGAGACTGAAATGTATCACGTCTCTCTGTAACCATCTGTTCTTGTATAGTAACAACTCCCTAGCTCTACCAGTTGCACCTTCAATTCATGTGGCAGATGTGCAACGTACTTTCAACGTTAGTGGACTGATGCAAGAGATTCATGCACACCCTCCCCACCTCCAATAGCGTGTACTTACTCAGAGGAATCAAAGACCTAAGTCCACTGCAGAGTTTGCTCCAGTCCGTTGAGTCTGCCAGGAGAGTAGGTTCTGAATGTGTTCTCAGATCCATTCTGTATTAGTTCCTCAGCATGTTAACCATGGACTCTTCTATTTCAAGCTACTGCTTCCCCACAGCCACCCTCTGAAAACCAAGAGGAAGCCACTCCCAATACAGACTTGTTCCCTCTGGTGTATTTTCTCATAGGAAGGCATGAAAGAGGAGAGGGAAGAAGGTAATCCAAACTATTTCAAGAGCACTTTTTTTAGGAAGATGTTTATTTAAAAAATGTATCTTCCTTCAAACTTCCTAAATTCTTCAAATCCCACCACTGGAGCAAATGTTCACAGTAGCTGTCAATAGCACTATATAAGGTTTGAAAATCAGGGCTAGGAAGAATGGCTCTTGATTCTTCCCATATTTTTCCACCTTGCTCTGCAGTTGGTGGAGATGGAAACCTCACAAGAGACCTTGTCCTTCTGCTGATCTCCAGTGACAAATGACTGTGGGCAGCTCTGGAGGCATGGCTGAACATTCAAGGTGTTTGCTTTTCTCGTGAACTTCAAGACCTCTCTTTGTTTCTGCCTGAATCAAGGCCTTTTAATGACCAGGATGTTGTAGTCCAACTGGTGGGTTCTGCTTTCCAAATTCTGCTGTGAGCAAAACAGGTGCAGCTTTTTTTTTCAAAATTGATTACCCCAATTATTTCACTTTATTATATGAAGCCTAAGGAAAAGATGAAGTGCCCTAATTCCTGGCCACCTGCCAGTTGCAGCTCAATCATTAGAAATTACAAATTGATGCTGGTTGTTTTGTACCATTCCATGGGAAGATTTATGTCTTTATGTAGCCAGTGCTGATGGAATAAATTAAGCTGGGCATGAGAAAGGAATAAAGATTTACTCAGCATTTGAAAGCCTGGCTTCAATGCCTCATGGAAGAGTGTGGCAAATATTCAGTAGACACACAAATATATCACATATCCCTAACAAAGAAAACCTGGGTAACTTGCCATTAAAGCTGTAACGTTTCACCCTACCACCCTCTCATTCACAGATAAATCCTCAAGCTGCTGTGAAAAAAAACACTGTATTCTCCCAGTGTACAAAATGTGTACTGGTCTTCCCAGTGGACGTGATATTTTAGAAATGGACCTGAAATGAGGCCCAGCCTCAACCCTAGCTTTTCTTCAAGCTGAATGATGTTGCCCATGTGAGAGGGATTGCCTTCTGAAAATGAACTGAAAATGAATTGTTTTTGAATGGATCCTTACTTTGCTTTCTTGGGAAAAACAAGTTTGGTTGAAATCTAGACTAGGAGTTTTCAGGCCATTAGGGCCATTCCTACTGGAGCACAGTAGATTGTGGAAGGACAGAGACTCTAGAAGAGGAATATGTAGGAAGAACAAGGCATTGGAAAAGCTCTCAGTGCAGACTCTCTGGCACATAGCAACCTGGACCAACCGCACACTGCTTGCAGCATGCAGTGCTCTTCAGTAAACATATTGGCACGTTGATATTATTTTAATTTTTTATTTTGAACAAGGGACTGCCCAAGGAAAGAGACTAGACTTAAACAGATCATCTTTCCTCCAAGCTTGCTGCCAGAAGGAACTCAAGTTGGTTTTCGTTTGTGTTCTTTTGGCAAGCCAGCTCAGTGACTTAGAGTCTAGATGATGTGCTCAGAGCTATGAACAGGATTTTAGTCATTCTGCTTGCACGGATTAGACTGCATCAACCACCGCTGACAAGGCCTTCTCCAAGAGGAAAAAAAAGACATAGATGTTTTTAAATTGTCAACATTCCAAAAAAGTCACCAGACAGATCAAGGAAGGGAATGAGTTAATACCTGTGTTTTGCCCAAAATACAACACAGTTAAAAGGTATCTGAGTCTTTTTCTGTTTTAAGGATTCACCATCCTTTCACAAGATCTCACGTAAGACTTGAACCTAAAATACACCAACTCGTGCAAAAGCATTGCTATTTGAGACTCCTCGTTGCAAATGCATTTTTTTTCTCAGTGATTCATAGAAGGTTGCTTCTTGGATGACTTATATTTCATTTTTTGCCTTCAAATACACATATTGTGTGAGTCCAGCTGTGAAGTCATTCAAATAAATAGTCCTTTTCCCTAGGCTGTTCATGGGCAATTTCTTGCCGGGATTTATCTATCCTGATTGGGTGGCATGGCCTCGTAGTTCATTTTAAATTCACTCTCCATAAGTGTTCTCTCTAAATTCACTTGTTTCCAGCCTCAAATGCGTTTCACCATTTAAAAGAATGCCAAAAGTTGTGGGATTGGATAAGCACAGGATTGAACCCAAAGTCATTTGCTGGAATGTTTAATGAGGAGCAAACATAAAGGGAGTGAGTCAAAGTGAAATTGCTGATTAATCCAAAAAGTATATGCACAAAAATCCATGTGTATGACTCATTCAAGAGGGAGAGAGGCCCCGGATAAGTCCAACTTGCTCACTGTAAACTGAAAATAAGAGGAATCTCTTGGAAAATAAAATGACAAACATCTTTCTCTTGATGCGTTTAGAGCAATCTGACTCCTGCCATCTGCTGAGGCTTTGTGGAAAATGTTGGGAATGCTCCTTCCTTATGATATTTGGTTTTACAACCTTTCTGTTCACACAGCAATTCCTATTTAGGTATGTTCAAAGAATGTAACTTACAGAGTGCTCAGAAAACAGGACCTGTCTATACTCAGATCAACCCTTCAATGTCCAATGTTGAAACAATAATAGGAACAAGCTAAAATGAGACAGACTTTAGATAGCAAGGTTTGCATATGTTGTTGATGAATATGCCTCATTTTCACCTATCTTTCCATGAGCAAAATCCTGAGTGAACTCTTAGAAGTGCAATGGTTATGAGTATTTGAATGGAAGACTTACGTGAAGGCTTGATCTCCTTATGTCTGTAACTTCTATGAGTATAGAAAAATCTAGTCCAGATGGGTATTAATCTCAGAACAACCTGGAATAGCACACATGGCAAACAGCAAGTTTTGATGTTTGTCTCAAGAATAAGCCTCACAATGCTAGTAAGTGTCACTCTCCCTGTAATTTGCTTAATTTTAACATTTTTCCTGTCTCCCTTTGAGCCACACTTGAGCTGACACTAACAGAACACACTCCATCAACCTCGATGTAGCAAGTCAAGTCCTTCAAAGTTCCTTCATCTTGTGGTTTCATCACTTACTTCAGGGTGCAAGTCAGCTTTATCACAGTAGGACTGCAAGCCCTGTAATCTAAGCCTGGAAAGTTTTAAAGTGTATGACAATGCATGTAAAATCTATATGAAATGAAAGGATGAGTTTTTCCCCTGAAGAAAAGAAAATGCTATGCTGGTTAAACACTCTAATGTTCCCTTGGAAAGGCAGTGTTTTTTCCTTTTTTATTTTTTCTTAAAGGGGAAAAAACAAGTACAAATTACGTGTGCTAGGAAATGCCAGCCAATAATCAGTAGATGTAATTCTGCAAAGTGTTAGTGGCAAAATCTTTCTGCAAGAAGCACAAGGCCAGTGTTGAGGGCAATTCCTTCTGGGTAACCCAACCAAATCCCACAGCACAGTGCTGCAAACTGTCCAACCCATCTCCTGCCTCCTGCCTCAGAGGCTGACTTTCACAGAAAAGCATTTTACTTCTCACATCCACCCCAGAAACTCAGCTCCTGCTATTAAATAACTGAAATGTTTTTGAGACATTCCGATAAGGCCCCAAGCCACCAACCTCAATGCTACCAAATTTCAGGCAAGAAGTCCTTTCTGGCTTTGCTCCTCTTGAATGGGCTGAGGTTAGAAGCTGTAATTGTGGGTTACAAGTGCAGAAGCAGAGAGAGCAAGACCAGATCCTTGTGGAAAGGAGGCCTTGAATGTGATATGAAGGGAAATGTCTGGATTCAAGTGGCCTTTATTTTTAATAGCTGGCACTGGAGGATATTGTGATTCTTTCCTTCTCTTTTTACAGACTCTTATTTGTCCATTGAGGGAGAAAACCAGAGAGAGAATGAGTGACACTGGAACATCAGCAGTAGTAGGTAGAAATAAACGGTTCCCAGCCATTTTAGAATGGTATTTCTCTGAAGAAATGCTGTACTGCATTGGCTTTGATACTTTGGACTGCGAGGGTGGAAACCAAATTAGCATCAGAAAGGAAGACGTGTGGGCTGCTCCAAGTACAACTGATAGGTTTAATGTTAACATTGTGAGAGTCGTGCCAGCGATTTTCACTGCCACAGAAACCCGGCAGTGGAGATAGGTAAGATGCCCAGAGAAATGGAACTGAAAACATGAACTGGAGTCCAGATGGTTCTCCTGAAAGAGAGACTGAGAAATCTTCCTAGCAAAAAACAATTCCTGTCCTTGCTGCCTCTTTACAAACAGGGCCACAACTGAAAATCAATGCAGTTAGCTGGATGACCTAGAAAAAGGCAGAGGGATTCTCTCTTTTCAGAGTTTCTTTTGGTTGGACCAAAGTCCCATTCATGAGAAGGATCCAGCAAGAATTTCACAGCTTACTGAAAAGTGGTTCATTGCAATCTGTCTGTCTTGAACGCAGTGTTTTACATTGGTCCTAAATCCAGTGTAAGCCAATCACATTTCCACCCAAGGACTTCAGGGACGTAGTGAATATTGACTGGGTTCCTAAGGTACAGGTTATCACAGTAACACAAAATATCATTCAACAGCCTGAATTTCTTAAAATTTGGACTGTGAATGTAACTGACAGAATAACAAATAACCTTTGGCCACAGATACCTAGATTTCAGTTAGGTGCTTCCAAATATGACAGCATCTCCAGGGTTAATGCACCAGTCTTTCTTGCATTATTTGTAGCCCTCTTTTAAGAACTGTCTGTTCTCTCCCGTAGTCTGGCATAAAATGCCCAGCATCTAGACTCTAATCTCTGCTGCCCAGAATAAAACCTAGTTTCTTGCCCTCATTTTCCTTCATGGCCCAATCCAGTCATGGCATTTCCCCTAGCCAGGAAGGCAGACAAATGAGTCATGAGGGAGCCTACTGTTACAAGACTCCATGAATCTCCTTGCCCTGAAGAGCTTTACAGGCATTTCCCCCTCTCAAGGGACTCAAACTCAGAATCTCCAAATGCACTTACCCTCTGCCAGCCTAGGTCCTGGGAACTTGAGTTTATTCCCAAACTCAGATGTTCCAGTTGACAGCATTAAGCAGTGGCTGCCAAGCCAACAGGCCAGTGAGTTAATGGGTTTTATTAAAAATAAATAATAATTTTTAAGCAAAGCTGGGTCAACTTTATCTTCACCTTTTGAAACAGGATGAGTATCAAGTCTTTGACTTGGACTTCACTCTTTACCTGTTCGTTCTTCCAGAATTCACATTAACCACCACCCTACTTTGATTTCTTTGATGCTTTTTGATTTTTTTTTTTCCTAACTGGTAGGAAATTGATTTTTTTTTCTTTTACATGAGCTCTAAGGAATTGTTTTTAGGCTTGGGTACAGCAATACAGACAAGATTTTTGAGATGTGTGTTTCAGGTAAGCATTCATGCCCATATTTGAACATCTATAGAAGTTGCCTCTTGTACAAAGTTAAAACACCTGCTGATGTACGTACTGAATGCATTCAGCATGAATCAAGAAATCAAAATGCAAGCATTTTGTTCTGAACCTCTGGGCTAAAACATAAAGATCTGATATTTAGGTGCAAATGAAGACTGCTTCAATTCAAGTCTCTTTTTAAAATACTTCTGTTTATGAAGCCATTAAGAATATTCCCAAATTGAGAACAAAAAGGACTAGTTGAACTGATTACGGATTTACAGGTGTACCTGCAGAGTCCAAACCAACTTCACCTGAAGAAGAAGAAAAGTAATAGGCTTTCCTTGAATGAAGGCTTTTTGGTTACACTCAAAATTTGAAGAAAAAGTCCAGCATTGTTCCTAAAAAAAAAAATTCTGACTCATTAATTATTACTGGTAATGTTTGAAAAATAAGTGCAGTTTCTACTCATTCAAAACATTTTACTTCAAAATCATCTGATATATTTTGTTATAATTTGGTACCAAGCAGATATGTGATGAGAAACGATGTCTGTACATCCCCCTGAGCCCTCTTCACCACAAAGGATATGTTTTTTCTTTCATATGAGTTTTTTGCCATCTCTCTTCTTAGACCGGAGATGGTTAATATCTGAGAAAGGGGTTCCTGGTAATGGCAGAGAAAAGAGGAAAAGCTGTAAAATGTTTCTGCAATGTTGTCTTTCTGACTGTTTCTAACATGTCACAGAGTTTTTAAAGGGCTTTTAAAGGGAATCATTCAGCCAGCTATACTGTGTCACTTTCCACTTCATGGGATTTTTATGAACGTCTGGGAACAGTTCTGGAAAACGTAGAAGAGAGTATTGAAGGATGTATAATGGACCTCAGGAAGGAAAACTCTTTGCTATTCAGTTCTGCACTCAGAATTTACCTCATACCATTCTGCTGAGCAGTTTTTAGGCCAGGTATGAACACAGTCAAGTTCCACCTGCAAAGCTCTGAAAAGTCTAGGTCACAACGATCTCTGCATGCTATACCAGTGCAAAAAACTAAACAACTCTCACATGTCTGGCATCCTGGAAAACCTCCCAGGAGGCTAGGAATAAGTATCACAGATGGGGCAACAGATGTTCAACAAGTCTGAGTGCAAGGTGTTGCATTTGAATCAGGGCAATCCCTGATGTGTGTATGTGTACAGACTGGGAGAAGAACTCATTGAGAGCAGCCCTGCAAAGAAGGACTTGGGGGTTCCGGTGGATGGGGCCCTGGGCGACCTGATCTAGTGGCTGGCAACCCTGCCCATGGCAGGGGGGCTTAGAACTAGAGGATCTTTAATATCCCTTCCAACCCAAGCTATTCTGTTATTCTGTGATTATGGGAGTCATCGGAGGTAGATGGTGAATTGATCAAGGTTTTTGTTGATGAGCCAGAGAAGCTATATATTTCTTATCAGGTAGGAGCTAAATAACTGGAACAGCTTTCAGCTGTCAGGTCAGACAGTTTAAGTGTGACTATCTTCAAATATGCTTTGGCTTTCCAAGTAAATATCGTCTAGTCTCGGCAGCTTCCAAGGATTGTTTGATTCAGATTCTAACCTAAGGCTATGTTCTCTTTGGTGACAACAGTTCAGTTCAAAAATAACTCTGCTGATTTCAGTGATTTGACTCTGGGTTTGTGCCACTCAGTGCAAAATGTGAATTTGTCCTCTCCGAGACTAGCTGTCCCAGCACAGTTTACGTGTGGTACTCATTCAAGTCACTAAGAATAAAGAACAGCAAGTTAGGGGTGCAGTGACCTCCTTACTGCCTCTCTTGTGTCACCAAAAACCAAGAGAGGTCCCACAAAGTCAGCCATCCAAAGCACAAAGTTGGCTATAAACAATCCAAAGGGACCTCTTTTCCCAATGCAGGGAAAATAGTTCATTGGGCAGCCCTGAAATGTATGGATCGTGTTTAGTCTACATGCTTAAAAATAATAATAATGTTCAGGCCAGAAGGAATTTACAGGCTTAGAGCACCATGGAAAGCAACTACCTTAGTCTGCAGGCTGAAAATATTCCAGAGAGACTCAGATAAGCTCCTCCTCATCCTATTAATTCATCAGACTTGGCCATGCATCACTGGCCCAAAACTGCACCCTTTCCTAGGCAATAATCTCTCTCTTCAGGATCGTTCATGAACTGTGCCAGATTCCTCCCGGCCTGTGCAAAGTTGATTGGCATTGGACATCTGCCAAACAGCCAGCTTTTCCTCATGGGATCCAAGTTCTCAGAGACCAAAGAATCTCTTGCAGCAGCATGAAGCACAGGGCACTACACTGTTATTTATACGAGGCTCAGATCCTCAGTATCCTTTTTATGGGGAAGGGGATATGTCTGAGATCACACTCTTCAGAGGATCACATCACTCCAGAGCTAGGAATGTTGGCCTCAAGATAATTAGCCCAGACACATTTCAATGGCAAATCGTATTTTTCACAGTCCGAACAGCCAGACGTGTTTACCTCAATTCCCAGGATAAGCAAAAGTTAGAACATTGAGACACTCACCATCATTCAGCTTAGAGGCTTAACCTCTTTGCTGGGAGCTAATTTGGGAACACTAAGCAGCATATCAAGGCCATCTCAGCAACGCCATGTGCAGCTGCAAAAAGCCATTCAGAATCGCAGCTGGATGCCTTATCTTAACAGCTGCCATAAATATTCCAACCCTCTTCTCCCATGTTGGGATAGGAGGCTGAAGATTTAACAACAGTGATGGCAAGATGTGGTCTGGAATAATGGGTAATCATTTTAGGAATGATAACTTTGATTGTCTTTAATTTATGTATTGAGTTTTGGAGTGTTTGGAAAAACAAATTCCCAGTTTGTGATTCCAAATAACCTTTCTCCATGACAGCATCTGTTACAATTGTTACTAGGCAGACAGCATTGAGCTCTTGTAATGTCTTTGGAACCTTTGGGTGAAAGAAGCTAATTATTTATTCTGGACAGGAAAATGCACTAAGTCCTCTCAAGTTCACTTTATGGATGTTCATTTAAGAGCAATGAAAGTCAAGGTGAATTCAGGCAGCTCTGGGGTTTGTAACTCAATACATATAGAGAGAGCCAAATTCACTGCTGAAATAAATGAGAAAAACTCCACTGAGGTCAATGGTTCCACTATCACTGATGTTAGCAATGGAGCCTGGCTGTATATGCACAAAGAAAGTGTCAGTCATTTTCATACTAGAAACCTACACACATTCTATAGCCAAAAAGAATAAAGTCAGTCAGCCAAAAGCAATCCTTCATCTCACTAAGGATGGGTTAAGTGGTCGTACCAAAGAAGAAAATGTGGTTTATAAGACAAAGGTCATTATTTTTAACTAACATTGGGCTTTCATTTAGGTAGATATATATTCATGAACAGTACAGATTGTCATGTAGCTTTTAGAAGTACTGTAGTGGAAATGCTAAGTCAGGGCTTAAAGCAGTGATTGAGCAACCTGGTGGGAAGGCAGAGCCAACCCAGGGGAGCTCAGGTGAATGCAATGCACCTCACCTGAGTGATCAGAAGGGGTGGAGCCAGGATCCACCCCTTCCCAGACCTCATTTAAGGGGTGGCAGTGGAGGCGAGGGTTTCTCTCATCGGGAGATCCCTGCCTACCTGAGGACCAGCAGTTTCATTTTCTTATTTTTGTGCCCAGTGCTGTTGTGTCTGTGCATATCCTTACTTGCTGTGGCATGGGACTTTGCTGCTCTGCTGTCTTGTGCTTTCCATCAGGTTACAAGTACATAGAATGGAAACAAAGACCCCTTAAGTTAAAGGTTGGTTGTGGTCTCATTGGTCATACTTTGTCTGGAGCTACCATTGGTGAGTGTCCTCTAAGGTTAGACTGTTCAGTCTAAAATGGCTTTTTTGCTTATCTGTCCTTAGTAAATCTTCAGATTACCCATAGGCAGAAGCGAGCAATATTGTTCCTCTGGGGGCCTCATTAGTCACTGATGTCCTATCTGAAGATCAGAGGGAATCACAATCAGCAGTAAATAAATAAAACAAGCAAACCAACCAGAATATCTACTGTGAGCATAGTGTGTAGGGAAGTAAGGTAGGACCCCACATTTCCTGTTCACTCTCAAGTCAGCTCTGGTGACTACTCAACACTTTTAAAAGGGTCAAAGACCAATGGACTTGCTGCTTTCAGACAGCAGCATGATGGGAGGGAAGATATTGGAAACGTGTTCACTATAACACTAGATGTAGGAAATGCTTCATACTTTATTCCTAAATCCACAGTGATACTGTGGTTCTAATCCCCCATGATGCCTGAAGGTTGTACCTCTTACATCCCTTTACTTTCCCTACCTTCTTCAGTATCTTACCCTGTACTGTCACTCGTTGGTTGTGATCCACAGCAAGGATATCCCTGGATGCAGCATCCTCACTGGATGGCTGCTTGTTATTAAGTTGCTATTACATCTCCAGAGATCTTAATTAAAATACATGTAGTTTCAAGTACTAAACAGCAAGGCTATTCAACTTTGTGAAGGCTTACTAAGCTAATAGGCTTCTTTACAAATGCTGAAGTATCTAAAGACCTCTAATTGTCTATGTTGAGGTAAAGCAATCCCAACCATCCAACGCAGCCTATCTTCTACCAGAAACCTAACTCATTTCATCCCAGAACTTCTCTGGAACTGAAAACCAAGATCATTTCCAAGGAGGGTGTGGGTGTGGTTGTAGTTGTCTGCGAGTGGAAGGAGGTAGCCACAACTCAGAATTAAATCTTAGTAAATAAGATACTGATTTTTTGTTTACTGTGAAGCCTTGCTTGTCTGTATCGGAACCAGCTCAAGCAGTTTAACTTCAGTATGCAGCACTGCCAGGAGACTTGCTGTGACTAAACCTTTAAGATTATGTTCTAAGGACTTCTTCTGGCCCTGGAAGGGTGGCAGAAGATTACTTCAGCCTCTTTGTTTGTCCCAGCCTTGATACTGTAAAGCACGTAAGATAATCTTTGCTACAGATTATAGTTTTTTAGACTGCCGTTTATTAAACAAGAGTCTATTTTTAGGCAATAGATTTGCTTAGGGAAGTTGTGGAATCTTTATCTCAGTACAGTTTTAATAGCAGGTTAGACAAATCATGTAGGTAAAGGCAGTCCTGTCTTGAGGCGGGCAGATTATCCCAGCTTTGTTTTACATGACTAAGTATATTGCAAAGAGGCAGAAAAGACACCAAAGCATAAGTTGGCAATACTTGCATCTCTTTTTGCAGTAGACAAACAACAGTAGTATCTGGGGATTGATGGTTAGAAGGCAAATGGGAGAGGTTCTGAACAGGAAGTTAGGCACCAGAGGAAGTGAAATGAGGAAGGAAGATGTGTAGAAATTAGATTCCTGATAGTTCTTGGAAAGAAAGCAGTGGAGCCTCTCCTGAAAACAAACACTCAGCAATCAGAGATCTAATGAATACTCAGTTCTAACTCACAGATTCAAGAAATTTTGCAGATTCACCTCCTTTGAGTCAACAACTCACATGGAAGAGTGTGTGAATGCCTCATACCAAGTTAGCATAGGCAGTGTCTCTTTAGCTGGTAACTGATGCTCATCCACATCATATTGAGAGTTCATTCTGCCTTTGCTATCCCTATTTCAGTTCACGTTAACTTTTAACTCAAGTTGAATTTCAATAAAATCATGGCCACAGAACAAGAAACAATCTTTGTGTCCTTCTGTTTCTATATATACCTGTTTGCTGTGTCTAATTTTTAGCTCTTTGGATAAGATCCCTTTTCTCATCGGTGTCTGTGCAGCCTTTGGCACAAAAGGAGGGGCACCCAGTAGAGGGCTGATGATAACACTGAAGTCTACTGTAGGAAGAGTCTCATATAGTTTAGGCCATGTGCAGAGCTAAAGCAAGTGAGGGAGGGTTTGGAGCCAGGGATATCTCAGCCTGTTCTGAGCATGCTGGGGGGTGGGAAGGTGGGGCCTTGTTCTATCTGCTTTACCTTTCTCCAGGTCTTGTTGCATTGTCTGAGCTGTCTTTGGTGATGACTTTGCCACCAGCCTCCTGTTCTGTCTCATTTTATTGACAGACCCTGCTGCACTTAATTAAGAGCTGGATCTTTCAGACAGAAGCATAGCAGCCCCCAGCAGTATTACAAAGGAGCACGTGTGTAAGGGAAAAGCAAGTATTTCCCATGCAAACCAGGGCTTGCATGCTCTGCCAGGTCAATTACAAGCTTTTGCAGCCACAGAGGAAACAGTTTTTTTCTCCCTTTTATTAAAATGGCTGCTCCATCCCATTGCGGATTGAAAGAACTACTTGGCTGCCCATAGATCCCAGCTGACCTCCAGCCACAAGACCAGGCCTTTACCAGAAGGGAGGGGGGACCATCAATCTCTAAATGAAGACATTGTCCTCCTGATTATCTCTTTGTTGCCAGTGGTGTGTGAGGCTACAGAAAGGAAAAGCGAGCAGTTCCAAGATGGCTGTGGGCGAAGGAGCGTGTCCCAGCCTTGATGAGGCTTTTATTCTGTCTGGCACTACACAAACTGCTCTGTCAGCAAGAGATGTCTCTATATGTTAGGCATGAATTTTCTGGGAAAAACAAGGACTCTTCCCCCTCCCCCCCGCCCTACCCCCTCTCACCATCACCACTCAAATGTAACACGTCTCTCCTGCCCAAATGTTGTGGCAGTGTGCCATGTCTCGAGGTCCTGCTGTTCTCCTCCCTTGCCTGGGCTTGGATGAACCTCTCCATGTATATCTGGAGAGTTAGGTGAGAGAAGGCTCTGACAGATATGGGCAGGGAACAGGTGTCAGTCAACTGGGACTCACTGGAGGAAGGAAGAGATAAGTCATAAATGGGTGCCTGAGCTGAGCTAGTGAAGGTCTCCCCACAGGGAAGAATCCATAGATTACATCACCTAGTCTTTACTTCTCTGCAGTGGTCAAAAGAAAGATTGCTGATGTAATTTGCGTGGAAGAACTTTGGGTTGGTGTCCAGGAGGAGCTACTGCAGCAATAGGATTTGATATATAGGATTTCTATCTGTGAAGGATGGAGAAAAGACTTTATGCACCTTGTTCTGAGAAAGTGACAAGAGCATTCTGCTAATGGTGAGGAGAAAGGGGCAGTTTATTAAAAGAATGGAGCTCTAATGCACCATATTCAAAGTTACTATTCAAGTCAATTGTTCATAGGTGGAATTTCTTCCTACCTTCTCCGTATCTTTTTTTCCCCCTTGCTCCAATTGTGAACTGCCTGCAAAGTTTCACAGGCTGCTCCATCTTTGTTTTTAACCCAAAGTGTTATGTTTTATGTTGTTGGTGCCTGTTGTATCAGGCATGTTATGGGGCATTCGGGCTGTAACGCAGAAGGCCCTTCCCCATATGCTTGCTATTGGTTCACCTACTTTGAACTTGTGTCGTAAGAAGGAGAGGCTGTCCTTCTTTGTTTTCATAACAAGGTGTATAACTACCCCGTATATGGCCTTTCGGAAGTAAGAGGTCAGAAGCGGGAGATTGAATATGATTGGCCAGGAGCCCGCGTGAGCTTCTGGAACAGTCTAGTAAAAAGATAAGAAATACTATATAGTTCTGTAGCTTTTACCAATAAACACCATTTTGCTGCTTATCATATTGATGCTACGTGTGGTATTTGGCCAGAACCAGGTTTAGGTTCTCTGCGTGCAAGGGTAATACAAAAAGGGTCGCCAGAGTTCGGTAACAGGTGCCTGGGAGTCATCATTACCATCACAAGGTTTAGAAGATGGGGAAAGTGCTCTCAATAATCCAGTTGTGAATGCTTGTTTCAGAAGTCCTAGATTTTTTTAGACATCTTCTAGAAGCTGACTTCTTTCACTGTAGATGAAGAACTTGTTTCCATTTAGTTCCTGCCTTTACAGTGTTGATTAGCAACCTGGTCTCTTGTATCTCAGCATCCAGCACTTGTATCTGACTCCTTCATCAGTTGAAAATCTCTTGGTGACCTCCTGTTCTTGGCCTTGGCTACACAGTGTTCCTTTTTGTTTGTGTTTTCATTTTTGTCCCCCTGTAACTTCTTGTTTGGTGGCTCAGAATTCACTACAGCTTGTGATTTTTTTTTTGCTGTTGCTCTTATATGAAACCTGGATCCTGAGAGGTTTATGAAGATACGTTGACTTTGATGTCTTCACTGCAGCAGCCTGTCCATCTAGCTCAGCACTCTCTTAAATGGGCAATGTGCCCACTCTCTTCAGGAAGGAGCACACTGCTTTTCATGGGATGTGGAATGCTGGCTCTGTCTCAGTGATCCCTCAGTTAGCAAGTAACTTGGTACTAGGACAGCATACTGCAGTGTTATAGTATCCTTTCATCTGATGATGTAGTGTTAGTCTCCCAGATATTGTATAACTACTGTGTAACTTCCTGTAACTTCTTGTCTTTCTGAATTCCCAAATACTTGGGGGGAAGACATTGTAGGCACAAATGCCTTTTTGCAGTCAAATTGCATACATTCTGCCAACGCATACTATCACTCACTGTCCAAGCACAGTGAATCATACTTTGCAAAGTACCCCTTCAGTTTCTAATTAGCACATCTAGGCTGAGCAGCCTCAAGTTTTTCCATGTATCTATATAGAAAACAAGCTAGTGTTAATAAGGCAGACACCTTATAAAATGTGTCTGGGAACAAAGCTGCAAGAAAAGGCTTCTATTTTGCTAGCCACTGGGTTATGCGACCTGAAGAGGTGAGTTAACTGTTTTTATAGCTTTGATGATTTGACTGTTTAGAACTAGCCTAGAGTGTGTAATTCTTAGTTTTGCCTGGATGTGATGCTGCTTGTTCTTCTGCAGAAGTTGAAAATGCTGTTCAAGCCACCTTGTCTCCACTACACATATCCTACAAGCGCTTCCACTTTCAGATCTGTTTCACCTCCATGGAATAGGAGTATCACAGCTGCATCAGTTCACCGTAACTCTAGGACAAGTGCACAGCAAACTCCTTGTCTCAACTGGGTGGGTGTTATCTTCTGAGGCTCATGAGCCTCATTCCTCCTCTACACCCCAAAAAACTCAGATCACTGCAGTAGTGTTCCACTGCACTTGAGTACCTGGGGCACTGCCTGGCTTCTGTTGAAAGTATCTAGCTATGGGTGGAGATGCTGCCACGGTCCACTGAAATCTTGCAGGCTTAAACCCTCACTAAGGAGGTGACATGGAGCAGCCTCACTCCAAGCTAGAGTGTTGGGGTGGGTGGCTGCCTGTACTGCCAGTGGTGGCTGAATACCGTCACAAGATAGGAATTTCCCCTTGTGGTGTTGCGTCTTCACTCACCTGCATCTTCACCAAACTGTCACTTTCGAGAAGGGCAGGACATTCATTAGGCAGTTATTCCACTCATTGCACATCTGTTCTTTCTTGTGATGAGCAGGAACATTCCATGCTGCACCAAAACATAGGCTTGGCTTTTCAGACATCAGTCTGAGCCCAGTATAATAAAGAATCTTTTTTTCCGTCCACCATTCCAGGCCTATGTTGAAATTCGATTTGGGTTGGAGGACAATCTCTGAAGCAAGCAATCCCCAGTGAGTATTTCCAAAGAGGCTTGAATATACTCTTTTGAAGACATCAGTGGTTGCCCCAGGGCCTTCCAGCCTTTGCACTGCTCCACACACAAGGCAATCAGGAACATGGAGTTCATTGAACACATTGGTTTCCGTATGTCCACAACATTGAAAGCTCCAGTGTCTGTCATCTATCATTCTGAAGATTTTGCATGTGTTAAGCTCCTGCTGTTAGAGATGCAAGCTTCTTACTCCAGCATCACTTGATGCTTCAGCAGCTGCTCAATTTCCACTCAGGCAGGCCTGTCTATTGCTTTCCACTGCTATTTCATCTTCAGTCTCGCCCATGGGAGGGATGAGTAAGTGATGGGGAGGAGGTGGGCACCGACAGCTCTGACAGAGGCATGTTTATACTGGATGTTCATGTTGTTCCTCCATATCCAACAGAGAATAGTCAGTCTCCCTAATCAGTGAGAGGTGCATAAAGCATTTCTGTGTGTTCAGAGGGAGCCATGCTGATATTGCCTCTGGCTCCTCATGTGCAGTTGGGAGGCTCAGATGCTGTCATTCTCTTCTAAAGCCCTCACTGACTCAGACCTCCTACTTCCCTCTGATGGGATTAAGCTGTCTTGGCTGTGACTCGGAAACCATCTGCAGGTCTGGAGTTGCTTTTGGTCATACTTCAGTGCCTCAGTGGTACTGGTGATGTTACGATAGAGCACTGGCTCTGTCTGTAGAAATTCCTCCACTGGATTTATCTCCTCGCTGTGGCTTCTTGTGGCACCCAATGGGATGCAGCAGGAGAAGGAAGTGGTGCAACACTTTTCCAGATATAAAGAACTACTCCAAAAGTAATGCCTCCTAAGTTGTTATGTTGACCCATGACATCGGTGGTGGATGTTGGTGGTATGGCATAGAGGTTGAACCTTCACACCATGCAACATGCAAGTTCTTGTTCACTGCTGATGAAAATGTATAGCTAATAGTGGTGACTATGTTGAAAAACAGTGTTTTGTAGCTGAGAACTTGCTCTATCAAATAGTGTTCTTGTGCTTTTTGTAGTTTGCATGGAAACAGGAGGCATTACTTCTAGAGTGATCTATGTATAAAGAAGTATTTAAAAACCTTGTCCCCAACTTTTTTATTTTGAGCAGTGGATAAGTCATATTTTTTCTTTCCCCAGAGGAAAAATGTTTCTTTTTCACATGAGATCTTTTGCAAGCTTACATGTTTCTTTTTAGCTTTACCACACTGTTCATTTGTGCCCACCATGTAGAATCTGAGAAGATAAAAATGAGCATTCTTTGAAACATTTAGATTCTCCTGTTCAAAAGAGCTCTTCATTTTGAATTTTCCTGTTTCTCTTTTGCTTTAAAGCACTCAAGAATGACACAAGCTGGCCTATTTTGAAGCAGGTAAAATAATTACTTGATACAAAGTATGTTTTCCCACAATCTGCACAGAAACCTGTATGCTGGTCTCCTATTATTTTTCCATTTCTTAAAACCTCCAGGAAATAAGAAAATCCCCAGAATTCCTCATAGCCTGATGCACTCACTTACTAGATTGCAGTGTATTTCAAGTTCCAGTTGTAAATATCTCTTTTTTGAATACTCAGTGGACACACTCCAGCCCCCATCATGGCTTCTCCCTCATCTCTCCCAGCCCACCTTCAGTTGGCCTCTTCTCTGCTGCTGTTGCCACTTTGAAAGCAAGCTGCCCAAATGGCAGATTTTTTTGTCCTTTCTCCATGATGCTTTGCTTGGAGCTATGCTCCAGCAGCACTGCTGCTGAAGAGAGTTCCCAGTCCCTTTGGTTTCTTGGCTTTGCCCACAATGGAGTGTGGAAAGTATCTTGTATTATGCTCAACAGGGTGTGGGGTAATAAAGGGAAGAAACCAGTCACTTCTGGTCAGAAGGGAACATCTGATATGCCAAAGACAACCGGCTCAGCTGGGATTCCCATTCCAAATTGGATGTGATGACTCAGAAAATTGAGAAGATAATGAGCTGTTTATGAACGGGTCCTGTTTGTTTACTTTGCCTCAAAGCTGTCAATGGTGTGTTCATGAGAAGCATCCTGGACTCTGACCCTGTAGAGGGACTCTGGGTGAGATGAGCAGAGATGAGGCCATGGGCTGCAAAGGGAAGTACACTCTTTTCAGCAAAGCAAAGCCACCTGAGAGCTGACTGTCCCAGAGACTGCATAGGGGACACTCAGTGCACGACACTAAATGAGTACGTGTCCTTGTTAGGCATGTACTCTAGGAGAACACTACAAGGAACGCTACCAGCCCCAACGCTGACCTTGATGAAAGGCAGATTTCCAACAAGAGTGAAAGAAAAAGAACACAATTTGCCTTTCATCCACTGTCCTGGCATTTAGGCAGATAGCAGTCAAAGAAAGCTGAAGGCCGTGATGCAGTTCTGGGAAATGGGAATACTTTCTTACATGAGATGCTAGAGGAATGTCTGTCCTAACATGGCCTCTAGGAGTCTCCTTATCTAACTCCAGTTTGAAATACTTCTTGAGGCAAGTATCCAGCTGTGAATTAAATGTTCCCAGTGACAGAGATACCATCCCCAGCCCTTAATATTTGTGTTGTTGTGAAAATTCCTTTTTTTACATTATCCCCTATCATGCTTTGTCACATTTCTTGTAACTAAACTGAAAAGTCCCCCATTACTCCATTAGCATATGGAGTTTGTTGCCACAAAATACCAGAAAGGACAAGCACTCAGTAGGGTTAAAACGTAGGAAATATGGCCAGGGTTCTGAATTTGTCTCCAGTGGATTTCTTTCTGTGAAGGGGCACAGTTCATCTCCCTCAAAAGATGGAGTCAGGGGAGTGTTGGCTTTTACACAGGTTAATTCTTCAAAATGAATGTTCATCATTTGAAAAAAAGGGAAGGGGAATTATTTGTCTTTTATAAGAATAAAATGTTGGTAGATCTCAGAGTT
This sequence comes from Numida meleagris, assembly GCF_002078875.1. NCBI lineage: Eukaryota > Metazoa > Chordata > Aves > Galliformes > Numididae > Numida > Numida meleagris. Next base: position 57,332,750 of record NC_034413.1, read on the forward strand.
GTGACATTGTGAGATTCTGCAGAAACATTTAGGGAGTTTTGCTCTTTGTATGTTGGGGGAAAGGTGGATGAGAAAAGGAAACAACAGCAAAGCAGATAGGCCAAAAAAAAAAAAAGGCTTCTTGAGGAAATTCAGGTGGGGTTAGCTTAATGGTGAAGCAAGGTTGGCTCTGATGATTCAGGGTTCTGTTTTATACTTGTGAGAGCTGATGAAACGGAGCCCAGTCCTGGGAGATTCTGGAACTGATTATCTCGCTTACATAATCAAAGAGCAGATTTACAAGGAATTTTCCAGTAATTATCATGTTCATAGGTGATGCCTACATGTACACCCACAGCTTCTTGCAGGCAATATGTTCTACATTAATTACTTTTTGTTTGGTTTTTTTTTATGCTGTAAGATTTGCATGTGCAAAAAAAGTGTTCAGGCTTTGTTTGCATAGGCAATGTAGGGAATATATAAATTTGCAAGTGTTTGGTTATTTGATTTTGCATGATGGCAATCGCTATGCCAGGCACTCCAATCACACAGGGGAGGCCAGGAAAACATCAGGAAAAACATTTTCACTCTAGGACCAAAAGCTGGCATCTTAAATGTGTTAAACTGTGCTCATTTGTCACAACAGAATGCTCTGTTTCTTTGCTTTTCCTAGGAATAACTTCTAAGATCATGCATTTGTGGATATTTCCATCACAATGGATTATGCCATGCTTTTGTCAGCACTGCTTTTGTAAATGAATTGTTAGGTCCTTGGAGATGGACCATAGCCAAACAATTTGGACGTTAGTATGAGCTCACCAAGAAGCAGTTCTGAGGTATTTATTCATTCTATTACAGAGAAGCAGCTCAAGTACAAAATGCAGTACATGGTATGGCTTTGGTGTCTGCAGGTAACGAATCACATCCCCAAAGTGCTATGGGAACACAACTGGCAGCCACGACAACAAAGACACAAGCCCTTTTCTCATATACTAAAATAGTAATTACGAGGGCTGCTCTGAAAGTAATGCCTCCTGTTTTATTATGTTGGCTCATGGTGTTGGAGGCAGATGTTGGTGGTATGGCAGTAGAGACTGAACCTTCCCACCTATGTTCCATTACATGTTGATGCTATGTGACAGATGGCAGCAGAGGGGCAGTTTAACAGAATGATGTCTGATGTGGAAGTGCCTATGAAGCAGAAGTGTGGAATTTAATTTCTCCATACATGGGAAAAAAAAATGGCACCCGTGGTGACAACAGTAGTGGAATACCCCAGTTAATTGGAAATGTGGAAAATTCCTCACTTGAATTATTTGTATTTCAAGTTGTCTGTCTTTCAAGAAGATGTATTGTCACTTGATGAAGTGACTGGGTGATGTTTTTCAATGTAAGAAATGCAAAAAGTCCATCTGGACTTTAAGGGCCAACAGGAAATAAAATTTTTAGCATAGAGCATCCTGAGAACAAATGCAAAATCTGTTGTTTTGCAGTTTGCATTCCAGCGATACCTACATGTTCCTAGGGGTGTTAGCACCTGTATGTCAGATAACATACAAACACAAATTAGAACACAATCACTGTACCAAATAGGCACCATCTATGTAAGTTATGGCAGGACATCCTAATTCATGTGCCGCCAGGAGCTTCCTTAATGCTTTGTCACGTTTTCATCCAAATTCCTGGCCTGGAGTGATGCTTTCCAACAAAGGCAAACGTCTCCCCATCACTGACATTATGGATAAGTTATGTGAGCATTTCCCTATCAAAGATCCCAGTGAGAAACTCCAAGAGACCTCAGAGCAACTCAGCTTTGATGCTTGAAAGATAAACAGACTAACAAAAGAGAGAGAGCCTGAATACACTTCATTATTTCTTCTAAGCCTCTTAAACCTTGATGGGTTTAAAAAGTAATTGAAGCAGGTGGATAATGTGACATTTACAAAGGAGCTTATTAGAGGGTGTTGCATTTGTTGTTGCAGAAGCCGTATGATACTGTGGTTTAGACGATGAAGCAAGAGAGATCTTGGGGCACAAAGCTGTTGATTCAGCATGTGGTCACAGGACAATCACTTGACTCTGGAGTCTTTGTACAACCATCACACTGAGCTGCGTAGTTGAGTAGTAGTACCAGGGGCTTCTGTAAAATGAATAAGGAAAAATAAAGAAGAAAGTATGAAAGGAAGAAAGGATGACCTCATCTGTGTTAGGTAAAATGGAAATCGAAAAGAAAAAAAAGGAATTCTTAACTATTTTCAGTCAACTGAGATCTATTTAGGTGACCAACCTCCCTGCCTCAAAGGAGAAGGAGAAAATTCTTCCAGTGACACAGAATGAGTCTCAGATAACTTTATCTTTGTATTGCCCGGGGCAACTCCTGTGACTTCAACAAAAAACTGTGGAGAGAAGACAAAATAGTGCTTCAACTCCAGTATGGCCTTTTACATTGTATTTCAAAACTTAACTTGCACTCTGGTTTTATCCTCCATTCCTGAGGAAACAAGGACAGCTGTTCAGTTTGTTTGTATTTCAGTACCAGCTCTTTTCAATTCTTTTTGCCAAGACTTCTGTCTTTCTGGCAGGTTTGTGGCCAGGTGAGAGAGAGACAGGCACTGACAATCCATAGGAAGAGCTGTGTAATGAGCTTTAGACCCCCAAGAAGCACTGCAAGAGAGCCAGCCAAGGGAAACAAGCTTCCTCTCATTGGACTGTATGTTAAGATACTAAGCACAGCTTGACCTCTTGCCTAGTGCATCTGCGTGGAGGGCTGAGCAGCTGCTGCAGCTCAGGGCTGGCCAATGTGAATCCTTCCCTGTGGCCTTATTCCTACCCAGCCCTGGAGATGGACTCAGTGGTTCTTGTGGGTTCCTTCCAACATGGGATATTCTGTGATTATGCGCTCCCTTGATACAGATGCCATGCTTGCTGTAGAAGGCACTTAGCTTGCAGTGCAGTGCCAGCCTAGGGCTTCTTTGCTAGGATGAGTGTTAGCCTTTTGAGACACAGCTGAACAGGAAAGTACAAGCTAGGATTCTTCTGCACAGCCTTGAGGTCTCAAAGGAAGCCATGAAACAGGATGAGTGCAGAAAGCCCTGCTGGAAGTCACACAGCCTCCTCCTGGCTTTTGCTCATGTCCTCTGCTTTGTGTGAGAAGCCCATGCTCTGTGCTAGCCATCTGGGACAGCATCACTTGCATTTGTATTCTGACATTCAAGAGTGATTAAATGTATTCCACAAAAGGCGAAGTCTAAAAAGAAGCCAGTGAAACAGCAGGGATAAATAGATGCATTTCTGATCTCACCCAGCAGTGCATCTATAAATTATTCCCTTTCTAATTTTTGTTCCGACTTTTTCACCCACTGATCCTTCTCACCAGGCCTCCTTCTGAAGCTGCTGCAGAAGGAAATCTGTTTCATTAATGCTAAAATCAGTGGGATTTCAGTTAACTTGGTGCAGAGTTTTAAAAGCTTTTGTATCCTGTTTTCCAATAGATATGTTTCACAGAATATGAGTCCACTGTGCCTGAAAATGGGCTGAAGTCACCTAAGCGTGCTTTGAAAATACTGCTTTTCAATGCACTAGTGGTTTGCCACCATCATACATGACTGCCAATCTAATTCCCAAGAGCTGGCCCACACAGATCCTTTAATCATCAATTTCATACCCACAGCACATCCCAGGTGTATGGAAAAGGCTGCAGTGAAAAACACAGTTGTTGCTGGTCCCTGCCTTGGAGCAGCAAGAAAAACACGTCCTTAGCTCAATTGCTGGTACCCTGAACACAAGCACTGTAAATCTTAGTGAGGCTCTGACCTTAGTTTTTTGGTTTTTTTTTTGGTAAGCTCAGCTGGTTGCTGACTCGTGCACCTCTCCCATCACTGGATGCGCTCTGAGCTCACTGTGATGCCCTGCGTTGGGAAAGGCCATGGCTCCGGCTGCTGGCAGCGCACAGAGGAGATCACTGAAAATAAACAGAGATTGAGCAGCTTGGTTTTCATAACCTCGGTTAAACGCAGGGGGTGAAGGACCCGAAGCAGCAAAGTCATGTGAGTTCAAGAAAGGCAGAGGGTAACATCTGAGGGGCTCTTTTCTTTGGCAGCCAGAGAGGAGGATGGTGCACAGAGGAGGGAGGAAGAAACATTTATGGAAATTTTTGGTCCTCTGTGCACAGCAAGTCTGCCCTTATCTCCTTCTGTGGCTGTTATAACAGAGCTGCAGTTCCTCACTTGTGCTGACAAAGTCACCTTCCTGAGCTTCTATGACAAAATGTTGTGTCATAACTTACCTCTACCCACAGAGCAAAGGCGGATTAAACTTGGACTAATACTATGGAATTGCTCATTTATTTTGCTTGCCAGCAGAGGCCTGGAAACATCCCTTTTCCTCTCTTGAACTGGAGCATAATCTGAAATTTCTCCCCAAATTAGGACAGGATAGTGGGAGGTTTGCCCTATTCAGCCTTTGGCACGTTGTGTGGCAGCAACACATTTCTTTGGCCTGAAGTGGAACATCTCTAGGACCTTCTGCTGGGTCTGTCATACCTGCTAGTGTAACAGGAGGACACCACAAATCATGGAGGGCAGTGGGGTGAGCAAGACCACTCTGAGAGGAACAAGTACCAGACCACACCTGTCAGCAGCAATGCTAAGGGCTCTGGTTTGTAGCCTAGTTCTTTCCTACTGCACATTGTGGCCTGTTTCCACCTTTTCCTAGCTTGTTCTAAGCATGAAGATGTAGTGTATGAATTGTGAAATATGTGTAGAGTGGCAAATTTTCCTTGGAGGAGGGGACAGAACTCAAGAACTCCAGTCATGGAGTCCAATTGTAGGTTTCTGCAGAAATGTAAGCACCCTGAAAATGAGCAAATGCCTTAGGCTACAAGGTGGTCTTTCGTCTTCCTGGGCGTATGTCAGCACTGCCTTCACAGATGGGACAGAACTGAGCAGGGCTCTCCATGAAGTTGGGAAGGAAATCTTAACTTGGGAGACTGGGGACTCCTGTACTGCTGGAGTGAATCCATTTTGCCAAAACCTTCCACATGGCAATATCCAAGAGATGGTTGGATGCAGGTAAACGTTTTTATGGTCAATGGTGAGAATTTTGGTGTTGTGACTATGAAATTTCATTCTTTGTCCAGGAGGGCACGACTTTGGACTTATACACCACAGTGGTTGTCATAACTTAGCTACAACTTGATTTGCTTCAGGGCAATCAATTCTGTCTGCCTGCCTACAGACAAAACCTGTCCTTCCCTTGTCATTCCTGAGACATGTTGTGTCCAAACTGCCCTTAGAAATCTCCAGTGAAGTCCACATCTCAGGCTTCACTTGCTTTCCCATTAGGAAGGATTTTCTCATGATATCTAACCTACATGTCCCTTGCTATACTTTAAGTCTTTCCTTTTCATCTATCTTTTATGTATTTAAAAACTGTTATCATATCCCTTCTCAGTCTGATCTTGTCCAGACTAAACAACACCCTTCTTTCAATCTCTCCTCATTAGTCGTGTTCTCTCGACTTCTGATCATCCTTGTTGGTCTCCTCTGGACATTGTCCAACCAGGCTCATCCTTCCTGAACCATGGTGCTTAAAATTGGAGAATGTACAGCAGAAAAATTACATCTCATGTCATGCAGATGGCACACTGATTTATACATCTCAGTATGGTATTTGCTTTTCTCATGGCAGTTTTAAGTCTTCTGATTTCTGTTCAGCTTGTGATTCACAGTTGTCCCAGATCCGTCTCTCCTGATTATTTCTCATCCCATATTTGTACATCTGATTGTTCCTTACTAAGTATAGAACCATGCATCTTGTACTTGTCCTTACTGTATTTCATCCTTTCCTTTTCCAAATCCCCAGATTATTCCCCCACTTACATTTGATAATTATGAAGTTTAAGCCTGTCTTCTTCTGTGCTTGCAGCTCTTCTCAAATTGATATTGGCTGCTAATTTAATTAGCATGTTCTCCATTCATTCCATCTTGATGATTAACAATCCTGAATAGTAACAGGTTCAAATTGGATCCCTGCAGAATCTTGTTGGGTACGTTCCTACAATGCAATGAGGGTCTGAATCCAGCTTGTTGGTGCCTGAATTTGGACAAAAACCTATAGCTACATACTGATTCTCAACATTCTTCAGAACCTGAAGTTCTTCCTAATGTTGGTCTGAATTGAGGGAAGCTCAAAAGTGCCAAGGATTAAGCCATCCATAACATTACCTATCAAAATGTACATGCTCTATATTAATAGATCAAAAAATGTATTCCATGTCACTGTACTTTACCTTCTTAATACATTAATGTGATGGAAGATAGGCTGTAGGCTGGGACAGGTGTCATACATAAGCTACAATGCCATAAGCAAACTCTGATGAAAGCAAGGTAGCAGATCGTTAACTTCTGGGGAGGATATAAGCCAACTTCCAGTGTCTAAAGCATTTGTTCAGAATGTCCTAGGAATTCAGCCCTTGCTTTCTGCTTCTGTACTTGGTTCAGTTTCAGCAAATGTCCTCTTTATTCACTGTTATTTCCTAAATAGTTCTGATATTCGTCTGTATCTTCTAATTGTGTTCCCTTTCTATATATCATTATATTTTTCTTTGCATACGAAGGTTTTTCCATCCTGTTAGCAGGGTATCTGATTAGAAACCTTTTCTGTCCCATTCAGGAGATAGAGAGTGGTGGCCCATAAAAATTTTTCAAGACTCACAAATTGAGACTTCACAAGTTAAACTTTTGTAGTGTGATTGGTCATGATAACTGAGGGCTCTCCAGCTGGCATTTCAACTCTGAATGTTCCTATCACAAGCAGCTGCCTAGGAACAGGACCAAACATATGCTCCACCTGTTAAACACGGTAAAAAGAAAAGAGCAACTCAGAGAGATCCACACTGGCAACATGGCCCCTGTGTGTTTTTATTCAGAGCAACTTTTTCCTAAACCCTGGAGAGACCCAAGACCCATTTGTGTAAATGCAGGTGGAGAAAGCTGAGATGCCTGGGAAATTGAGCCGTTTCAAAATCAAGCCGATCTCGATGAACTGCTGTTTTGCAGGATTTGACCAGTAACCTCTGAGTCACAAGTAGGGTGAGAAATCACCTTGCTCTTGTGTCTGCGAGTCCAGTGATGAACAGTCTCTGTGGCTTAGTCCCCAAGGCCAAAAGTCTTGCAATCTGCCTCAATTTAAATTTTTCACTTTTCCTCCCACAACTCCTCCTTCTGGAAGTCACTTATCGTTGCTTTGGGATTGTTGCCAGATTTCCTTCTGGCATTACTTCTCTCTCTCTTTTCTGCAATCTCTGCTTGTAAGGTACCTTAATCGCTTCCCATGTCAACTACTGCAAAGCTCTTTTTATAGCCCTCGTAAATACTTACTGGCTTTATATATATTTCCTCTCTAAACTTCAAGGGATGCAGATCATTGCTTAGAACAGCAGAGGTGGAGGGGAGAGCACCGATTCAGATCTCCACATGACTCGGGCATGGCAAAGTTTCCTGCAAACTGAGATGAGATTGGCTCCTTTATTAGGATGCAAAAAATAATGGTTTCCAGCTCGGGCTCAGCGTTACCTTTCCTCTCCCAAATATCTTGGAATGGTTGAGGACCAATCCTTTCCCAAAGCATAAAGCCACCGGGTTACCTAGAAATCTGAGTTTACTTCTTTTCTTTTCCTTGTGAGACTGAACATTTTATTACACACTAAAGCAGAGGTTTTCAACCTTTTTAAAACTGTAGGCCCTTACTTTCTTTTTAATCTGCCTGTCAGTCAGATGACTTGTTGTCTTATTGTTTATTAAGCTCCTTAAAGAAGTAGTGCACAGATTCCACAGATCCAGACAACACAGGTCAAAATTGACCACCTAGATTTCTCAGTGACTCTTCTGATGTTGTTTATCATACATTGGATACAGGTTAGATTATCAGACTAATGAGAAAGGAATTTCTTCTTCTGGCTTGAAAAGTGGAACTGTTTTCTTTTTTTTCCCATCTTTAGGCTTTATATCAGCTGTCCGTAGGGTGTTTCAAAAGTAATTGTCTTGTCTCAGCACAGTAAACTCACAATCTAATTCCCGTAACACTGGTGATACAAAGCTGTCAGGACAGCCAAGATATTTTTGCTTCAGTATTCCAAATACACTTTTGTCTGCCTTCAAGCAACGCTGATTTTGTAGATTTTCCTTCCTGAAAAACTGTTCAGTGATGACCTAGAAGTGAAAAATTCCTTGTCTCATTAGCATTTACACCCAATTCCACATGAAATTTACTTAAAAATCCAGCTTTGACTAAGCCAAGAGTCAAATATAAGAGCTACAAGGCCCTGATTAAGAAAGCACTTAATCACTTTCTGTGCTTTGAGTTGGACAGATGTTTTCCTCTGTCAAGGACCATATCAGTAGCTGGGGGAGGACTGGGGAAAAGAGTTTGGCTTAAAGCCTATGAGAATTCATAACCCAGAGATGCGTCTGCAGGACCTTACTAAAAGTACTGGTATTCTAGGACTACCAGCTATCATTTTGCTCAGGACTTTCCGGAATACTTGTTCAATAAAACTCAGTGGCTTGGATTGAGCCTGAAAACAGAAGCCACAGAAAGCCCCAGGAGTCATCCTGGGCGCATCTACCTTTCATGGAAAACTGGGAGGGGCTCTGAACAACTTCTGCTCAGATTAGTTTGCCCTTACTAAATATAGGAAGGCCTTTAGTCCTCCATTTCTCTTGATAAAGCTTTATTTTTGTTTGACCTTGAGGTTTTCAAAAAAAAAAAAAAAAAAAAAAAAAAAAGGAGTGAAAGAAAGAAGAAAGAAAGGAAAAGAAGTGGGAGAAAAAAAAAACAACCCTGATATGATTCCAAGGAGCACTGAAGATAAAGCTGTGCTGTGGTTAGCTGGGGTTCAGTGAGTAAGAGATTTTGTACAGTCTCACAGTGTCACATCAGCCTTGTTCAAGTCATTATTTCCTGGCTCCAGAGGGATATTGAAAAGCACTTCTTCCTGAATTTGTCTAGTTCTGGTCCATAAGGCTTCTCTTCTCCTTTCTCTGGCTTTGCAATGTATTTTCCCTGTTTTTCCTAACTCCACAACTATGAGCAAGAAAAAACAGCAGTGAAAGTGGTCATCAGCAACTTCATATCATAGTAATTTGATTTGCTGGCTCTAGCACCGTACCATTGAGCTATAGGCATTAAGGTCTCCTGTAAAGTCTTGGCAAGTTCTCTCAGTCCGTCAGCCAAAGCAATCCAAATGGTCAAGGAGTCTGCAGCTTCACTGGGGTGACAGGACACAGACCTCCTTTCTTAACTTAAAAGTCTTTTTAGTCCAGAGCACACTGTCATAAGAGTATGCTGGAAACCTGCATTGTTATTTGGAAAGTGTGAATTTTATTTCAGGTGTGGAGAAGCTTTCTGAAACAGAAGTTAAAATTGAGGCAAAAGAAGCTGTTGTAGGCAATGTTCACCTAGAAAAACATCACATGAGCAGCCCTAGCCATACCCAGATTTTAGAGAAAAACAACCCAAGCAGAAAGTGGAGCTCTAGCTGCAAAAATGATTTCACTTGAGTACTGGTGGTTGCTTGTTAAGCAATTGAAAACACGCACAGGCACAGCAACAGAAGCACGGGGTTAACATACGGTTTGGGGACCAACAGGCAAGAAGGATGTGAGTGAACCTTGCACGACCTTGAGGAAAGCAAACTCCCTAGTGACACTGGGACCAGAGCAAGTGCTGTTTGTTGATGCAAAGCTGGTGTGAGCCACGCAACTTGATTTACCTTCCATCCCAGGGGAATGTTAATTTCCACCCCATCCTCTCAGTACCAGCTGGGTCCCCATTGCTAGCACATTCAGGGTCCAGGAAAACCGTGCAGATGTTTTCATGAACCTAGCAAAAACCTTCTCTCTCTGCCAGGACTCACACTGGGCTTTCTGTAGGAGCAAATGTATCTGTCGCTTCTAAAGCAATGTGGTTTTGGAGCAGCTCTAATTTAATCTGAAGTTGAGAAATAAAATCCTCCTGACCTAGTTGTTCTATTCTCCTTACTCTAAACAATTCTGACAGTAAAATGGTTATTGTTTGTCTCTGAACTTGGAATCTCAACCTGAGACCACCATCCTCTGTAGTTAATTTCAATCCTGGATATGGTTTTGAAAAGTTACTCTTTTTATTTCCCAAACCAAAAATGCACAGGCTCTTCTGTTATTGAATATCTCAACACTCAGGCTGCTTATAGTTCAAAATAAATAATTTCAGATTTCCAGACTTGTGGGCAGAAAGTACTTTGCAACATGCACACATCCTGGAGCTTGAGAATTTCCTACTCTGGATCACAGCCAGCTGAATTTGATAGCCATGCTGAGATTTAGGTGCCGCGTCTGAGAGGTATACAGAGTCCTGCAACTGAAAAACTTACTGGGGGTGACTAGAGGTGCTGGGGTTTTTGTTGTTCAGATTTGCACAGCACTCATATATGCCTATGCATTCTGGCAGCTTTCCATCATGTCTGCACTATAGCATAGGCTCTTTCAGTGAAATTCATGATCCTTGGAATGCTTCTTCTTCATATTCCGGAGCAGATCACCTTAACAAAATAACAAAATAATTCTCCTGGACAGAAGTTTTCCTTAACCTGAAAGACCAATGCAGCACTTTCTGGGATGATGCCTACTTTCTGGTTCTCAGGAAGGGCTGTCACCCATGAAGCTGGGAAAATGAGACCAAGTTCTTTTGCACCTGTCTGTGAGCATCAGCCACTGCAGTAGCAAACAGCAGCCAGCAATGAGCAGAGCATATGAAATGGCATTTCTTCAGAGGCAGAATCTTGAGCTCTGCATTCTGGGATCCAAAGGTGATGAATGTCTTCCTTGCCCAAACTGTTGCCAGGGTCAGATTTGCCTATCCTCACTATCCTTATCTTCTTTAAAGTGTTATCGTGTCACTGCTTTCCATGCATGTGCCTACATTCTGATCCATAGCCATTCTTCACCTATGCAATTGCACTACATTTACAGCAGATTGGAAGAAATGTGTGTATCATGCATGAATCCTGATGTTTACCAGCAGACAGAGGAAGGTTCTTTTATTGTCCTATTTTCCAACTCACATCATCAGCCACTACACTGATAACATCTCCTGAATAGTTTAGCTACAGTGGTAGGTCCTCATCTGCATCTTGTAAAGAATTGCCTGAGAACAGAAAGGGTTAAATAATGTGCCTATGTGCAAACTTAGAAATTATGTGCAGCCATGTAGAAAATACCTGACTAATAATTTACTGTGTATTTATAGCTCAAAACAGTTATAATAGAAACAATTCCTGTAGCAGCTTTTACTTTTAAGGGAGCCTGTACTTTACAAATGGCTCATTGAACAGATCATCTTTGCTATTCATTATGGAATGTGCCATCCTTACAAGAAAGGAATTTGCTGGTCTTGGCAGCAGGCTAGGCTAACTGTTCAGTTCTCTACAAAGCCTATTTGCAAAATTTTGAGGAAGACAACTCTTCTCTGAAGTCTTCAGTGGTCTGGGATAATAACTCAGGATGAATGGGAACAGTGCTTGAGATTAAAAGAGAAAATAATAATGAAGAAATCTTTCAGTCCCCTAGCTGCTATTACACATGTAACCATAAAATGCTGAGCCAAATCACCTGCATAACTCATACCTCTTGGCTCCACTGAGAGATCATACCTTTCTTTAGCTTCAGAAATTTTCACTTAGCTTCTTTCTTGTGCATCTCTGAACTACCTGGTTTTGTCCCCCCAGGGAAAGGACAGAATTTGGATCAGTCTTTGATTTGAGCTCTGGATTTGTTTGGCTGTATTATAAAAGAAGCACAACTTATGACATCCTAGTCCTGACTCCAACCCTATCCCTCCCCCTGACTTGCCCATAGAATCATAGAAACATAGAATCATGAAGGTTGGAAAGTACCTCTAAGACCATCCAGTCCGACCATCAACCCATCACCACCATGCCCACTTAACCACGTCCCTAAGGGCCACAACACATTTTATCAAGACCAGAACTCACGTTCCTCTTCAGGTCTTAGTCCAACCCTGACTTTGTCACAGAAACATGTGCCATAAATGATTAGTGGGGAAAAGATATTTCACTCATTATCCTCAGTTTCTGAAAATTGCACTGTATTCCTGGTCTATACCCAGCTCTTTGCACAGAATTCATCTCTTGAAAGTATGCTTTCGTCTTCAGTTTTACAATACAAGGCTATGTTCTCCCTGCCCTTGACAGCACCTTGTTTGTTTTCAAAGAGAAGGACGATGTTGTAACTCAAGGCTGGATTTGCAGAGGGTGTGACATGACTGGAGGGTGTCCATAGAGTGGCATATGGGTGTGGGAGGTATCTCACAGCTGGGTAGGTTGAGGTCAGCAAAAGGTGCCTTCAGAGCATGAACTGTCTGAAATGTGATCTGGTCTTCTTCCAGAGCGTGCTCTGTGCTCAGCTTGGTATACACCCATGCAGAGATCCTGGTTTTCTTCTCTGAAGTTTGCTACTTTGCCTGCTGTTCATCATAATTGCAGTTTCTAGCAGAGCACTTTTAACCTCCAGTTGCAGAAGACACCGAAAGTACCGTTGCAGTGAGAGAGCCAGGAAAGCACATTCTGGTTGCAGGTGCATGGAGAAGGATAGCAAACCCACAGAGAAAACATGTATCTGTTACAAAGCTGGCACGGGATAGCTGAGAATCAGAGCAAAGGTACTTTTGGAGTGGTGTCTTTGGGAAGATTGCCCAACATTTGACTACACAACGTTTGATTGCATTAAATTCACTCAAAATATTTCACTGGATTTGGAAAGAAAAAAAAATGCTAAATTCCCCAGAAGGATTAGATAGATATTCTTTTCACTCTGCTTAAAGAAACTGCCATACATTTCTTCCTGGAACTTTTCCCTGGGTTTTGGGAGGTGGTGGACGTATTATCCATCATTTCAAACCCTTCTCTCACCTTAAAGGATCTGTCACTGAGCTGTGCTTTGACAAGTAGAAATAGTGGCAGCAAAAGAGACGGAGCCTTTGAAGTTCTGCGAAAAGGCTGGATGCTGCAGACAGCTTTACAAGGTGCCTCCAGTAACCTCATCCCACTGGTTCTCTCTTCCTCATTTTATTTAGCAGGATAACATTTTAGGTTCGCCATTTCCTTTCACTACATAGAGAAATGCTTCTTTTCAGGGACTTGAAAACATAAACTCCTTTTTGCTCATCCCTTCCTTTTCCATTCCAGTGGAATGCACTTCTGCAGTAGCCTGAGGGGCCTCAGTCCTTTCTACAGCATGTTTAAGGCATGCATCTATCTCGTCAAAGTACCTCAGCATGAAGTACACCCCAGGATCCACCAAACCACATCAAGGTCCATTTTATCTCCTTCAGAGCAGAGTCAGCACCTGCTCCCAACAAACAGAATCACCTTGCAAAGTCAAAGGATTAATTGACCAAGAAATCTTCGACCTTTTACAACTAGATTTTCGATCTGTATATTGATCCAAATGGCTGCAAAGCAGCCTTTAGAAACTGACATTAAAAAAAAAAGGGGAATTATACAAAGTTGACTGCTGGATAGTAGTGGTACTACTTCTGGTAGTGTGATCTCAAAGATCCTCTAGGACAATGAGGAGGGAAAGTATCAAGGGAGAAGATGGTACACTCGTGATGGACACTCCTGGGCAGCATGAAGCGATGACTTCTCCCTATTCATGGTTATCAGTAAAGGATCCAGGTGAGCTATACAGACAACTTAGTCATGAGCTTGGTGAAGACAGCCATGATGTGCCTCTCTTCATGCCAGAGCAGCTGGTGCATCTGCTTTTGGGAAAGGCTTGAGCAGCTGCTCTTATTAAGAAGAGATACCCGTAAGATACCCGTAAGACATATGGGACATGCTCTGCACCTGACTGTTCCAATGCTCAACAACACGGGAGTTAAAACACCTTTTCTATGCCTCTCTTGGGTCACTCACCTCTTCTTGGGTGCCCCTCCTCCCCCCCCCCCCCGGTATTTTTGTCCCTTTGGTTTCACAGCTGCCGTCACATCCATCACAAGTCATATATATAGGCCAGGACAGACCGTAAGGTCTCATTTCCAGCCTCCACAGTGGCATCATAACCCATTTTCCTTTGTGAACAGATCTGTTTAAAATGCTTTGAAACCACAGAAAGGGACAAACTGAGAGATGAGCATGCTGCACCCCTGGCTACTTGGCTCGCTGCCCCGGGGGAGCCAGGGGTGTGGTTACAGTTCAAACAAGGACAAGCTCTTTTTTTCATTCCTTTTTTTCTGGTCCCCTTAAAAGCACAAACTGAACCCATAATGTGAGAAGCAAGGAGCAGTCATCCATGCTATAGCAGAGGATCAGAGTGGGGGGTGCTGTATTACGCATTTTTTTGTTATATCCCTCGCTAGGAACAGAAAATTAGAAAAGAGCCATGCAGAAAGTGAGAAATTGGTGGAAAATCAGATTTCAGTGCTGCAAAGGAAAGCAGATGTTAAGAAAATTTTGAACTTGGAAGTATGTTTACACTTTTTAATTCAAATTACACTGTAATTCCTGTGCCTACTAGACACCCCTGAAGACAGGTTTATGTCAGCTCTGCGCTGATGAACTTTGTTGCACCATCTTGTTTAACCTGTTCCTAAATGATGCCTGTCTGTAAGCAAGGGGATGGTACCCTAACTGCCCAGGAAAGGTAACTAAAGTAACCCCAGGCAGTTATTCCACTGAAGCTCAAGGGGAAGATGAATATTTCAGACCAAGCCCTAGCACGCTGTTGGAAAGCAGCAGTTGAGACAGCAAAAGCGATCACCCATAAGAGGAGCCTAAGGGTAGCACTCAGCCATCTGGCTGGCAGAGTGCTCCTGCCTGTGGTCTCTGCTCTGTGTCTAGCTCAGCAACTGTGACATTGCAGAGCAACACTTTGGAAAGAGTTAAGTGAGGCAGGAAATGTGGAATATTTGGGGTGGGAAAAGAATTACTAAAAGATTAATTACAAGTTCTCCTCAGGCTTTGGACCCAGCCCAATGGTCTGCTCCTTCCTCAGAATGTTTGGTCCAGAATGTGAGGCTGAAAATGAGTGTTGGTAATGTCTTTGCAGATGACCTATCACTGTAACAGGCTACACTGACTATTGGCAGTCTCCAAGCCAAGATTTGGCTCTATTATAACTCTTCTTGCAAAACTTGCTGTCGCCTGAAGTCTTTGGCAGAAGATATGAAAGATGCTTCACAAAATAAAGCAGAAGGGGGTTCCCACTGCTGCTAGAGAGAGGTTGTTGCTAGCTCAGCATTAGCCTTTGTAATCTGCTTTCACATGAGGTATGTTACCCTTCTGGCTGCACCTCTAGGCCTGACTTCTCTCTTTTGTCCACATATGGGCCTGGGATAGGGGTTGCCCAGGGAAAAGGTTCTCACAGTTTCCAGCAAAGTGCTGTCTCCACACTATGACCCCCCATTCTGGCGGATGTTTTGGAGCTCAGCCCCAAGTTAGCCTGTAATCTCAACTCAAGAACCTGTGTTGCATGGATGTCACCTGAAGTCATCTTTGAGGTTTCTGAATTATCCCATTGACCCATGACTGTTTGTTAATGCCGTTGTTCGGGGCACTGTAACTCTGTTCTTACAGTACAAAGAGAAAGGCACAAAATGTGTATTTGTGAATCATGGCCTCTCGTGGGGTGTGAGACAGGTAACCATCAGTTTGAAGCACAGAGCGCTAACATGCAGGTACTTCACCAGAATGACTAAAACTTCTGTCTTTAGGACCTTTTCTGAATTTCATCTTTGTGCTTAAAAGACAGGACTGGGAGTAAAGATTTTAAGGTAATGCTTTTTGCTTTTCACCTGACTTTCAGTCTTTGACTATATTGTGCTATATTGTCCCTCCCCATTAATTTGTGATAATACCAGCAGATTTACCACTGTTAGATCACTCTGCTTGAGAGTGCTTGAGTAAAACTCTTCAAAGCCTCTGTCAGTGGAAGTTAGAGAAAAGCTACCCTCATTTGCTCCACATTTGGGGACCACCTCAACCCTAACCAAGCCATGTTTGCCAGGCTGCCTGCAAAGACTTCCCATTTGCCACTTTCCTTTTCTTCTCCAGTTCCTCTATTCAACCCTGCTCTACAGCCAAGAATCAAGCTCCCTGTCCTAGAGTAGCAAGCTCCTGTATTTTTCCCTGGTCAACACCTTTCAGGCTCCAGCACAACCTTTATGGCAGCAGCACAAATTTCCTAGCACAAGCCAGTGATAAACTCTCAATGATAGACTCCCAGACAATGAAGACAACGCCATACCATAAATTCTCCTACTCCTACCATAGGCTTCACTACTTCTGAAGTTCTCTGAGCTCCTTGTCTTTAGCTGTCCAATTTTTTAACTGAAAACTGAGGTCAGGGACTGCCTCAAGCATTATGCCTTTTGGATCATACTACACATTTAACAAATAGTATCGAAAGTCAACAAAGTAATTAATTAAGCAGCCCTGAACATTGTGGGCACAAGGGCACTAGAAAACTGCACTTTCTATTTTGTTCAGCAACACAAGGCGATAAATATTTTAAAAACTCTCACAATATTTTTTTTATTTAGTGTGAAATAAGATGATTTAAGGTTTTGTTTGTTTCAGTGTTATAAAGTTTCATTAGGTATGCACAGGACGGAATAGGAACATACATTCACCCAGTCAGATCGTTGACTTTTATCTCCAAGTTCCTCAAGTTCATAAATAGCGTCTCCTTGGTACTGCCTTACTGGTCTTATGCCACAGGCTTGGACACCATCACTTTCACCACAACTTCTCAAATGCTCACATGAGCATCAATGTCTCCAACCAATTTAGGACCACATTCAAGAAGCATGACATTACACGTACCTTCTACTCTAAAACCTCTGTCATAAGCAGGAACTAACTGTTGGTGGGCTGATATACCTCTAAAGGCTTAGACACATTCCTCAGCAGTTTTCAGCTCTTATTAGCACCTACTCTCTGAGGATCTCATCGCATGTGATGCATCAAGCTGCTCACCACCTGCTTTGACACATCAACCATGTTAGCCATGTTTCAAATTAGCAAGATGGACGAACAAAGAGGGAATACAAGCATGGCCACCTTGTACTGATTGCCGATCTTCAGCGCCTGGCACTGATTAAAAAAACTATTGTTCTTGCGATATCCGTTTTTTGCCCAATCAATTCTTCAGGTGAGACTGCTGGATCAATCCTATCTATGATCACAAAATTCTGTGTTTAAGAGCTTGTGGATAGGTAGCACCTCCTTCTCTGAAGGTTTCTAATTTTGGCTTTCGGCACATTCATCAAATCTTGCTCTCTTGTGGGCCAAGTCCTTCACAAATGTCTTATAACTTTTGTTTCCATTGTCTTGTCCACAGAGATCAAGAGCAGGGGAAACATTAAACCAGCTGAGGGAAACAGGCAGATCACATGTTTTCTGATCACATTACTAGGTTGCATCATGCCTGAGGTTCTCTCAGCTATGATCACATTACACATTCTTATCAGTAACAATTCTGAGCACTCCTGGCAGAGCAGCTATGTATTCTGTGAGATAAATCTGTGATGCCCAAGGAGGCTTCTGCTCTGTGAAAAGGGGATTTGCATTGTCCATCTCTGCACTTTCAGCACAGTTAAGGGAAATGCTTTCCCTTTTGATATTGCTTAAAACTGCCTCAAAATCAGATCCTTATGACTGAATTAGAAGGACCTTTCTCTCACTTTTCCTGATCTGCAGTTTGGGGAAAAAATTGTTAGAGGTTTCTGAGCAATCTGCCTCAAATTATCCATGGGACACAGCACATTTTGGAATGGCATTCACTGGATTATTTAGTTCTGTACCTTGCCAGCCTCTCTCAGCTGGAAGAAAGTCTGTAAAAGCTACTGCTTCTTTACCTTAAGGCCAAGTCTTGAAGTGTTAAAGCACAACTCCTAGTAACATGGATCACAATAAAATCTGAGTTCCTTTAATTCACTTTCACCCCTGGTTTATAACCCTGGGACCCAAAAGGTTGTTTTGCAAAATTAAAGAGGATCAAGTGTCCTGTAAACTTTTTAATACCATGTGAAATTTGAAAGTCTAAATAGCACAGGCTTAGTTGTACTGTCTATCAACACTCAGATATTTAATGAGTTGCATTTTATGAGTCTGTTTTTCTTGGGGACAATAAAAGTAGATACGAAGGGGTAAAGTTAGAAGACCATAGCACAATGTACCTTGCCAAGGTCTGTCTAACGCTTTCCCAAGGGAAGGATGGGTTGGGTCTGTAGCCATGGTGTATCCTGGGTGATTTTTAAAGGCCTCTGAATAAAAGAGGGCACTGTAGACCTTTTTGTTGAAGTGGAGGTGATGAGGAGGCAGAGACAAATATTGGCAGGCATCTGCAACCCGTAGAGTTCAAGGCACAAATGCAATTATAAAGAAAGTTAAATGTTCCTCGCTCTGGTGATGTGGTTCCTTCTCCTTTTATCTTATGACTTTTGTTTCCCTCCTTTTTCCCATTGAGGGTTAACGTGTGACATGAGATCAACACATATCCAGCTGATCATTAGGCTGCCATGTGAACTTCCAATTAAATATCAGTTTAAAATATTTGTTGCTATTAGTATTGTTGCAGTTATTACAGAAATATCTCTGCTCTAGAGGCCTCACCAAGAGAGCAGAAGAGTCCCAGAAATCCAAAGCAACTGAATGGATTCCTAAGTTAGTCCTAATCGGTCCATACTGAAACTAAATTCCAGCAGAATTCATTTTCTCTGTATCTATGAATTCTCACCTCAAAACTTTCCTGATAATATGTTTCCTCAGCTCCTTCCAAAACATATTTGTACAGGGCTGAGAGACAGAAGTAAAGTGTTTGACAACAGCTCGTGGAAAGCAACGTCCTTTTCATACATCTCCTGACTACAGGATATACTTTTGTAACACCTGAGACGTTTTTCATCCCTTTTTGTTGTGCTTCACTTTTGGTAAGGGGGAAGCTTACCATTTTGTGTATAAATAAATTTGATGTGTCTTCCATATTTAGTTTATTATTAAAAATGAAACTCTTGGAAATAACTGGAATATGGAGATACAGTTAAATCATGCAAAAAAACTGTGGATGGGCATTCCACTTTCCCTTTTCTTCCTGTCAGTATGCAACATCTTCTGCACAGTCAAATATCGAAATGTGTATCTGGGTCCACATATTACCCATGTTACCTCCATCCCCAATGGCTTTAGACCTGCACCAAATAAACAACATTACGCCATTAAGTTTATTCACTATTGACTATTGGCAGCATCCCCGCAGGCTTGTGGCTAGTGTAGAATGTGTAGCTGAGTTGGATCAGTGGCTCTTCGCTCTTCAGGGAACAACCCTCGCCTCTCTTGACCTAAGCTGTGCCTCACTGAGCGGTGGATGCCACAAGAGTGCCTTCCAGCTACCAGCGGGTGGGTGATGACTAACTGGGACATCTCCCTTTTTCCAGGGCCAGATGCTCCTTGCTAGTGACGAACCCACTGTGCTGGAGCTTGCTGCCCCTGGCATTCCCTGCCTCTCCAGCTCGAAGTCATTGGGCTTTGCTAAACCCCAGATTCACACGGTTTGGCACTCTCAGTTCATCAGGAGCAGGAGTTCCATCCAATACATACTGCTGCATACAAGTCAAGCAATAGCTGTGGCAAGGACCGGGCCAGAAGCTGGCCCACAAACTCCTCTTTAAACTTCGGGAGGCAGGTTATTAGCTGCAGGGACAACGTGATGGGAATGCCGTTTACTGGGAGGAACAAGCCAAGCATTTGGCTGCAAAGGAAGGGAGGCAGCAGGAGTTTTACAAGCTAAAAGGGAGGTAAGGAAAAGGCCAATAGAATAAATATTATGTATTTTAAATACCTGTTTCTCCCCAAATATGTCTCCCCTTCCTCCGCTTCCAGCCCCAATTTTCAAGGCTGGAATGATAAGCCCCTGTGCTTGCTGTTAAGAAGATGGTGCACAGATTTTTATTTAGTCCTCAGCACAACCCAGAGACAAGCACACATGGGAACACAGAGGGACATTGCCGGCGGAAAAGGGCAGCTGCTTGAATTGTCCTTCTGAGCCACTTCTGCCAAGACATGGTGCAACATCATGCTTTTATTGTCATTGCTACCATCCATCACACGTCCACTTGTGTTTGTGAAACATCTTCTGTCCATTCTAAGGGGGGTAACATTAACTGGGGGATGGTACTCAGGAACTTAGCCAGTGTGGCCCCAGCAGCTTCCAGGGATCCTACAGCCCTTCTGGGAACAATAACACCCCCAAACACCCATGCAGCTGAGGCTGAGGAAGGTCTGACGTTGGCGGAAGGAGGCAGGGGTGGGAAGAAGGGAACTGCAATGCTCACACACCCCAGCAATCCGGGGCTTTCTCAGCAGCAGAAAGAGCCAGTTTTTGCCTCCACCCTAGCCCAGTGAGGCTATGGGAAACACAGCCAACTTGTTTCCTGTAAACAGACTGCTCTTCCCAAAGCCACAGCAGTAAGACAAGCCACTGAAACGCAAGCGAGCCCAAGACTGGGACAGGTGCCACTGTTGGTGACGGACTGAAAAGCCTCACTTTTCCCATCCTCCTACTGTGCTCTGCTTCTTCCACATTCTCATGCCCTTTGCCTTCCACCTTAGTTCTCCTCCTTTCTTCTCTCTTCCCACCTACCCACTTCCCAGGTCTTGCTATAAGAGTGATCTTTCTAGCAACAACCTCATGGTAAAGTTATGGCCATTGTCCTCACAGGCTACTCCTGGCCAACGTTCAGGACCTCTGAGATGCAATAGATAAAGCTGACTTGGCCTTTTCCCAGTGCCTCTTAATTTTTGGGAATAGAGCAGAGGATTACTGGCTATACGTATTTCATTTAGGCTGAAATTTGGCAGACACCTTCTCTGAGCAATATTTTAAAAATAAGCTAAGATAACTTTACACAGGACCAGTCACCCCTCCAGCTTCATCTCTCTGCCTTAATCTGACAATGAACTGAAGCTGTATCATTGGAGGAAAAGCTGAGCTAAGCCAAAGTTGTTACCATGGTAAGGATCCATCTTATCCCACTCCTAAACAGGTAGCAACAAGTGACTGGGGACAACTAGCCACTGTCAGCTCTTTAAATTTAAGATAGGCCATCACAACTTCTTACCTCACCCACAGCTGAAAACTTGAACCAGGTGATATGGCTTTGACATTACTTGTGAACCATTTTCTGCTTTAAGGGCAGGCAGGTTGCTGAGACAGCAGTATTTTCCTGAAAACCTCAGCTCCTGGGCCCCTTGCTGATCTCAAGTAATCTCTATTTTCTTTTCTTTATAAATTGTCTACTCACACCGGCATCAGGATTTCTGAGAAAATACTAGTGATATATAGGAAAGTAATTTAAATATCGAAGTGCCAGGAAATGCATCTTGAATAGTGCCATTTTAAAAAAACTGTGCTGCTTTTTTTCTCAAGTCTTGCAATATTTTCTAGTCTGCCTCATAGCTGTTAATCAATTATTACTTGGCAACATTAGGGAAACTATGAGCTGGAGAGAATGGTGGTGAATTCCCCAGAATAAAGACATTGAGCTTTTGTCTCCCACTGAAACAAGTTCAGGAAACCTGGTAAAATTACATTCCATAGCTGCATAATGCTGGACAAATTGAAGCCAAACAATGTCAAGATGTAGGAAAAAAAATAACGTCAGCCTCTTGGCTGTATGCAAAGCAGGTGGATGGGTTTTGGTTTTTGGTTTTGGTGTTGTTTGGTTTTCTTTTTTGCGGGGAGGGGGAAGGTGGAAAATACACCAAGGATTGAACTGAGTTTCAACCTTGTTCTTTACACACATGCAGCTGGTGAAGAAGAATGTGCCACCTCCGGAGCTCCTGGAGCTGTAAGTAGACCTCTGTCCTTTGTTCAGTCTATTTTCTGTTGCTGAGGAACATGGGAAGGGATTCTGTCACCACAGTAACGCAGAGCTGTACCTGTTTTGGAGTATGTATAAGCATTTACAGCTAAGTCTTTCTGATTCAAAGCCTGCCATGACACGCTTGGTTCCCCCCCGCCTCGATGTCAGTTATTGGGTGTGGAATACATTTCAGTACTACTAGGGTAGAGAGGACTTGATCAGAGCATGGCCAAATGGTACTAGCCAAAACACACCTTAACTCAGCAAAGGCCATGAAATCCTCCACTGAGGTGCGAGTGGATCACTGCAAGGTGCAATTATATTAAGTTCAGGCCTGAATCCATCAGAGGCGGGAAGTTCAGCCTTGAAAAATGAGGGCAGTGGGAAAATTCAAAGCTGCAGAACCTGCCAGTTGTTGGGGGTGATACCATCCAAGGCAAACCTTGCCCTGAGAGTTGAGGATGTTCCTGGAGAGGAAGCATTGAGGAAAGAGGTGCAGAAACACTTGAAAAACTCAAGGAAAAAATAAAATAAAATAAAATATGGTGAAAGGGCTATTCTTTGCTCTACCTGGAGGAGTATTGCCAGGATAAGTTTCTCCCATCCTAACCCATCTCTCCCAGTCTTGCTTCAGAGGGAGTTCTAGAGAAAGTTACCACCTTCCTACAATCTTCTTACTCCCACCTGGCGCAGATTTGGGGCCTTCCCTCAACTTTGGCTGACCTTTGTTTGAAAGGATGCCTCTTATCCAGTGCCTTGGAGGTCCTCCAGGTAGCTCTTTACTTTGCCTTTCAGCAGGGATTACACAGGATGCCACAGTTTGATCTGGCACCTGAGCTGAATGCATTAAATTGTGAGTGTCCCTTCATGTGTTTTATTCCAGTGAGGAAACTGGGGCCTGGTCTCCCAGGGGATTTCCAGGACTCTCACTGGATGAGAAGCTCAGAGTCTGATCATGCATGTCTGCAAGGCTGTGTTTACTTCATGCTCATCTAGAAAGTTTTGCTAGGAGGAGGCTGCTGTACTGCCATTCCCTATGGAATTTGTTCTATGTTAGTGCTGAAGTTTTTACCATTTATTATAACTCTTTTTTATATATCCTTGAAAGGAGATGACCCTATGCAAGAAGGGTAAAGATGGCAGTTTTGTTTGTCTGTTTGAATTTTGAAAGCCACAGTCCACCCCACTGGAAATCTGGGATGGTAAAATAACCATCTCTGTGCTCAAGCACTTTGAATCCAAAACCAAAACCCAGGACTGAGAAAGTTCCACACGTGATATGAGCCTCTGAGATTGAAAATAAACAGCCAGAGAGTTGGCTGGAAGGAGGATCCTTCCCTTCTGTCTTCCATCCACAAGTGGCTAAGGAGGACAGCTAGCTTAATGCAGAAGTGCTGCTGATTCTCAAACCAGTACTGCCAAGGTAGGGTGTTGAGGAGGAGGGATTATGACTATTTGTATACTGCCTTTTTAAGTATTTGAAGTTCCTTTCATATCTGTGCTGTCTTCTGCCATGAGACAGAGCAGATCCTCTTTGCAGGATGCTCTGCAGCTAGCCAGTACATAATGAGGACTGTTACTGGCTCTGGAGCATCTCAGTATAAGCTAATCAAATAAACAAATTATTCAAACTCATCCCAACACCACCTCTGAAAAGCGCTGTAAAGTAGCCTCTGTCACTCTTTCTGCATCTCTGAAATGCAATCAAGAGCATAATGAGAGCTGTAACATCGGGGCCATGAGAAAACACTTGTCTAGATCATCACATTTAAGAGCTTGAGTAAGAACTAAAAGATTTGGCCTTTGAAAGGCATACTGGCTCTGGCTTGGAATGGCTTCATCTCTCAATAAGAACTGCCCATGTCTGGCAGTATGTAGAAGTATACATGACTGACTCAGGAGGCAGGCAAAATAGCAGGAAATGACTCTGTTTGAAAATTAGACCATAAATTTAGATACAGCTGTTTTGATCCTGGCGCAATTTGTTACAAGTAAATCTATGTATTTTTGGCAGAGATCATGAAATGAGAGAGGGAGAGAGAAGAGAGTAGAGTTAGGGTTTTATAGAGGAAATTAAACAGAGAGACACCAGTTTGTGTTCATTGTGTCGTGCATTTCAAGTCACCAGCAATCCAGCCTATTGACAGCTGCCTCCTGATGTACTCAGTACAACCAGGCGGAAGGGGCTCAGGGCTGAGGCTCTGGAGACTTGAATCCTTTTTCTGCCTCTGGTTCAGATTTGTCACTGCACTTCCAGCTGTCCCTGCCCTTGGCACTTCTCCTACCTTCCCTCTGCTTAAAGGGCAATTTTGGGGCAGGGAAGCAAAGCTACTTCTGAGACCAGAAAGCTGGATGTCCAGAACATGCTATGTCTCTGCTGCTGAAGCTCAGAGAAGCAGTTCTTGGTGCAATCACAGTTACGTGAGCAGCAACTGAAAGCCATCGAGACCTGAGAAAGGGGAGGCTCCATGTGCCTAAGCAGCCAGGAGTTAAGCATCTGTAACTAAGTGGCCCAGGAATGAAGGCCCTAACTAGCAGCGGGAAAATCCCAAGAACAAAATAATATAGGGAGCTGGACTAATGACTGCCAATAGTGCAGCTCTGTTCTGCTCCACTTCCTCTGCCCCATCTCCAAAATCCCCTCGTTAGGGGGCTGGTTACTTCTTAGCAGGAAACAACACTGCAGCAGGTTAGCATGATGGGGGCCTGTTATTACAGCTGGAAAGGAACTCCCTGAGACAGTTCCTCCATTTGGTTGAACCTAGCTGGACAAGCTGAGCTGAGGGAATCCTCATTTACACACTCTGCACCCCTAGGCTGAATGCCACAACAGAAAAGGACCACATAAGAAAGTGTCCCACAGCTGGGAGGGGACTTGGTACAGCAAATATTTCCTGAGGTTTTATTCCATTAACCTGGTTATATTGAAGTCCTGGAAAAATATCTAGGTCTGCTGATCTGTATCATGAAAAGGTGGCATGTGTCACCCAGAAGGGTGGGGAAGGCAAAGGGAGAGCCCAAAACATGATTCACTTGGCACTACTCTCATTTCCTCTGTTGGATCTTCATTAAAACTTGTGCAGCAGCAGGGTTGTACTCCTACCTCTGGTCCTCTGTCAAGCATGCACACCAGCAGGACTCAAAGCAAGGGAAGATCTAGCCCAGCAACTGTTAGAAAGTGTAATTCTAAGAAATGGCTTGCAAAGGAAAGCAAAGAAACAGCAAAATTGCTGAGAGAATCTGGCTATGCAGAGTACAGTTTCCTCCTTTGTGAAAATACTGCTGTTGGACCACACAAACAGAATGTTTGCAGGTAGGTCCATGCTTTTCTGTACTGTCTTCTTACCAGTAGAGTTCCACGTAGCTCTTTGGCTCTGTAGAAAAAGCCTGAAATTCTGAATTAGACGCACACAAAGTAACTGTCTCATATTTAGATCGCCTGTAGACATTTACGCCTGTGCAGTGCAAACAGCACCAAATGAGCAATAATAGTCGCAAGACAAGCATTCGTAAGGCAACAGCCAAGAATTACGGCAGTGGAAAGAGCTTCACAGTCCTATTGTAGAAAGCAAAACATTTTACCCTCTCAGAGAGCCTGCCTTTCTTCACTGATGGTCACGTCATACCCATCTTAAGTAGACCCAGCAATACAAGAGGAAAATAGGCAACGAACATAGCATTAGAGCTGAGGTCAACATCTGGATGGACTTAGGCTTCACAACGGAATTCACTGACTCATTGGCACATGTGAGGACTGTCATCTCCTCTGCAGCATGTAATCTTTAATCATGAGAGCCCACTGGAGTAGGACTTGGCTTTCAGAAATATTAATGGAGTAATAATGTTATGAAAAAGGAGAAGAAAAAAAAAGAAAAAAAAAAAGCACAAGGAACTGAACAGTTCCAAAAAGTACCAGTATGGCTCCCTCCTTATGCACACACGTATTTACGCACACAAGGAGAGAGTAGCCAAAAGACTGATGCCAAATCTACCAACGTTCCCTGCCAGGTGTTTGAACAGGAATGGGATAGGAGTTCCATCTGTGCTCTGACTCGATCTGACCTTCAGGGGCTGCGCTAGTGATGTCAGTGGTTTGTGGAGTGACGGAGGTCTCCTTGTGACTTTGGTGGGGTGTAACGTGGACTCTCCCAGCAGGATATCCGCACCCACATGCCCCACTGCTCTGAGGCAGTGATGCCCAGTCCAGGGAAAGGGAAAGAAGAGGAAACAGAGTAAGAAATGCTGGGCAGGGCTTTCCTGTCACAATTGTTTGGAGGAACATCGGCCACAGTGTCACTTCTTGACAAAACGTATCTCAGACGAGCTGCTGTGGGCAGAAAGTCTTTCCTCATATGTCCAGTGCACCTCTCTCCTACTTCATCTGAGAAGCCCCAGAGCCAACTGAGAGCAACATGCTGGTCACGCTGCTGAGCACAGCATGCTCACTGACCCTGGCCACATTCTTGCCTTGACATTCTTGTCAAATTTTTGTCCACATGTGGGTCCTAGCTGGCCAAGGATACAGAGAAAGCCACTGATTGTGAACAAACTTCTGAATGTCTTGATGTTGATAAATCACAGCGATGAGGAACTTATTTGCTTGTGCCTTCTCAGCTACTGTACTTTATTATTTAAATTGGTGCTTTATTAACTTCACTCCTTGTGATTAGGAAGATTTGTTTATCCTGTTGCAGCGACCTCATGACTTGCAAGGCACTACATCATATTCCTCAGAGAGCTAAGAGACTCTCAGTGGCAAATCCTGCAAAGCAAATAGGACAACAGCTGCTCAGGTATCCTCTTCTCCACCTGGGAAAGGCCTTGGTAGAAGAAGAAATTTAGATTCTGACTTGACTTCACATGATCAGCTCCAAAGCTCCATTCTGTCTTCATGCCTCCACCAGCTGACAATTTACTTAGAAGGTCATGAACTATCACTGTCCTGGTCCTACCTTATGTTATTGCATGAACGTGAAAGCCATTCTTGAGGCAGCTAGTGTTGGCCTTTCCGAGATAAAGGCAATTAAAGAAGCAGTGCATCTCAGGTGTTTATACTGTGTGCAATAATTAGCTGAGCAACAGATTAACAGGTAAAATATTTATAGCAATTTAGGAGATGGTAGTTTTGTTTTCAGATTGTGACTGAATAGCTGCGGGAAGACAAGCCTTAACCATTTGCTTCTCCGTTTTCAATAAATCCTCTCTGTCCTAGACAATGAAGAACATCATTGTGTGCACCCAGCATGAAGGCGTCTGAGATAACATTCTAGGGATACCACACACGTGATAAATAAGAAAAATTAAAGCAAACAAAATGCATCCAGGCCTGTTTATTGCATGTTAAGTGGCTGCTCCTATTCCAAGCTTCCCAGGAAGCAGAATTGTTTGTCATGCAGTTGACATTGCAACATACGGCAGAGAAAGCTGGATCTCAAAAAAACACTCGTCTCCTGAGATAGTATTTCTTGCCCACTGTGAAAGAGAAGGTAGGAATGCAAGAATGAGAAACACTCTCCTTAGTCAGAAAGCTTGCATCAGTGGCAAGAGTTAACTGTCCAGTTTGCTCCAGCGTCACTGTCACAGAGAGCAGAGCTCAGCACTGCCCCTCCACTCCCTGGGAGGAGCTGCAGCCGCCATGAGGCCTCCCCTCAGCTCCACTGCTCTGCACTGAGCAAACCCAGGGACCTCAGCTACTCCTCATACAGCTGTCCCCCTAGATTCTTCAAAATCTTCATAGCCCTCCACTGGATGCTCTTTAATAGCTTTGTGTTGTTCTTATATTGTGGTGCCCAAACTGCACATAGTGCTGAGGTGACAGGACAACACCTTCCCTTGTCCATTGTCAGTGCTGGTCCTGATGCACCCCAGGAGACAGTTGGCCCTTTTGGCTGCCAGGGCACCCTGCCAGCTCAGATACAACTTGCTGTCATCCAGAACCCTCAGATCCCTTTCCATGGGGCTGCTCTCAGCCTCTCATCCTGCACTCTGTAGACAGAGCCAGGTCTGCCCTGTCCCAGGTGCAGAATCCAACACATGCTCTTGTTGAATATCATGTAGTTGGTGATTGCCCTCTAATTTGTCAAGATACCTCTGCAAGGCTTATATCCTCGAGGGAGTCAAGAGTTTCTCCCAGTTTGTCAGGATCATCCCTGAGCCAAAAAGAGATTTCCATGGCTAGTCACAAGATAGATAGTCCCTGTAGCGCTGTGGTTTCACCAGAATTTTTCAGAAAGTCTCATCTTGTGACCTTTCCACCACTCAGCCTGAAAGACAGTACCTCTTGTCTTTCTTCTCCTTTGCCTCCTTCTTTGTCTCCTGCTTTTGCCTCTTGGCTTCTGCTGGGAGCGTCCCCTGTTGCGGTGCTTCTGATATTGTGCGTGTCTCGCCATTTCTTCTTTCAGATCTCTGTAAGGGGATGGCAGCCTCCAGGCAGAGTTGCCTATTCCTCTGATGTTGCTCTGTGTCAGGTGGTGAGCTGAAACATATCTGGCGTCTCCCGAGAGATCGGCAATTATGACATACAAGGCTCACTGGGTGTTTATGATGCAAAAGACTAAGGAACACTTTGCCATATATGGGGATAACCGTATTTGGCCACTTAGTTTTCCAGCACAATAGAAACTGCTTCTTGATTGGCCTTTGACTGTGAAATAAGAGCTTTTCCTTCAATCTCAGAATCCATGAATTAACACTCAAGGCTAAAAATTTACCATGGGGCTTTCAGTTCAGGGTTTTCACTGTCTTAGGGAAAGGACAAAGAGACTGAGATTGAGGTTTGTGATCTCCTGAAGAGTGGTGAAGCTTAGCAGTCCAAAGCCCACCCGTGTAGTGGTCTTCTGCAAGGCCCTTCTCTTATAATCAGCTCTGACGGGACATGACAGTGAAAAGAGGAAAAAAAGAAACAACACTGGGAAGCAGGGAAGTTTGTCAAGGGCAGGAAATGCAGATTTGTAATTGGTTTCTACTAATGAGTTTGTTTTCATTCCAAAAATCTCTCCCATTAAAGAACTGATGCCTGCCATGTAAGAATTCAATGTCAGGAAAGCCAAACCACCCTGTAGCTACATTAGTATTTTTTTCTGCTCTCTCATTGAAGAGACGTATGAATACTGTGAGGTTACTTCTATTGTGCAACTGATGCATTGTTATACCACATAGCAGGATGGAGCTGACCCTAGAAACTCCCAACACACAATAAATTGAGATCCTCTCTTGGAAATGACGCTAGCAGTATGCATCTCAATAATGATAGCCTTTGGGCCTTGTTCTGGAGTCATGGGGAGTTTATGAGATGTTATATTCTCCTATTTCCTCCTTACTGAAACTTCCCTGGGAAGGTCTTTCAGCATCTGGATGTGTCACTTCCAAAGGGAAGTTTGGGCAGAATCCGTGGCAAAAAAAATCAGACTACTAGGTAGGCAGGAGGATGCAGTCTAGAGCTGGATCTGTTCCCAGGTCTGCTCCACTGTTCTGACTTCCAGAACTAACTGTTTAAAAACCTTGAGCTTCAGAAACAGCTTTCATTGTGTTAATCACATCGGTTGGCCTTTATATATTACATATGTATGACATAGACACTGCAGATACGCTGTTTTGTGTAGTAAACTATCATCCATCTCACAGGGAGGACTCAGAATCTGTCCAGAAAATACCGAATGAGTCCTAAAACCAAACCCAACTTTTTCAGATAGCAGAAAGCTTTTGGTATTTAAAGTAAAAAATGTAGCAGGCATAGTTTGTTACAACCCAGAATCCTGCACAAGGATGTGGATACCATAGCAATGATTTCACAATAACAGTAGATAAAGAAATAAAAAGACTTTGTTTTTCTCTCATAGCCAGAAAATCAGAAGGGTACTGTTGCTGAAAGTGAGTAGGGCAAGGGGCAGAGGTACTTCTAGTTCTGTTATGTAGGGGGAGAATGAAGACAGCACCTTAGAAAACCACAGAGGTAGAAACAATGAGGCTGAGCATGAGTGCAATATCAAATGGTGGGAATGCATTCATTACAGTCACAGTTATTCTATAACAAATATATGTCCAGGCATCATTTTTCATGTTTTATGAGTGAGTTATGTTTTCTTTCTCTACATGAAAGCTACCACTAAAACAATAAGCAGTCAACTTACATGACTCAGCCAGCTGGAGGTGTAATTTTTTTAAAAAGTTGCAATATTGCGATATCTATGGAATTGCATTGTGCCCAAAATAACAGCTAGAGCCATGGCATGTGACCATTTGTAGAATTAGACCACAATGCCTCAATTTAACACAAGAATCCCAGTATGCTGAAAATGTCTACAGCTACACTGAATCAGTCTACCTATTGCCAGTTTCAAAGAGGAGGAAAGATTAATCAGGAACAAGAGCTTTACTGCTCCACAGATTATACAGTCAGACTTATGTGGAATAGCAAAACACCTTGAGGCAGCTGCCGGTTCTTCACAGATCCTTCCTTCTTCTTAGTGCAAGTTTGAGAGACTGGCAATGAGGAGGGAACGAATGAATGATCAGAGCAGAGACTGCACCAAATCTCATTGAATTTTATCCTTAAAACTGTGTGTTGCTGAGGAGCTCCGCAGTCATTAAATGTGTGAAACTTAAGGTATCTATCCACATATGTCGACTCTCCAGTAATGCATCTGTAAATCAAGATCCAGTTCCTTATCTTCAACAGATATTCGCAACACATATCCACAAAACAGCCATGAGCTCACAAGTATCCCACTAGCATCTGGGCTCTTTGGTTTTTCTAACCATTGTGGTAGGTGACATTAAGACACTTATCTTGTACAACTGATCCAGTGAGCCAAATTCTTTTGCCTTTCTCCTCTGAGCCAAAGAAATACACGAGGGATAAGTTTATTCCCCACCCTACCTTTTCTTTTTCTTTTTTTTCTTCTTTTTTTGGCTCATAATCTTAAGGATCATCATAAGAGAGGTTTAATAATGCCTACAGGTTTTTACACTTCAGTGAAAGATGACAATGCACTCCCTAGGCATTTTGTTCAGAACAAGTCTATGTGAAGATCTCCTTTGACTACAGTATAGAGTCATTCTCTTAAAATCATCAGTTGTGGTTTTTCTTTAGTGTGTTTACTTTACTATTAAAGAGGGCTCTTCGTGAATAAAAAGTGCTCTTGATCTGTAAAAAAAAAAAAATTAGATCTTTTATAAAAGAGTAGCTATGTTAAAAAAAGGACAAAGATTTACATTTTTGTAGTCAGAAAGTGGTTTCCCATTGACTTTCATAGTCCTGTTTCATTTTTGAGGCCACTCAAAAAGCATGCATGTTTAAGTTCAACTTGCTGGCCACAGCTGAGGAGGTGAAGCAGTAGAAGTCCATAAACTGGAAACACTTACTCACTGTTTGCTGATAATAGTCTCAAAATGGATAGCAGATAAGTATTCACTATGCAAAGAAATGAAGTCAAGTGCTTGCAGTTGTAGTCATTGAAGCTGCTAACAGCAGGTACATGCATGCATAAAGTAATTTGAATTATTAAGACCTCATTCTGGAGAACTGGAGGAAAATCTATTCCACACCCTTTTTTGATGCCTCTCAGCAAACCCAGTTCTTAGGAGCTGGGGTAGAAAAGCCCTACTGTCCTCACCATCATGCACATCCTGTCCAAAAAATGGTTACTTCTTGCAAGAAAGCAGAGGGACGGGCAATGTCTCTATCCTTATGGACTGCCATGAGCAGAAATGCACTCTGTGGTCTTTCAGAATATACCACACAGTTTGCCACCACCCTCAAAACTCAGCCAGGGCTGGCCCCTCTCTTGGCTTCATCCATGGGCTTAAAACCATTCCTTAGTCCTGAACGTTTCCATTTGTTTTGTATTTAGACACACGCTTCTAGGATACAGAGCCTTCTGAGGGGGTCATATCTTTTATTTTGTTGGTAGGGCAGCTTTTCAGAGTCCCTGGTTGATTATCCCTGTTTACCTTCTGATAGCTGTGTTTCCTGGATAACTGCCATGTGTTTTTCCTTTCTCGTTAATCTTATGGCAGTGATCCTGGCCTTCAACAGATGTAGAGTGTTTGTCCTCCTGGTGTTCAATAGGCTTCCAAATCATAATCATGTATTTCTGGGTACATCAGCATTCAGAAATCAAACTCCTTTATGAGTAGCAGCCCTATCTAGCACTGAGCATTTTCAAATCTCTACAGACACATGAATTCTTGCTCTCACTGCCTTGCAAGGCAATAAAGTTTTGCAATGACTTTCCACACTTCCAGGGAAGAAAGATGAGAAATGAGAAGCTCCAGGTTGCAGGAGCAAAAACGAGTCATATAAACAGGTATCCCAGCGCAGTCTTCTCTTGTGCTGTTCTGCAAGTTCAGCTTTTGTGTCTAGATAAAGCCTCCAAGTTTCCTGTAGCTCCTTCGGTCCCACAAAGTGCTCTAGGAATGCTGTTAACCAAGCAAGACTTTTCCCTGACATCAACACTCAGCAATGCTGAGTTGAAAAAGCGACAGACCATGGCATCTCATTGTATTTGTCTGAGATAGGATTCAATATGAAGAATTGACACATTGTTTCAATGTCTACACACCAGTTAATTATTAATGAATTCACAGTCAATAAAATATACTCTCTGGGTAATATCCGGTCACCAGTTAAACTATTAGTTATGTTTGGAAAAGAGTTTATGATCAGTCCCCTGTTGCCACAACCTTATATGTTCTGGAACATTCATTTTTTTGGCCTGACGCTTCCTAGTAATTTTAAGGGGGGCAAAAACAAATCTTACACGTGCAGGGGAAAGAACACAGCTTCCCAAAAAATCAACTTCAATATTTTCAAGCCCATGCTAGAAGAAATATGCACCAGTTTGGGAATCAATTTTGCCAAGGCAGGCATATTTTTTCCCCAGAAATAACTGTTCCTTTTTGAGGGAAGAACATGCATGGCTATCCCAAAGGTAGAAGTGCTGGGAAAAAAAAATCAAAACCTGTAAATTTAATTTTTGATTCTTGATTTTCTTACATGTATGGCTACTGGGCCACTTCTGGAAGAAATTGCCCTATGCTGGTTAACTACATGAACAGTTCTCAAAGTGGCTTTGTCAAACTCCTCTGTTCACAAGTTTTATTTACATGAAGTCTTCAAACTCCATTGCCTGAGAATCTCACCTTGAAAAGAAACTAGGTCTGAACAAACCTTGATAGAGTTATAAACCAATTTCAGAGTCACTGATGATACACACATATATGTATCACAGCATTACACATTTACTTGCCGTCTTCAAACACTTAAAATGTTAATAATATTGCCAGAGTTGGCATCACACTTCATGTCTAAATGCCTTAAAGATGCGCACAACCAAACAGCCAAACCAACAAAACCCACGCAGTTCTTAGCTCAGTAGTTTTAAAATGACTCACATTTCAGCAAAGGACCTAAAACCATCCCAAAGTGAAATGATGGCACTCAGAATCTGGTCTGTATCTGACCTAGTGCTGCCTTTGCACATACAACTCCCTTACCTGGTAAAGGCATGTACACATACTGCTACTTGAGGGGTGGCACAGGAGTGAGTACAAAGCAGTTTAATGGGTTAGCTAGAAATCTGTGACAGGGAGGGGTTACAAACAGGGTTTCTCCTGTGCGGAATCTTTCCATACACTAATATAGAGTGACTTGATTTTGTTTATGGTGTGGGACCTGGGCTGCCCACAAAGTTCTTTTTCACGGGATGCATTTTCTCAGTCCTCCCTCATTAAAGTAAATCTGATTACATTTCAGACTCATTTTTTAAAGAGAGGGGAGCTAGCTGGGGGAGCTGGAACCACACACTTAGATAATTTCCATTCAAATCCAGTACAGTGGTCCTCTCTCTCAGCCAAGTCGCACTTAGAGGAAGGAGACAACAAGGGAAAAAGTTGTGCTATTCTTTGATGGCCTTCATCGGGTGGATGAAGCATGACCAATCATCCATAATCTGACAAGGCCTTGGAAAAGGCAGAATCATGCCTACATCACGTATACCTCCAACGCCAGGACAACAGAGGATACTGTTGTGGGCTGCAGGGGTGGAAAGAAAGAGCATTAAAGTTGTAGTAACAAGGAGAAATTATTATATTGAGGGGGAGTAGGAGCTGTCTGGCAGAAGACATCAGAAGTAGGGATTGGGGGGGCGAGGTGTCTCATCTCCTCCCTCTCCCAGCCCCCATCCTCCCTGAGACATTTCGTTATCCAAGCAGCAAGCTCTTTTCTGTGAAAGGAAAGAAAGAAATCGATTGTGTTTTTAAAAGCTACTTGAAGCCCACAAAAGGTGCATTGTTTCAAAATGGGTTGAGGGGGCTGGGTGCTATGGGGGGAAAGAGTTGAACTTATACCATCATTTCGTCTAATTATGCCTGATGTTATTCCTGTTGTCATGTGGGTTACTACAAAGCCAACTGCCAGCTTGTGTCCCTGAAAGCAAAGACTAAACTGTTACGCTTACAAGGACACGAGGCTTGCTCCCTCCTCCCTCTCCCACACTTGCCACAGGCACAGACTCCTCCTTGGGATACCCATACTGTAAAGAAATGTCGGGAAATGAGCATGGAGGCAGAAGCCACCTAGGAGTTACCAGACATTTCTGCCAGTTAGGACACAGCCACCTGGCTCATCCTGTAAAACTCCAGGGACGTGCTAAGAGATGTCCAACTAGTGACCTGGACAGTGTCATAGAATCACAGGATCATAGAGTCATTTGAGTTTAAAGAGATCCTTAAAGGTCATCTGCTCCAACTCCCTGCAGTGAACCTACAGGGTTCACCTACAACTCGATCAGGGTGCTCAGAGACCGGTCCAGCCTGATCTTGATTGTCTCCAAGAATGAAGTTTCCACCAGCTCACTGGGCAACCTGTGCCAGTGTCTCACCACCCTTATTGTAAAAAAAATATTCCTTATAGCCTTCATTTATGTCCTTTCCTTCTCTTCAGACAATGCATTTGCCATGCCTAATTCCCAGTCCAAGCAATGTTGGCATTGATGCTGGAGCAAACTGACCTGTCATCTCATCTAGGTTTCTTCTTAGAGACAGCTGCCTTTGACAGAAGTAATGCTGTAAGCCACCTGCATGTGGGGTATTGCCAGCAAGGAAAGGCACAGGCCACAGAGCAAAACCAGAGCAGTAACAACAAATCACCAATTAAAAATCTCCATCAGTAAGGCCCACCTCCTCAACTGAAGGCCAGCTCTGGCAGGTCGATGACTTGCCTGTGTCTTGCTTGCACTGACTTTCACATCTTCAAGGTGGGGCACCTCGCTGGCTGTCTAAGAGACCCTCCCATAGAAAACAAGCAGAGCTCGGGCATCCCTGAGCCAGCTCTTCAATGTGCGTACATCCACACGCCTGCCAGTCTGGCTCCATTTGGCCCAGGGAGGGTCTATCACAAAGGGCGCCAGGGGTGAGGGTTGCCTTCCAGCTCTGCCCCTGGACTGACGCCAGCCGAAGCCAAAACAAACGTGGTTGGAACCTGACTCTTTGGCAGGCCCCACCAATTCAGTCAGGGTCACACCTAATATCTGGGAATGGGTGAACTTGAGTCACAGGACATAAATAAGCCAAAAAGTCTAACACAGTGTTGAAGGCAGCTTAGTAAAGCTTTTGTTTGCTTTCACTGAAGCTGTCCTAGCCCTCACACCCTGCCCTCTGCTGTCGCTTTAGCCTTTCAGGACACCATTTCATCACTGACATGGGGTGGATGTTCAGTACAGAGATCCACGTGTTTCCTCAGTGCTGAAGCACTAAGGTACACTGTAAGCCTTGCCAAGGACTTTCTATGCCCCACAGGTCCAGGCAGGTTTTACAGTATTCTTCTCCTGTTTGCACATATATATATATAAATATATATATATATATATAATATGTGACAGGAAATTACCTTGGGAAAATAAACTTACTTGTTCAAGGAGACTGTGCAAGGGATTCTTTTACCCTTTGCAGTAATTCTGCTTTATACAGACACGTCACCTGCTCTGGTCCCAGTCTCATCTGAGCAGTTTCTTCTGTGCTGGAAAGAACAACTTTCATGTGACTGTTCTCCCACACTCAAACACTGTTCTGCTTTGGTTTGTTTTTAATATGCAGGGACACGTATTGCCATACACCTATGCTAGAGATGGCAAAGCCAAAAAACAGATGCTTACCTCTAAAAGCCGCCCTTGTTTCACATCCACTAACCTCAAGCCCTCCCCTCATCCTCTTACCCCTTTCTTTATTGCAGTGAATTACAGTGAAGGACTTGGAAGGGAAAGTGGGTCTTGGAGCCGACTTGGAATCCATCTGACCTGGTTTCTGTAGATAGACATACTGACCTTCAAAGCTAGACTGAAAAGCTCACCTTTACAAAGCAGCTTTCCCAGCTCCAGCAAATGACTGTTGGGAGAGCCATGCTGGAAGCTGTAACAATAGCTGTATTGATGGGAGGGAAGATTTTATTGTAAGTCGGATTTAGGAATGAGTAATTATGCAAACAAGCAATTAACTAAAATAAATATGAATGGCTTCCTCTTGGGGGATGCTTTTAGTTTGACTTGTAGCAGGATCAGAGGCAGGAGGTTTCTCAGGGCTGAATCAAGTCTTTAAAACAAAGATAAAGGAGGCATTGGCAATGAGGGGATAAACACTGCTCTGTCTCTCTTACGCATCATTAAATGCTATGTGCATATGTATGCAACGCGGCTGCTGTAATTTACAGAATCGGGAAATACATTAAAATACCAAAGATTTGAAGCCAGGTAAGCCCACTTCATTGACCTACCATCTGCTGAGCAGCATCATTCTACTTATTCCCATAAATTTATCTGATGCAAGACAGGATGCTTTTTTTTTTCCTTTTGGTGATGGTAGCTGTTTTCTGATTTCTTTCCCTCCTGAGAAGGCAGACTGCAGGATGCTTGCAAGATCACTGAGTACAGCGATATTGCTGCCTGCCTTGCAGCTTCAGCTAGCGCAGCTCATCAGAGCAGACACTTTGGAAATCCAAATGTTTCTGAGGTCAGCCTTCTTCTGTAGTGCATCACCTCCTTGTTTACAAGGCCTGTTCTGCCCCACGCTCCCGAGCTGATGGAAGGCAGCTGGGCCGAGAAAGCAGTGCCAGATTCCGGGAAGAAAAAGAGACCTTCCTGGAAGAGACAAGGCAGCTCTGCAGTTTCTGAGTGGGAGAGGAGGTAGTGGCAGATAATGTACATCATCTTTCCTTGCTCAGGGACGCTCAGCAGAAGAGACTGCTTCTAGGCTTCCTTTTGGGAACATCGTGCAGATGGGCCCTCAGAGAGGAATTTGCTGGAGATGCAATTTGAATTTCAGTTTGACAAGCAGGAAAAAAATTGTCCCTCTACTCATTCCCCCTACCTTCAAGATTCTAAATGTACTCCCAAATGACTTTGACTGTCCCCAAATGATTCCCTTTGTTTTGAAATTCACCAGCCTTTTTGGAAGGTAGCATGAAAAGAAAAGTGAAATAGTCCCAAATCAAAAATGGATTGTTTCATTTCAGGTTGAAGGAATTAAATATTCTCTAGAACAGAAGCAATTTTCTTCCCCATTATTTAGATCAGATGCTAGGCTGAAAGATATGCAGTTTGATTTGTTATCAGCTGAGTTCTAGAGCCTCATCTCCTGGAGTCAAGTGAAGATACTGGAAGCTGAGTTTGGTTTATTTTGACATTTCTAGACCTCGTGGTTTG
This sequence comes from Numida meleagris, assembly GCF_002078875.1. Classification (NCBI taxonomy): domain Eukaryota; kingdom Metazoa; phylum Chordata; class Aves; order Galliformes; family Numididae; genus Numida; species Numida meleagris. The sequence continues at coordinate 57,370,345 of NC_034413.1, forward strand.
GAAGAAGATCTTGAAAATGTGTTTTAAGCATAATGAATGCTATGACGTCTGTCTGAGCCTCCACACATCCGGAAACAAAAGTTTCATGGAGAGTAATCTGTTCCAAGTTTACCAAGACTATGTTAACTCCAGGGCTCACTGGTGAGGCTCTGCTGGCATCACTCCTGGAAGGCTTGCATAGGACTAGATGCTTTTATTTAAACTGAGTAGTACTTAATTTATCACCGCAGCTGACCAGCTAGGGTACATCAGGTTGGATATTAGGAAAAATTTCTTCTCAGAAAGAGGAGTGAGGTATAGGAACAGGCTACCCAGGGAGATCATGGAGTCACCGTCCCTGGAGGTGTTCAAGAACTGCATAGATGTGGCACTGAGGGATGGGGTTAGTGGGCAAAGGGGGATGGGTTGATGGTTGGACTGAATGATCTTAGTGGCCTTTTCCAACCTTAATGATTCTAAGATTACATAATGAGAAGAAAAAATCTATTCAACATGGTTAAGCCTCTTCCTCTGTCCTATGAGATATCAAAATCATCCCCTCCCTGGTCAGCATTCAATCCCAGTACTGCTGTATCATTTTGCAAAACTGGATTTTACTGTTCCCTTCAAGGATTTGCAGTCAAGCTTCTTGTTCACAGGCAATTACAATGCACATTGATTACAGCTAAGTTCAAATCCTGAAAAAGAAGAAATGACACCTAAAGAAGAACCTTCCCATTTTGTGTGGCTCCAATGGTGATGGGATACAGGCCAGTCTGTGCTACAGCTATCATCATGCAGGAGACTCATTTACAGTATGGCCATCCACAGTGGTAAAGTCAAAATGCTCAGTCTGAGCCAGGACCTGGTGCATGGCCAAGACCATTTCCTCTCTAGCCTTGGTATTTATGCCCTCCAGCAATCTGGAGGTTTATCAAGACTCTGCCACGGCCTCTCTCAACCAATTTACAGTTATTCATGAAGCCATGGCAACTTGACTGTGAGTCTGAGCCCTTCATTGTCATTTGGCCAAGCTGGGCAGATTTTGCTTTCTCAATTGCAGCTCAGAAACCAAGCCAGCTCAGCCACCTCTGGTCGTTTTGGTCATCATTCCTCTGAACTGCCTCCACTTTTTCTCTCTCTTCCTGGCAATGACAGCTCGAAGCCAAGCTATCTTCTCGCCACTCTTTCAAAACAACACACCAGCTAGAAAGAGGTCTTCTTTCCCGAGGACAGAGGCTGCTGTTTAGGATTTGCTCACATGCTTTCTTCAGACATCTCACTCGGTTCAGACAGGGAGCTAATGGTTACCCAGCACAGTGCTGTGGGCCTCTGCATCCTCTCTGCTGACGGAGCATTTCCAAAACTTCCCTAAGAGAACCTGAACTCCTCCCTTTGAGAGAACAGTGGGTCAGGAGCCCTTCTCCTGGGGGGTCTTTATGAAGTTTGCAACCTCCAGGTTTACAGAGGGACGCTGAAAAGTAGGAAAGTGAAGAAAGCCAAGAAAGCCAGAGCAGCTGCAGAGGCTGCTGCTGATAGGAAGACAGTGGCTTGGCACAGCCAGTGAAGGCACCAGAGGTGATGCTAGAAGGCAGAAAGGTGTTGTGGGTTGGAAAAAAAATAGAAGCAGAAGATTTAATGGAGAAGACAAGGGCAGCTGAGGCCAGAGATGGTGGAAGGAGGGGAAACGCTGAGGTGGGAAAAGCTGGTGGAAGAGGAGGTGAAGGGGCCACAGGAGGCTGCAAAGACTGAAGAAATGAGACTATGGAGCAGAGGAACAACTCCTGGACACCTTTCTAATGCTTGCAGGAGGGATGGAATGGGGAGGAGCCCCTCTCTGTTCTCTGACCTCTGAATTTATACAGCCTGTATTGCATGGATATTTTGTGCCTTTTCTCCCTGATGTGAAGTGGATGCTTTAGTTATTCTGTGCTCCTGTGCTAAAAGACAGACCATCAGCAGCACCTAGATTAAGGATTATAAATTAAGCCACCTGAAGGCCCCATGCCCTTGACTCAAACAAGAGGTTGGTCCTCAGCCTTCATGCCCACCCTTTACACAAACAGAAGTGTGCATCCAGAACTTGTAGCAGGAAGCAACTCCAGGGCACAAGGTTAGGGATCATCACAGCTCTGCTGAGCAGCTGGGCAACAGCTGTTGAGGGTCCCTAAGCAGGGACACTGTCTGTCCCCCAGCCTGGCCCCTCAGCACACGGCACTAAAAAGGCATAGTCAGAAAGGAAAAGCAGGATCTCTAATTAAAACAGGCCCTATGTGGCTTCGTCACTGCACAATTCCCACTGCCTCTGCCCCATGGAGCTTCTAGTTGGAGGCAGGAGCATCATCTGCTGGGGGGTGAGTACAGGAGGGCTGCAGCCCCGGCTTGTCAATTGTGTGCACAATGAAGGTGATTCTCCTCCAGGGTCTGAAACACCAGTGAAAGTGCAAGTGAATCTTGTTACTTGAAAGCCAGGACACAACACACTAATATTTCTAATATTTCAGGGGATGATGCTGTCTTAAAGATAATAGGATAGCACGCCAGATGCTGGCATTGCAGCACTTGGAAAGGAGATGGGGACAAAGTTCCTGTTTATGCAGAAGTGACTGAGTAACTAGTAATTTTGGGAAGGGAGCATTACACACTCCTAAACAGCAGTCTTCCACTGGGAGGTTTTATTTTGTGGTTAGTCGTTGCAGTGCAATATTCATAAGCTGCCATCCAACATGCCTCAGGCCCAGGTCGTGGCTGAGCCACTCAGGGAAAATCCCCCAGTAACAGCAGGGAGGCTGGTTCCTGGCAGATGGGAAGCAGATTTCGAGCAGGGTGGTGACATGCATGTGGAGTCACACAGCAGAAGCACACAGACACGGGAGTCAAACGGCACCTAGTGAGAAAGGCACACGAAAGCTGGACATGTCACCAGGCGCGGATAGCAGGGCAAGGAGCTCTCCAGCACAAGATCTGCACATCTGGAGCCCAGCCAGTCATGTGCTGCTACCCCAGAACATTACGTTTTTCCTGTCCTCCCCATAGCTGCAAAATCTGGTCCTTTCCCTGCCATCTCCCATCTTGCTGCTGTGGCTTTTGCTGTCTAAGCCAGGAGCTGAGCGGAGCAGAAGCAGCCCTTGTTCTTGAAGGAAAAGGGAAACTCAACGGCACTGTGGGAGGACAAACCTCCTTTTCATGCATGGCAGGCTGCTGTCACCAGGTGATGCTGTAGCTGCAGTGCCCCTTAGCCCTGTTGCAGCCAGGATCTCATTCATGTTGCTTTCTTTTCCTCTGAAACTTTAAGGCAAGCTGAAAGTGCCCTTGGAATCTTGATTCCCAGGGTGTCAAATTCCTGCTACAACACTCCTTTAAATGAATCATAAAATCATACAATCACAGAACAGCTTAGATTGGAGGGGACCTTAAAGATCATCTGTTTCCAACCTCTCTGCCACAGAAAGAGTTGCCAACCACTAGATAATACAATAGGAAAAAAAAAGAAAGAAAGAATAATAATTTAAAAAAGGTGGGGAGGTTGTTCTTGTTTTATAAAACTCATCCAAAGCTGCACACACTAGCACTGGTTCAAAGGATAAACCTGCAAGAGGGGCTGGCAAGTGGTTAACAGGAGGGAGGCAGCTCCCCGTGGGCTGCTCTACTCTCAGGTGCTAAGTTTGGGTGGGAACCCAACCCCTGTCTCTTGGAAGAGATAGCTGCTGGTACAGCAGCTGCTTGAAGTCTAGGAAAAAATGAACACATCTCTCCATGCAGAAAAGAAAGTTCTGCTGGTATGTCCAACTCCACCAATTTACAGCTTTCCTGCATTTGCCCTGGAAACTTGCCAGGCAGTGTACACTGAATGTAAAACATTGCAAGCTTGTGACTGCTTTCGTTTGCTTTTTCAAGTTCCAAAGTCAGAGACTGGACTTTTTTCCCTTTCTACTTATTTTCCCCAAAGGACTGAGACAAAGCTGTTCCTCATGTGAAGAAGCTGAGATCCTGAAAAGATCTTTGCCTTTGCGTGCATGGCTTTACACGTCCCCCGTGCTCAGCTCCCAGAAGTGCTCCGCTTTGAAAGAATAACATGGCGTGCAGATGCCTATAAATGGAAGATGAAATTGTTACTATTAAGCCCGAGCCGTGCCAAGGCAAACAAGTGCAGGGCAAACTGTGTGTGCAAAGGAAGGGAGCTGAGAAAAGTCGAAGTCAGCTGAATCATAACTTCACTTTAATTTTAACATCACTTAAAACTTCATAAACACAGCCATCTTATTAATAACAAAACTAGCCCCTCAGTAGAGCTGTTGTTTGGAAAGCCAAGCCCATGCGCACGGGTGCAATGGGAAGAATGTTGCAGGAGAAACATGCCTTCCAAAGCTGTGTTTTAAATTTAAAATAGTTGGGATGTCTGAGATGCAGCAACTTTGCAGGAGCCACGAATAGTATTTGATGTCTGCACTGTGGTTCACCAGGGTCTCAACCTCCACAGCGACAGCAGTTTGTCACGGCTGGAGCAACGAATCACAGAATGGCTTAGGTTAGAGGGGACCTTAGGGATCATACAGTTCCAACCCCCTGCAACGGACAGGGTTGCCAACAGCTAGATCAGACTCCCCAGGGCCCCATCCAACCTGGCCTTGAATGCCTGAGAAGAAGAGCACAATGGGGACTGCTGCTACCTGTGCAAGTGGAGCACAGCCCCACCAGAATGGGAAAACGCACTCAACTTACAAAAGTTGCAGAGTCCAAGTCCCAACTCCCCGAGCCTGGCTTTCTGCTTTGTCAGTGTAGGATGACGCATTAGGACTTTTGTATTCTACTCCTTTCAGGCTTTGCAAGAGCTGTCGGTATAGCCTTGAAGGAGTAAACCTTCTTCACACATCTTGAAGCGTACACACCCACACTGCTCACATGGGGGGCATCAGCGTCAATCCCTGGTGCCCTTTTCCACCTACCCTCCTGCCTTGCCAGCAAAAGTTCTAGTGGGATATTCAGATTGTGCAGATGTGAGCAGGCTCTGGGGGTGCACCGGCATGAATGCATAGAGCTCAGTCCTGTGCTCTGTTCGCTGTTTAGTGAAAGGAATAAAAAACCCTTTGCTAATTAGGAGGTGAAAACGATAAAGACGCTGGAATGATCTGCAGGGGCTTTGAGATGCTGCACAGCAGAAGGCAAAATGGAGCAAAACATTTTTACTGTTGCCTTCCAGGAGTGATTTGGTATCTGCGGTGATCTGATAATCTCAGGGTGAGGAGTGGAAACACACTGGTACAAGGCTTGCTCTTTATTACTTCTGACATTTTATAAAGGCAGGCTGGCTCAGCAGCTCCCCTAACGTATAGCTCCTAAAGCAGAGATGCAATTCCTAAAGCATTCCTAATGAAACCCCCCTGACTTCCATGGCCTCGTGTTAAGACTGAATTTGGCCTCGTCAGTAAGGCTCATTTGGATTTCCAAACTGCAAACTGCCTCTGGATTCCAGAGGGACTTGAAAGACTCCCAGAGCACTGGAGTGCAGCAGTGAGATTTATGCTTTTCCCTGACTTTTCACTACTCAGTAATACATTTGTAGGGCCAAAGTAAAGCCAGATTTGGCATTCCCCACCCTTGATTTCTGTACTACCCAGGGAACTAAATGGCAGTGTGGACTGGAGCAGTAATACTCTAAGCCCTAGAAGAGCTTTTCTTGGGTACTTCCACAGCCTGTGGAAAGAATGTATACATGGATATTTGGAATATGAGGGCTCCACTTTTTATCTCTCACATCTATAGGCCCACTGATGACACAGCTTCCCATGCAGACACAAAGAAGTGAAGCCCAAAAAGCTCCTTCTGTTATTTGTTTGTGGGACAGTAGCACCTCTAGGCTTGGTTTGTACCTATTGGGCAGTGTTTGTACCTATTGCCTAAAATAGTCCTGGCTCAGGAAGAAAATGACCCCTAAGCAGATAAGACAAGCAGGTAAAAGAAGGAAGGAAGCACGGGGAAGGATGTACAGAGCTAACACAGGCTCAAGGCCTAACAGCGGCATGAGGAAGCTGGTGGTTGTGTCTCTTTCTTTTGCCCAGAGATTAAAGGAGTTGGGGGCTGTGTTTCCTCCAGCCTTACCGACAGACTCCGATCTCCCCTTGGGACCAGTGGCATCCTGCCACCTTCTTGGCATTGTTCTCCCATGCACCCCCTCAAAAGCCAGCTGAGATTGCTCCAGAGAAATTTCCCTGGCCTCTCTTTCCACCATCTCACATCCCTTTTTCTTGGTGGTAGGGCTGGCTTAAGGCTCTCGATCACTACAACCATCACACTCAGAGGTCTCACATTCCTTCAGCCTCCCTCCTTGCCTTGGGCTAGGAGAAATCGTAAAGTCTGAGTCCTGCTGTTAGCAGTGACCACATTCCCACAACCCCTCTCATGAGTGTATCGAGAGAGAGAGACACTTGAGCTGCTAGTGACAGGGCTTTGGAGCAGAGGATTGCGGTAGAGCAGTATTTCTCATCAAGTTGTCCATGAAGCACTGTCAGACGAAGGTCTGTGAAATGACAGCAAATTATTAATTTTATTAATTCATGTTCTCACATGCAAATATACAGCCAAATGGGGAAAATAATAAGAGGAACATGCAGGAGATCATCTTCCTTTTAGTAAGCTGTGAATGAAAAGTATTGTGGCCACACTGACAAAATGGTCTCTGGCTTTTCTCTTTCAGAAGCAGCTGTCATATTACCCGAGGTTACAAAGCTCAAAATGAGTAGGTCTCTGAAGGCTTTCTCAGTTCCATTTCTATGACTTTATAATCTGAAGATGACTTGGTCTGGTTTTGATTTTTATTTTATTTTTGCATTGCTGTTTTCCATCTATTCACATTGTCTAGATGTATTCATGGGCAGCCTGTACCCAGCTGTTCTTGTGCCAACATTGTGCTTCAGTTAAATAGCTCTCCTTTGTCCCCAGCATTTAGGCTCCTGATGTATCTGTGGCAGCCAGTCCTAGTTTTACCCTTTTCAGCCTTCATTTCACTAAACTCAACCAGACAAGCTCTTCCCATTGCTGTCCACAACATGAACACTCTTCTCCCGGATGTTCCAGGATCCCTCCTCCACATCTCCCATTGCTCCAGCATATGGTAGTTCTACCAGGATTTTCTGCTTAGAGAATATTGCCTAGGAGAAAGTTACCTAGCTAGAGTTGGATGCAAAGCAAAATAGGAATTGATGGAAGAGGAACACAACCATAACTCCACTTTCTGCTACCAGAACTGGCTGTAAAATAAGAGCTATTGCCATCTCAGTCCTCTGCTTTGCACATGTGGCTCAATGATTTAGATAATCAATCAAACCTACTAATCAATTATTTTCCTTATCTATTTGTGGCTTGGTACTTCTCAGCACAGTTTGCCCAGACCCCTGACTTCAAACTGGGTGACAGCATCCCACTCTGCCAAGACAGATCAGCTGTCTGGAGAGCACTGCAGCCAGCAGGAACCTGCTATCCTCGAGCCCTGCGTGCTCCCCAGAGACCTCTTCTGAGGCCACATCCCAGTTTCCGAGTTTCCCAGGTGCCTCCTGGCCAGTGGCACAAACTGCTGAGGCACACACCTTTCTCCCAGATGACATCATCCCTTATGAGGCCATAAGCTGTGATCCTCTCTGAGCCACAGAATGTGAGTCAGAGTACAAAGAAGGATTGACTTTGCTCTGGGTTCCAAGCAGTAAAATCTTATGGAGGACAAGGTAAGGGTGAGCCACTGCTTGTAGAGCACAGAAAGCAAACATCCTGCTTCTATTCAGCTGGGGAGCAGCAGTAGCTGTGAAGGAACAGAAGAGAAGCAGACTGAATGGTGAAAAGTCACTGTGCACTGAAAAAATGCAGCTGCATTTAAAGAGAAAGGGGAGCCTGACACTCCCAGAAGGATTTTATTGTTTGCATTTGTAAGACACTAGGCATTTTTAATGATGTGTTAATGACTATATTATTTTCAGATGGGATTCATCATGCTGCTCTTTCTCTGTTTAAAAATTTAGCATCTAGTCTATGTAGGCCATTTAGGATCCCCCTCTACTGAAGGGCAGGAGATCTGTCTCTCTCCAAGAATGCTCTCTATGACAGGGGGGTGCGCTGCCATCCCGAGCTGTCAGCCTTTTTCCATGGGCTGTAGCAGCACATCCGTGTTCCGTCCCTGCTGTGCTTCACAATTGTCCCTTCAACAGCAGCCACCCTCTCCTGCCGTGGCCAGGGATTTGAAAACCCTAACTTGAATTGCCCCAGAGTGAGGAGACAAGTCAGCACGAGGTGACGGGAATCCCTTTGTTAACTCTGGTGAACAATATGTAAACACAGTCCTAGAGGACCAGAAACATCCCCTGGTTGAACGATCGTGTATTAATCTCCTTATCCTTCAAGATGCACATGTTTGCAACCACTGTAAAGCTTAGTAAAACAACACGTGCGACTTCTTGTTCTGTAAATTGCCTTCCTGCCTCCAAAAAATGCTACTGAGCGTATCTACACACTGCTGACCTGGGCCAGACTGAAAAGGCTGATTGAGGGCAACACGTGTGGGCATTTGTTGATGTGTGAACAAAGACTTCCCCAAGGGCCTGGTGGTGTAACCAGCTCACTGGTGCTACGAGAAGACTATCCCATGTGAAATCATGCTCCTTTTACTCTCTGCTACGTGGGGAAACCAAAGCTGGCAATCATCAAAATCCTGAGTCATCGCTGAAGATGTCAGTCTTTATTTAAAATACTTTGGGGAGGGACTGCAAGCATTGGCTGCTATGACTACTGTCTATTTTGGGTTCCTCAGCCCTCAGTAAGCAATACTATAGAAAGGCAGAGCTAAAGCAGGAGACCTGGCCCTGCCTTCACAGCCATTTGTGCCATACAGCCCCATTCACTGACAGATCCAGATAATCTTAAAACCTGGTATTGTTTTTTTACTGGAGCTGTATCTGCAACGGACGCGCTCCAGACCTCCTCTCCTCTGCTGCTTAGAAACCCTCTTCTAATTTCCAGTATCTAAGTTTATTCACGGCTTACTCTGAAGCTCTTTTTTTCTCTAATCTCTATATAAATAGCCCCCAGCAGCCTGGATAGTTTGTTAGCAGAGCATACGTTGATCCCCACTCGGGGCTTTGAGACCCCCAGACTTTGGCACGAATCAGACCCCAGCTGATGGCATTCGCTGTGTTTCACAGGAGCGGGCTTTGTGGCTCAGATATTGCTGTGACCCGAGCGCCGCGCTGGAAGACACGTCTTGTGTAACAGCCGTTTTATTTGCAGCATTACTCGGAGCTGACTTTTCTCTGTCCTTTGTCCTGGGGCTCTGGTTTTTGGCACCACCTGACATTTGACTCAAGGATCAGTCAGTATTTCCATAATGATTAACCCACTGATTGTGAGCACTCGTAGCCCAGCGTTAAATATGGGCATACTTTGATTTCACAGATGCCAAGTGACCGTTGCTAACCAAATAAAAACGTGCCTTGAAAGCCACCCTCCAGGGCACCCTCGGCGCACAGGGGAGGGCTCATGAAGAGTTGAGGAGAGCTCTTTCCTTTGGCTGCCTTACACAGCGCGTCCAGTACAGCAATTACAGCTCAGAGCAGAACGGGCGATCAAACTCACGGAGGAAAAAAAGGAGTTAAAAATGTGGACAAAAAATTGGCGCTGGAAAAATCTGAAGGAAATGGCATTTTCAGAGGAATTTCATTTCTTGAAATACAAAGTTGCATTCGACTTTAAGCCATTTTCTGTCCCTTTTGAAGCCAGTTTGCTTCTCCAGAAATGCCAACAGCTTTCATTTTTAGCTCTTCTGAAAGGCCTGGGGATTTTTATTTTTTTTTAATCTTTTGAATGTTTTCAGAAGAAAATGCAGAGCCAGAAAGTCATTACAAACAAACAAGTGAGAAAATAGCAAAATGCCTGATTACAACATGAAGCATTTCAGGTTTTCCTCCGTTGCCACTCTTTAAAACATTAAGATAAATTATGAGCTTTTTTTTTTTTCTTTCTCTCTATTTTTTTGTTAGAGAAACTTTCATTTGGGAAGCATTGCTGGGAGCCAAACGGAGGTGCCATGTGGATTATCGACAGCCACTCTCTGTGGGAAGACAGTGAGATGGGAAATCTCTCTCTTCTTAATTAATTAGTGTCTTTTCATTTGCATTCAGGCAGACACTAGGTTTAGCACTAGGAAAAAACAAATATTTCAGAGTAAGAACTGAAAAGGGCATGAATTCCTTATCTATAGTGCCTTGCATCCTGCAAGGAGGGACACAAGCTCTTTCCTTCCATAGCTGTCTGTCATTGAGCATAAGTCACTGCACTGAGTGTGACATAGCAAAACTTTCACAGTGTCATGCAAGTTATGGAGAAGAGCATAGGGTGATAACCAGCTTAATTAGGAGACAGAAGGATATGGTCCCCAGGCTGAGAGCACTGGAAGGAGGAAGAGTCTGCTGGGAGACAGTGAAAAGCAGATCAGAATATGGACCTGCCTCTAGGGTGATGCAACTCCGACCTGGAATGACCGCATATATGGGTCCAGGAGATCACGGGATGTTTGTAAAATAGATCTTCTCTCTTGTGTAAGCAAGAGGATAAAATTATCCTGGCAGCAGCTGTTTCCCAGAACGAGGATCAAGGCTGGCTGTTTCTCCTGCAGAATGCGAGACATCAGGCTTTCCTATCACCAGGATCCTGCATTTCCCATCCTGTGCAAGTGGTCTCAAATACATGGACATACTCATTTCTCTCTGACACATTATCCACAGCACCATGGCATAAGGTTCTTCTTAACATCTCACACTGTGTAAGTCTGCTTCCTCATGGGTTTCTGCAACATGGAAAGCAAGAGAAGGAAGGATGGGGAATATGGACAAAAAAAATGGAAGACAGAAGCAAAAACAGAGTGAATTGAGCAGCTTTGACAATATAATACAATCTCGTAGCATCCCCAGAAACAAGATAGGGTTGAAGCTCCTTTAAAGGGCTCAAGTTAGCTCCCATTTCTTGCTCCAAAGAGGACATGGACCTTCATGAAGCCACTCAGCTCGCCCTGTGAGGATGGATCCCGCACATGGTCCCTCAGTGGGCAGCAGAGGAAGTGGAGGGTTTGGAGGAACAGACATCTCTCCACGTGATGCTCAATGAGCCGGGGCAGATAACAGAGCCAGAGCTATGCAAGGTCCCACCCAGCATTCTTTGGGCTTGCCCCTTCAGCACCAGGCCTGGCGGTCTGACACAAGCTTGGCAGCAGTACAGTGCCCTTCCACCATGCCACAAAACTTGCTGTTCTCCCTTCCCCTTCCAAAGGAGCCCACATGCTTGAATTTATATTTTCCTGGGTGAGTAAAAGCTTTGCATGTTGCTGGCAGCGCTCACACCTGTGTGTGGGCCCGCATCTGCTGCTGAGATAAATCAGAGGGAATGGCAGAGTGGTCGGGTGAGCATCTGACCCGGGGCTTTAACAGTGCATTTAATTTACAAGCAGGGGGAAGGTTTAATATTTCTGTCCCCTGTAAATACACTCACGTGGCATCCCCCCATATGTCCCCTGGTGGTTGGGTTGAATACCACCAGCCAAGGAGTGGAGCCCAGGCTGATTTTGTGTGGACATCGAGCAGAAGTACCAGGCACAAAGATACCATAGAATCACAGAATCTCTTGAGTTGAAAGGGACCCTTAAAGGCCATCTGGTTCAGCTCCCCTGCAATAAACAGGGACATCTACAGCTCCATCAGATGCTCAGAGCCCCATCCAGTCTGACCTTGCAGGTCTCCAGGGACGGGGCATCCACCAACTCTCTGGGCAACCTGCTCCATTGCCTCACCAGCAGCTAGACCCCAGTTATCAGCAGCTGAGGAGAAAGTGAACACCTGGCCAGCTATGTTGCATTTATTACCATATGAAAGTTTATTCCCATCATAAAGAGGTGTGCAGCCAGGCGCCAGCTGGGGAAGGTAAGACACAGGAAGCTTCCAGTTTCAGTATCTATGTCAAGACCTGGCTCTCAGAGAATGCTGTCCCCATCACTGATCTGTGAATGTGTCCCTTCGGTGTGTCCCATCCTCAGGGCAGTCTCCAGACCACACGCTCCCAACTTACTCCCATGCTGTGGCTCTGGCTCAAGGAGAGCATCACATCCATCCTGTCATTTCACCTTTCAGGGGTTTGTGGATTTCTCTGGTGCCTGAGGCATTGTCTCTTGAGTCATGACGCCACTGGTCGCGGCAGTGGGTGGCGGTGAGATACTGACACAAGCTGTCCAGAAAGGTTGTGGACCCACCATCTCTGGAGGGATCCAAAGCCAAGTTGGATGATCTAGTGGTTGGCAACCAGCTCATGGCAGGGGGGTTAGAACTGGATGATCTTTAAGGTTCCCTCCAACCTAAGTCATTCTGTGATTCTATGATTCTGTGATAAAGCCCTGCCTCCCTCTCTGGTGCATGCCTGATATGTTCTGGGGAATAATGCCCCAGAGTGCTCCACGGCTGCCTGAATTACCAAAAATCTTCAGCTGAGATCTTTTCACACGGTATGAAGTGCCAGCCGCCACGCAGCTAACCTGATATTGAAGGACACATTGCGTTACAGCCTCTGAACTGGCTTTGTTTTAAAAGGGCTGTCTTTTGTCTGTAACCCTTTAACTTTCTGTCTCTTTTTACTTTCCCTGAGGCTGCTCTCTGCTTCCCTTTTTCAGCCTTTTTTTTTCCTCTTTTGATCAAGCAGCTTCTCTCTCTGTGACATCGTTGTGAATTCACATCACTGAGCCTAAATTTTAGGTGTCTGTCCTAAACTGGGGATCTAAACTCCCTTGTCTGATGGACGAGACACTCCAGAAGACAAATCTTCCCTGCTCATTTTGACTTTTTCTTAATCTGGCATAAATCCTCTCCTGGAGTTGCCAGTATCTCCCCAGCAGCTATAGAGCAAATCTCATTTATGTGTCACCTACTTTTTAGGTAACCATAATATACAGTGAGGTAACTCCTGCCTATGTTCAGAGAACTGAAAGGGGATTTTTCTCCTGTAATTTCCTTGTGGCCTAAACACATGGAAAGCCTAAGGTCTTTTTCTTTTTGAAAAAGGAGAGGTTGATATGACTAGATTATTGGAAAGAACTAACGTCAGTACCAAAGTTGTGCCTTCCATGTTCAGATCACATCTAACTGTTGTTCGGTTGCTCCCTATCTAAAGGAGATAGGGAAGTCACAGCACCTAGGACTTGAATAGAAATACCCCATAGCAGGATGAGACTCTTGTTTTAGGCACAGATTTACCTTCAGCTAAGGATGGCTCTCTTCAGCCAGGCATCACGTGTCTCCATTGCCTTCCTAACATGCAAATGGGATCATGCCTTTTTAACAGCACTCAGGAACACCACGTAACCCTATAAGGAGGGAAAGGAAGAATATTGCTTCCAGGTTGGGCCAGTAATAAATCTGCATTTCTGAGACCAAGCATTTGAAAGCATGAGTTCTGCTGCAGGAATCAGGAGTTAAACTTTACATCACAAAAGCTTATTTAACATAAAGAAGTATTAAAAGGATAGGTTTCAAGTTTTTCAGTCCTTTAAGTTTCTAACTGTTTAGGCCAATTCCAGAAGTGAAAGAGTCCTTCATTACTGTGAGCTAAATCTGAGATGATATGCAACCATGTGACTCCAGGAAGGGTGCTCTGAGCAAAAACACCTGTAATGTGTCAGGGTGGGCTGGGGGGCAAGCTTAATGAAGAAATTTGATGAAAGGATGCAATTCTTCAATTGTCCCCCTCCCCCCAGCCCAAATCTGGAGGTGGAAATGTGAATGCAGATCAATTTAAATCATAGCTTCAGGCGATGTGGGTTTGGCCCTCTCAGTGCTTACAGGTAATATCAAAGCATAAAGAGTTTTACATGTGGAATTAAATTTTTTACCAAGCTAACACTCCTTTCTCTGACTGCAGCTATAGAGAGCAGCTGAGATGTGGCAGAACTGGCAGGAGAGATGGACATCCCTGGACCCAGATGCCAAGCATCTGTTTTCCTCCTCCCTCCCGATGCTGTCCACCTTCTTTGCTCTGACTTTTCTCCCTGCTGCCTCCTTCATTTTGGAGATTATGTTTCTCAAATCCTTACACATCCTTTTGTCTCAGTGCATTTGAGAGCTGCCCCTCATCCTTTTGTGTGTTGTTCTGGCTAACAATGTCATGCCAAACATGCTTAATCAAGCTCCCCTGAATGCGTCAAATCTCTGGGGAGTCCAAATTTGTATATTTTCTTAGGCAGAGTAATATCACACAGAGTATTGAATGACAGTTAAAAACCACATCTGGATCTTGCTCTATTATAATACATCCATAGCCCTAAGGGGAAGCAATGTGGTTTAGTGATTCATGAAACCTAAGTTTTATTCCCAGCTCCTCCACTGCTTCCTTGGGTGACCTTAGCTACATTATTTCACTCCCCTGCACTTCCATGTTGCCATCTGTGAAAATGAGGGGGAGTGGTGGTCCCTTCTGCCCAAAGGCCTTTGATATCCTCAGAAGGCAAGTGCCAAGTGTTATTGCTCAGCCTCACATTCTGTTTCCACTTAAAAATGGAAATGGGCTTCTTTCATCCAGCCCCACACACAGGTTCCCCCACAGTTAGGTATACCTCTTCAGGCTCCATGAAGCTGTCCCATATCTCTCTTCTGCCTCTACAACTGGCCATGTTCAACACAGTCGGAGCTGTGATCCCATCCCCATAAGCAGGAGGGATGGCAGAGCCTGGAGCAGCATCTTCAGACTGGGCCACCCAATGTGTCCTCTAGGAAGTACCATGCTCAGTGGCAGCCCTGTTATTTTGCAGGCTGAAATCCCTGGGGAAAAAAAAAAAAACACACACAACAGTAATTGTGACACAAAAAGTTGTGTCTGATGGAGAGGGTCAGCGCAAAGTAGTAGTTGTGCCTCTGTGTGGCACATGGCTCATTTACAGTCTGCTGAGACACAAACAGTTAAGCTCATAAAGAGCACAAAGTGACAAGCCCGGCTTTTCCTTTGAGAAATATTCCCATATTTCCCAGGTTACAACCCACTAGATAACAACCTTGAGCTGAATGTTATCACGGCTGAGATTTCCCACCGCAGCAACATACAGGATACTTTTTTGGTTCTCTCCAAAAAAAAAAAAAAAAATAAATAAAAAAAAAAAATGCATACAGCTAAATAAAGTGAAGGTTCACAGCTCTGACAAAGCCTTTCAGTGGGAATCTGGGACGCTTTTCAAGTGTTACCGACTGCTTTATTTTCCCATGGCTCTTTCCAAGATAATAATTGCTCCGCAGATGTTTCCCTCAGGACAGTGAGATGTTCAGGTACCGGGGCGAAAGCTGAGGCTTTGGGCTATCGTTCACAAGGCTACTGTTACCTGCTGTGTTCTTGCAGAGTGCAGCCTTTTCCCATCACAGAACTTCTTAGGCGTCTGGTTTATCAGAAACACTGTAAATTTGAGCCCTCTGGCTAATTGTGCCTGATTTATGTGAATGACGCGGCTGTATTTCTATGCAACATGAATAAGAAGAGGAAAGACAATTTCTGCCGTACACACAGTAACTTGCACAAGCCCAAATGCAAGACCCTGAAATCTGTTACTCAGCACTTTGGGAAGTCACAGCATTTAGACGTCCTAGAAGGTTCACGCTTCCAGCTTCTGACAGGTATAGGAAACCAAAAACACAAAGCTTTTGGTGTACTCTTCCATACCATTTGTGCCTTTTTCTGTCCTTAAACCAACAGAAGCAATGTGGACTCTCTCTTCATTTGAGTACCACCACAGGGAGACAGGCCGTCACTTCACACCCACAGTGTCACAGCGAAGATAGCACTAATCTTCCTTCCTAGTCATGCTGCCACGTCTTCCTCCTTCGCTTAAAAATAGGCCCCGTTAAACAAGTGACTCAGACCTCGAGAACAACTATCCCCTCATCTGGTAATTTGAGGTCTGTAAAAGTCAGCCCCATGGACACTTACTGAGTCACAGAACCCAGTGTGGACAATGTTTATGACCATTTTGGTGGGTATAGTTATACAAACTCAGGTGACGGGAGGAGCAGCTTGCGTTTGTGGTGCAAGCACTAGGCATTTGGCTGCTAGGCTTTGTCTTGGTGGGACACCAGGGGAAAATGTTGGAGGTGGTCACTGCAGTCCTGCTAAGAGATGCATGGGATAAACCTACCATCAAGATGCAGGGATGGCAGGTTCAAGTACCTAGTCAAATCTGAAAGCAGCAGGGAAGGGAGCTGGAGTACCTCCCCCCACCGCCCACCCTTTCTAGAAAGTATGACCACCCTTTAGCTCCTCAAGACCTGAACAGGAAGCCATTCTGATAACAGAGAGCACGGTGCATTAAAAAATCTCCCCTTCCCACACAGTCGTCTTTATACAGGACGTACAAAATTAGAAGGAGAAACTTGCACTCTTCTCTCTGCTGCTGCAGGTCCAGCCAACCCATGTGTCCCATGCTTCCAGACAGAACAGAGGTTCTCTTTTCTCTGCAAGCATAGGGGAGAGGAAAGGGAGGAGAAATCCTGAATGCAGCTGCAAAGCTTGGCTTTGAATTTGCTGGGCAGAATGTTAAGCACCATGGAGGTCTGGTCAGTCAGTGATTTGGATGGAGTTAAAAGAAAAATGTACTCCACCTTACATTGCTCTTTTAAACTGGTCTTTCTTTGCTTCTTTCCCATATAACAATAGATAGAATATTTTCTGCCTAGTCACATTCTCACACACACACTCATACAAACCAGCCTGGAAAAGAAGCCAGATATATCACTTGGGATCATTTCCAACAGTCTCCTAGAAATAGAAAGCCAACAAGAGAAAACACTTGGTCACTGCCAGGCTCCAGTGCCTCTGTCTGAGCTGAGCTCCTTGGAGCCAGAGCGGTCACTGTAATGTCAGGACATTGGATTTCATTAAAGCTGCGGTCATTGCAAGGAGCCTTGCTTGGGAAAGGCATCCAACCCCACAGATCAGAGGGGATGATCTTTGAACTTCAAAACTTCCCAAGAGCCTTTGGTGACACTGAGAACCTATACCAGTGCCTGATTTTGCTTATGAGTGGCAATGCACTTGCACTGTAGAAACTCATAGAACTGAACTCATAGAAACTGCTTTCCACATAAAACTCTCTTCCCAGAAACTGGGTACTGCAACTTAAGCATTGCTGCTATAGCCTGAATATACAGAAGATGCAGGGCAAAACCTCAGAAGAGTCACAGTCTTGAAGAAACTGCCTAAACTTACCATTCTGAACTATCCTACAGTGGCATCTAATTTATTAGAAAGCATTAAACCCTCCTTCGTTCCTTCTCCCTTACACAATCCTGCAGGAGAGGGAGAAGAACACGGGATCATCTCCCTACAGACAATCAGCTAATTAATTAGCACATGCCTGGGTGTAATGCTTTCAGCAAAGCCCTATCTGTGTGCTAATTAGTGTCATTAGCTGGTGCCCCAAGGAACCAGCTTTGATTACCCTTCTCTCACTGATTATATAGAAACAACCAGGCAAGTGCTTTCATTGGTCATAAAATTCTTTCAGCTCTTCTTAAGGCCCATCTACAGCCTTTAGGTCTCTGACCTGCTGTGCTGATGAGTCATCTATTCACTTACTGAAAAGGATTATTTCTTACTAGCTAACACTTGCCATTCCCTCTACACCTGGAGGGGCTGAACATGATGAAGGGCAATAGCCCCATGGAGCAGGTCTGCTCCCATTGGAACGGGTAGGAAATCTAGCAGGTAGGTTAGGCCTAAGAAATAGTGAGGATCACTAACATCTAGGATGTTACTGTTGTTCACTGTATTCTGGCCAGTGGAATTGGTCTTTTGGTAGAGCTGAGGAGGAGGAAGAAAAAGAAGAAAAATCTGTGCTTGAATTTCTTTTTCCATAGTTATGCTGTTACGCCTATATATTTTTTTTTCCTGTTGACTGTCCACAGAATCTTCCAGTGACTTCAGTTTTGCTGGCAGAAGTCGCTTTTCAAACCCTTGGGTGCAAACTCTTTGTAAAACAAAACATTTATCTCTAGGAATGAAGACACTGGTGCTTTATATGCTCACTTTCCTTCAGATGGGAGTTTAAAGCTTGAGAAAACAGATATAATTAGCTGTGTCACTCAGCTTGAGACAAAGCTTGATAAAACCTGCGTTCAGATAAGGTGCCAGTCAAATGAATGCAAAATAACAGTGAACCATCCTTTTCTCCATGGCTAGCTTAGTAGGATGAATTAATAACTGCAAATAACTCAGTTCAGGGGAGCGCTTCTGTAATAATAATGGACCCTCTTAAGCAGTTATTAGGAACTCTTTGACTTCTCTGTAGACATCCTTCTTTTGTGTTGGAACATTGAGGATGGTGGAATGAGGAAATAGAACTTGCAAGAAAGAGAAAATAGCAATGTAATAATAAAAAGAAAGGAAAGTAAAACAGAGTAAAGGCATGGCATAGCAGTGTTCCAGATCTGGCAGATAAATGTGGAGGGGACTTGGACTGTAGCTGAGTTCCCTTTTGGCTCCAAGAGAGAGCAGTGAATGGAGAAGAAAATGGAATGCAAACAGACATGTTTTTAGTTCTCCATGATGAAGTCGTCCATGTGCACTTTTAGTGTTTTGTAGGGGCAAGAGGGAGCAGGAAGGACTCTGTAAAATCCTAGA
This sequence comes from Numida meleagris, assembly GCF_002078875.1. Lineage (NCBI taxonomy): Eukaryota > Metazoa > Chordata > Aves > Galliformes > Numididae > Numida > Numida meleagris. The sequence goes on from NC_034413.1 coordinate 57,388,996, forward strand.
AGTGCTTTTCAACCCACAGGAACATCATCCAAAAATCTTAAAAATACAATAGATCGGTGTCTTGCCAAACTGCGCAAAATGGCTGACTCGTGCAATTATCAGAGCCACTATCACCAAGCAGAACAATATGCCCAAATTGAAAAGGAATGTTAGAAAGACATGGGAAGACTCAACTGAACCAGTCAGATGCCAGTTTCAAAATCAGGGCTGGAAGGAAGCCGGGAATACATTGTACGAGACAAAAATTTACAAATGTTCTCATTCATCTTCCTGTCAAGCTCAGCGGGCACCCAGAGCAAAGGCCCAGCTGCCTTTGGAGAAAGGAGCTCTTCAGACAAGCTGACCTGCCATCCTATGTAGCCTAATACATAGATGAGGTATAAGCTGGAGCGTCATCCTGTGCAGTTTCTCAAGAGTGTGCTCTGCAGTAGAAGTAGGAGCCAGGAAACCAGGAATGATGAAACTCCCTGGCATTCTCACAGCGCCCGTTACAAGGCAAAACAGCAAAGAGCCTCAGCCAGCAGTTACTGGGCAATGCAACCCCATTTCACGTTATCTATGCTCATGGTTTATGCAGGAATGGTTTCTGGGTTGTGTTCCACTAGCGTATTGCTACTGTCAGGCAAAAGGTGAATTTCCTAATTCCAATAAAATAAGTTATAATGAATTCAATTTTAAAATTGCTAACACATTCTAACAGAGGCAAAACCAACAAAAATACTAGGCCAGCCGTTCTCAAATTTCTGTTTGCAGTCTTCATAGCAGCCATAAACACTAATGTTATTACGCGTATGTATGAGGCCTGCTCCAGGAGTTCCTCCTTTTTTATGATCTTGGCCCACAACATCAGAGGCAGATGTTGGTGGTATGGCAATAGATATTGAACCTTCCCGCCAATATTCTGTTTTGTTGCCATGTGACAGATGGCAGCAGAGGGGCAGTCTGACGGCATGGCACCTGACATGGAAACATGTATGAAGCAAAGATGTGTCACTGAATTCCCCCATGTGGAAAAAATGGCACCCACTGATGTTCATCGATGCTTGCTGAACGTTTATGGACAGTAAACAGTGGATGTGAGCACAGTGAGGCAGTGGGTAGTGTGTTCCGGCAGTGGCAACAATGGGTAGCGGTGACTATGTTGAAAAATAGTGTTTTTTTTAGCTGAGAATTTGCTCTATCAAATAGCGTTATTGTGCTCTTTATATCTGTTATAGATTCTATGAAAATAAATAAGAGGCATTACTTTTGGAGTGACCTACAGAATATACTCCTCTGAGCACTGTTAGAGCCTGGAAAAAAAGGAGTAGAAAAGACAAATAGAGAGAGGCATTTAAAGTAGGTAACCTACTCTGAGAAGCTGAATCTTAACTGGGACTACTGCAGAGATCCCTGTGAAGATCCAGTTAGCTCCTCAGAATAAATCATGCTCCTAGGAGGAAGAAACATCAGCAGAAATCATGAATCCTTGGTTTTGTAGCAGGCTAGTTAGTGCCCATTGACTTCACTGCAGCGGAACACCAAGAACTGGGTAAAAGCAGAGGCTACGTGCTCATCATAAGAGAGTCAAAGAAAGGCTCCCTATGTAGATTTTTGGCTAGGCTCTTCTGCTCAGTAAATAACCGAACAGATGCCAGAATATACCTTACCCATCAGAAAATCAAATGGAGAACAGACTTGTGCTCACAATACAGCTGTTCATTAAATTGCCAGCCCACCTGTGTAGAAGGGCAGAATAGTCTTTGAGATCCTTATTCCTAAGAGCACATGAGTTAACATTACTTTTCATCTCTGATCTAAGTTGTAGCTCTGTGGATTTTAAGATCATTGCTAGCACATTAGCTACCTGAGCAGGACATGGTATTTGAGATTCATTTTGCTATTTCTTATAAATGAGACTGTTCAAATGGATCATGATGCAACCAGTAGGGAGGGTGTAATGCAGAAGTATAGGGAGTGAAGAGTGCCTTAGTCTCCGAAAACGTTTGTTGTGGAATGATGTGTGCTGCATTCAGCAGTAAATTGGTCCTCTTTGTTCCCATGCTGGGAGAAAATGTACCCAGCGTACCTGACCAGACTTGATTCTCTTCATCTGAAGAATTGATGGGGTCCCAAAACACAGAATGGTAATATTGTATGAAGTTTCACGACACAATAGTGAGCCGCTGTCCTTATCATCACCTGTCCCGGCTGCCTTGCCCATGCAGCCTGACCAATTTCTGAACAAAAGCTGATTTGTCTGGGATGCAGCTATTTTTAAGAACACATACCAAGAGATTGCTTACAAAGCCTTTATTATTTAATTCTGCAGTGAGGGCTTTGCAGACGTGAAAATGCTTTTATATGTTGCACACAGCCATGAGCCTGTAAATTTTCCCTTTTTGTTTTCAGAGGAGAAGTTGGAACAAAGATAGCAAGACTAAACCAGAGTCTCTTTTTCTTGCTGGTAATCCTATTGGACCCAGTCCAATTCTGTGTCACCAAGTAACTCTTTCCTCTCTTGCAGAGCTCACATCCAATTCCTTCCTCTCCATATTTCCTTGAAGAAACGCTATTTTCTACTAGCAGCTGATCTGTAAATAGAACCCTTGGTTGGTATCATCAACACCTTTGCCTGTATTTTGGGCTTTTCTTCAATTATGTGAGTCAACTATTTCACAGCCCAGTTCATGCACCACCCAACTATACGCTTGTATGGCAATGGACGTGTCATCCTCCTGCTGTAACAGGGGTATATCAGCAATTGCAGTTTGAGTATGAAATAATGGTGTATCCATGGCAGTTAAGAAAGGACACTTTTAGCTTTAGGGTTTAGAATGAGGTGGAATCAGGAAATTTTCTCTGGAGAAGTCTGGTAGCCCCACTTTTTCCTTGCTTTGGAACAGGACAGCAGTGAGCAAAAAATGAAACCTCTCATCAAATACAATTCTGAAGCAAAGAGCTCAAAATATCCTTTCAGAGCAGTTGAAGTATTTAAGTTCTGGAAAATAAAATTGGTCTTAATCTTTGTAGTTTTGATATTCCTCTTGTAACACCCATTATAAATATAAGTTTTTCATACATTTTTGAATATACTGTTCAAAAATGGGGCATCTAAACATTTCGTCTCTAACCAGAAAATGTTAACCTTGTCAAAAACTAATCTTGAAATAGACATTCATCAAAATGCATATGTGTGCCTGGAGTTCTTCTCTTTCCATTCATTGTTATTTTATGCAAGAAAAGATGTTTCCTTGGGAAGTTTCCAAACCACTTTTACTTTATGATGTTATCTGTTTGTATAGTATCTTAACTCCAGTTCTCTAAAATTGGTAGCAGTAAACGTTTGTTTAGGTTGGAATTCTCTGGTCGCTTAAATCCTGCATGTCTTTCAGACAGCTGATGGATCGATGCAGATGGGGATCTGTTGGACCTATCTATTCTTCATGGAAGCCAAGTTTTCTCCGGGGTATTATTTTAACAACATGTAGCAACCAATTGTTCTCAAAGCACTCTTTTTAAATTCTACAACAGAGGTTTTGCAGAAATGAAAATACTTCTATATTTTGAACAAAGGCAAGAGCCCATATATACCTCACTCTGTTCTAGGGTTTGTTGGTTTGTTTGATTTTTTTTTTTTTTTTTTTGCATAGGGAAACTCAGAACACAAAGACTGAGTGTAAATCAAATATTTAAATTGTTGGGTTTTTTAAGTTTGCCAGCCCTCTTTGTTCTAGTCCAGACTTCAGTGACTGTTCCTATCCTCTCTGGTCAGCCACGTGAAGCCATGGTTGGTAGTGTTTCGGTTTGTTTTGACGGTTGGGTTCCAAGCACAGTGGCAATGAGAGGAAAGATCACATGGACAGCAAGAGCTAGTATCTCCTAACATAGCTGCCATGAAACTGGGCCCCTAAACTGCTGCTAAACTGCAAAGAAATTCTATCTAGAATGGCAGAGGGGATTGGTTTTAAGAGCAGATCATGCCCATCTTGCCAGTGGGATGACAGAGGTTACATGGAATTCTGGGATAGGCTAAATGATAAAAGTCCACCGGTGAAGCTATACAAACACAACAGGAAATGTGTCAGGAGATAACGCTGCTGAACATTTCAATTTTCAAACATTTCCAATTTTAATTTGAAAAAGCTAATAGAGGCCACAAACCGAAGGAGTAGAGAGGCCATCATAGCCCCGACACACACTGCTTCACTGGTTATGACTGGGAGAAATAAAATCGCTGCCAACTTGGAGGAGTATTGTATCAAATCTGGAGCTCCTCTTTCCCCTAGGAGACAAAGTTCTTAACTGAGAACCCAAGTGTCTCACAGAGGATTTGCTGCAGGCCCAGTTGCCATGCCCATTCAATGACTCATTTGAAAACAACCATTTTCTGAGAGTCTTTGTTTATGGATATTTGAGCAAATAAATGTCAGCTCCTCCTCTCTGGTTATTAATGATACAGTTGCTTGGCTCTGTCTGCACAAATTCTGCATCTTTATCTGGTGACTCATCTCAAACACAAACTGAATGACCGAGATAAGCTATGTACATCTCCTGTACTTGAGCGTCATCACCAACAGCTAATCAGTTGGATCACCAACCAGCTCTACCTGCACGAGATCCATGAGGGCGGATTCAGTAGCAAGAGCTATCATCCCTTCACATCCAAATACTTTCTGTTGGAATCCATGGGAATAGGGGGAGCACAGTCTTGTCTAGGAAAATAGGATTAAGGTGACCTTTGTGGGGGTGAACTAGACAACCAAATTAGTAGTCAGCTCAAGAGATTAAGGACTTTCTGGTTCTTCTTTCCTTTTATACTATAATCTTCACAGAGGTTTGTGTAGAGATGGGTGAAGATTCTGGTACAAGAACAACAAAGCAAAACAGGTTGGATTTTTTTTTAAAGTAGAAACGTGCCTGTTCATCCCAGCTGCTCAAAAGAAAGAGTTCATCCTATTGAATTTTGCTTTCAAAGTTGTAATTGTTAGAGGTATATATTTTGTGGGTTCTTTTTTCCTTTTTATTCAAAATGCATTTCCTTTCTAAGCTCTAAACTGTAGAACAATTTTATTTAAAGGTTAAAATCGAAAGAAAACTTGTCAAAGTTGTGATTTTTTTTAGATTGACAACACAAAGAAATTGTTCGTGTTTCTTTTTTTTTTTAATTCAAGAGAGGCAAAAATAAATAAAATGTTCAAAGATCAAGAAGAAAAAATCCATGGGAAAAGATTTTCTTTCATAGACCTGTATTTATCTATCAAAAGCAAATGAACAGTTTTGACTACCTGATAAGTGCAATGACAGTAATGGAAAAATAGACGGCAGTAACACTGTAACTTCTAAGTTATTCATTTTATCTCTGTCTCATTTTCAGTGTGATTGATGTCTGTAATAACCTAATCTTTAATTTTATTCATGCACTTGTACAAACAAAATCGAGACTTCCCAATTTTCAGTGATTCAGCTGATTTGAAATATAGGTCTATGTGCATGTTCTTTGTGGTGGGAAAAGCCAGGAGACTTGTACCCATCGCCACTATTTCTTTTCCTTGCACCTCTCATCTCTTATGGGGTGGAATCCAACTGCTCATTTTTCTAATGTAAGTCTCTGATTAGCTTCTTGCTACACTTACAGTTATTCCAGCAAAGAAATAGGCATGAAAATGATTTTATTGTTTTTGAAGGCAAAGACCTGGATTGTCCTTTATTTCCTAGCTCTCTCAAGCTACAAGACTGCAGCCTCAACCCTGAGTGGTCCCAAAATGCTCATGAAACTTCCTGTAGGTCCCGTTTTCAGACAGAACTAAGGGTTATCTTTTGTCTGAGATACTCCTATACCCTTATCGCCAAATTAACCGAGTGTCTCACAGTCTTCCCCCTGTTTTCCCGAAATCTCTGGGAAAACTCCATTAATTAGGATTCTTCCCAAGCCCAGATTTTTCTTAGGTACCTGACACTTGTTCAAGTGGAAAACTGCCACTAATTTCCGTGAAAGCAAAGCTATTAAGTACACTGGTGGGCCACAGATATGGGCACATAATTAAGACAGTTTAGCAAGTTACTACCTCTTCCTCTGAAGTTTAAGGTAATTCCTTTCACTGTGTGGTTATAACTGGGTCAAATAGTTAATAATAGAATGGCTTGGGTTGGAAGGGACATTAAAGAACACTTCGTTCCAATCCTTTTGCTGTGGTCAGCGTTGACACATGCCAGATCAGGCTGCCCAGCGCCCCATCCAACCTAGCTTTGAACACCTCCAGGAGTGGTGCACCCTCAGCTTCTTTTGGCAGCCTGTGCCAGTGCCTCACCATCCATCTATATAAAAAATTTTCTCCTTATATCAAATCTAAATCTAACGTCTTTTAGTTTAAAGCCATTCCCTCTTGTCCTATCACTATCAGATTGTGTAAAAAGTTTGTCTCCCTCCTGATGATAAGCTCACTTTAAGTACTGAAAGTCTGTAATGAGATCTCTGTGGAGCCTTCTCCAGGCTGAACAAGCCCAGCTCCCTCAACCTTTCTTCACAGGAGTGGTGCTACAGCCCTTTGATCATCTTCAAGGCACTCCTCTGGAGCCATTCCCACAGCTCCACGTCTTTCTTTCTGGGAGCCCTAGGCCTGGATGCAGTACTCCAGATGGCGACTCACAAGGGCAGAGTAGAGGAGGGCAATCACCTCCCTCTCCCTTGCACTTGGCCTTGTTAAACCTCATTAGATTCTCGTGTGCCCAGTTTTTGAGCATGTCCAGGTCACTCTGGATGGCATCCATCTCTTCTGTGTAACTGCACCACTCAGCTTGCTATCACCTGCAAATTTGCTGAGAGTGCAGTCAATCCCACTACTTATGTCATTGATAAAGATGTTGAAGAGCACCAGTCCCAAGACAGAGTCCTGGGGGATACCATTCATCACCAGCCTCCACCTGGACATAGATTCATTGACTACAACCAATTTCTTATCCACTGAGTTGTCCACCCTTCAAATCCATATCTTTGCAATTTAGATATAAGAATGTGCTGTGGGATCACATTAAAGGCCTTGCAGAAGTTCAGGTAGATGACATCAGTTGCTCTCCCTTTGTTTACTGATGCTGTTTCTCCGTAATAGAAGGCCATTAGATTGGTCAGGCACAATCTGCACTTAGTGAAGTCGTGCTGCCTGTCAAGGATCACCTGTTTGACTTGCAGATGTCTTAGGATAGCTGAAAAGTGCATCAACTGAATGGCAATAGCATCATCCCTCAGTGCATCTAGCCACATCCTCGTATCTATCATATTAATGTTTATGAACATTTTTAAAGGAAGAGAAAGGTAATCATTCTGAAAAAAAAAATCCATAGGCCTTCTTGTCTGGTTTTACGACTTAGTTTTTGTCCCAGCCCAGTACAGATCAGTCAAGACTTCATGTTTATTTTATACCTTTATTTTCTCAGGTTTTGCTTCCTCACTTGCATGTATGGGAATGTATGTTTCAGTTTGGGATCAGGGTTTTCATTCTGGTTTTAATTCTCAGTCACTTTGGAGCTACCTTTCTGATGGATTAGTTTTCGAACATGCTTCTGAATGACCTTTCTGGGGTCACATGCCAGCAAGACCTACACCTGCACTGGTTTCTGATAGAGGCTGTACTAACATCTTCAGGACAGAAACATCTTTTCTGTCATTACTTGGATGAACAATGTTTCATGCTGGCTATTCCCACTGTTCCTAGCTACGGTTCACTTTAAAAATAATCAGTGATAAGAGCTAAAAACATAAAAATAAAGGGAAGCCACTTCACCACTGTAAATAGCTCAGGAAAGCTGGCAAATACCCACAGTGTCTCAGAGCAGATAGAATTTTCTCCTTAGAACTAGTAGCTGATGCCTCCAAATCACGTTCCTCTTCAGGCTGATGTTGTTACAGAAAGGCTCATGGGTCCCATCTACCTCTATTCCTCAGGTAGAACAGCAATGACTTTTGGCAAATGAGCAGGCTGATGAGTTGTGGGCAACAGCTCCAAGGTGTACATGAGGCAGGTAAATGCCTGGCTTAATTAGCTCAACGCTTGCTCATAGTTTCAGTGTATACCCAAAACAAGATAAACCTAATTAGATTCTTTTAGCCAGTGTAAGGAATTTAATTCTGCTATTCTGCTATCTACAAAGGCAGGCAGATGATAGATAGATAGATAGATAGATAGATAGATAGATAGATAGATAGATAGATAGATAGATAGATAGATAGATAGATAGAAAGAAAGAAAGAAAGAAAGATATATGGAAAGAAAGAACAGCCTGAAGTCTTTCTAATGATAAATCTATTTATTTCACTGTATTTATATGGGATAATCTTCTTGGCTGAAAAATGCCCTCAAAAGAAGTCCCTGTGGCGTCAGTTTGCACAAACAAAAGCAAAGCAGCAACAAATAAATAATTCCATTTTGCATGCTGCATGGGACATGAAACACAAGGCAAGCGTTTTGCCCCTGGAAAGTTTCCAGCAAAATCTTACCAGAGGCAGTTTTGGACGAGAAGCTTCACACTAGTTTGGGGATCTGTGTGCACATGCCATTATTCTGAGGGGAAAGGAAATGCATTTGTGAAGCTGCATCCTGAAACACAAATAAGTTGGTGTGAGATCACTCCCAGAATCATGTGCCTGGATTCATTTATTTGCTAAATCTGGGTAATTTTTATTTTTTAAAGTTATATTTATGTGAATGGGAAATAATATGGAAAAACGGAGGATAGGGAAAAATTAAGCCCTTTTTCTAGGAAATTTCTTTTGATGCATTTACACAGAACATCCTTTGTGGGGTGAAAAAAAGTTTTGGAAAAAATCCCAGCAGAAGATTAGGGGCAAGGGAAGGGTCACACTTTCCTGAATTATCTATTATCATCAGAGACAAGATACTGATGGAGCTGAAGCTTGGCATGTTCCTGTCTGTCCTCTTTTATATTCCTGTCACAAGAGTATTTCAAGTTTCTGGACAAAGATATCTTCTCTAGTCTTTGCCCTCTCTCTGTTATCCAGCAGGGCCTGAAACAAGATAGTCAGCAGGGAGAGACTGACTTGAAACACAGGCAGGAGCCAACTGCCTAAGCATAAGCCATTTTAGAACCCCTAGGGAATCCTCTGCAACCTCATAAACCTGCAGATATCCTGGGTTTTGGTTAGGGAGTTTAGTCCCACACTAAGCTTAGTACCCCTCACATTGTGTATTTTGTTTTTTCATCACCAGAAATTCATGGAATACAAGAGTCCTTCCAGCCTGATGTCCCAGTCATTCCCTGGACTTTCTGGTGTTATGCCATTTGCCCATTCATCTTCTGTATCTAGAAGAGAACTGAGAATATCTACCCTCCACTAGCTCTAAGCAGTGCCACTTGAGATGTCTGCGTTGTGTGATCTCTCTGGTCTCAGCACATCCTCTAGACCTCATATCTGCTGCAACCCAAGTCCACTGGCAAGTTGGCTCCCCACAGAATTGTTCACACAGCAGCCTCGAGGAGATAGGATCAGGGTAGGGCTCTGCTTATGGACATCTGTGTACAAATACAGCGGCCACACAAAGATGGGGGCACTGGGATGGAGACCACCATTCCATTTCACATGTTTCCAGCAGGAACAGGTTCAGAGCTGTCCACTCCCAGGAAGCAAGTGTGAATACCCTGGGCCACCTGGTCTACAAGGAGATCAGCTAATTCATTTGTCTCACCATGTAGATAAGCTTTCATCAGACTCTTCATCATCTTGTTTAAACACAAGGCTGGTGCAGCCCATCTCCTTTTTAACACATTATTCATTCTGCTCCTTTCCCTTTTAAAATTCCTGACCGGTGGTCAAACACCAGCAGTCACTGTCATTGTCTGATGTGTCATTTAAGTCCCAATAAATCATTATTAACGCCAGCATTGTTTAGAAACACAGTTATTAATAGAGTGCTCCAATGGAAATGCAGAGGCAGCCAAGCCAGGGGTGATGGGTGTGCTGGCATCACCCCCTTCTTGGGGTGTTGGGGAGTTGGACTAGATGACTTTTAAGGGTCCCTTCCAGCTCAAACAATTCTATGATTCTTGCCAGTAGGGACTCCCCTCCACCACTTGCAATGGCCAATGGCTTTGAACACCTGCCAAGGAGAATATACCATCTGCCTGGTAAAGGCAAACCCCTGTGTTGGCCTGTAGCAAGTTGAGCCTGCCAAGAAAGATAGGCTGTGTCATAGGGAAGGATATAAAAAATGGGTGATGGTTCACAACAGTAAAGCAGTGCTCTACCCAACCACCTTTCATTAGCAGCTGGCTCAGAGAGAGATTTCAACATCTCATGGCAGACGGGACCTTCTCTCATCCCCATGTGGGACTGCTCACTCCCCCGTGCATATCAGTGTTGCGGTGATGAGTCAAGGGAGGGTTGATGGATGGCTGTTTGAATTAGCTGGGTAGCATACGCTGACTAGCAAAGCACGTGGAGACCGAGTGTTTATTTTTCGTGTACAGCAGCATAAATCCCAAGCGCCCGTCCCTTCCCCACAGGAGAGCAGGCTGGCTCTCAGTGCACACCACCACCACCTGCCCATATGCTGAGCCAGATGGATTTGCTGTCTAGCCCACTATGCTGGCTGAGAACCCTTGTGAAGGGATCTGAAGGGCGTCTGTGGAGAGGCAGAGGTTCTAAGTTGGGGACCTATGGAAGAGAAAGGGGGGAAAAGTAGATTGATGGTCTTGATGAGAAGACTCACAAATCAAAAAGTAAAGCATTGCCTCTGAATGGTAAGAAGTTGCTGCTGTTTGTGCCATCAGACACTATGCTTGTGAGAATAAATCCTTGCAAGTAAAATTGCCTAGGAATGCAATTCCTCCCCTCCTCTTTCCCTTGTTCCTTTGCTTATTAAAATAAAGATGCCCCATATCAAGCCCCCATCATCCTCCTTGTCTTTTGCCAGGTGAATTTCATTAAGACATCATCAGAGAGCCTGGACTTTTTCTGGCTTTTGTGCCTTTCCTTCTCTAAACACTGCCTTTTCCAATTAACTCCTTCACAGAGAGCAACTTAAGGCAGACCAGTCTTAAATAGCTCTGTTCAGGAGGTGTTTGCTTCACACCTGTGGGAGCAAGCAGCAGAAGACCACACAATAGCTTGTTCGTGGTCAGGGGCCTCTCATGGGCGGCTGAGGAAAGGTGTTATTAGCGCGATAGGAAACAAGCCTCCAATCTTATATGAGCACATCTCAGAGAATGTGCATGTGCGTGTGTCTGTTTTGTCAGTGGTGAAGAAGGATGGAGGGCAAGTCTCACCGCTCCAGGTAGCAATCAAGACGGTGAGATATTTCTCATCTTGCGCTTCCCCAAATCCATCACTGTAAATAGCTTGGCTTGCTTCCTCCTCCCCCACCCTTCTTTTTTATACTTTCTAAGACTCTGCAACTTGCATGAAAATACACAACCTTAATTGGCACTGTCAATTCTAGCTGACAGATATCCCATGAAACACAATAAAAAATGTAATCCCTTATCCCTCCCCCACAATGAAGCTCAATTATAGTGAGACAAGGAAGACTCCAGTGGATGGCTGTAGGCAGACTGCAGTTTTCTGGATTTATAAAAAAAAGTGTAGTAATCTTGCCAATACTTTGATGAGGACCACTTTGTGCTAACAAAATGAAGCAGTATGCCAGAAAACGTTAAGTCCTGCTGAACTACTGGGTAGGTTTTGAGGCTGCCCTAGGTGCTTCACCATCAAGTCCAACCTGTTGTGATTTATCAGCAGACATTTAACTCCTACCCATTCTCCTGATCCTTGTGCTTCTCATAAGCACTTATGATAGTTTGCTTTCCTTCCCCTTTCCAGCACAGCTAACTGACACAGTTTGGGACTCTGAATGTACTTGCTCTCTCCCACACAGCTTCCCAAAGGTTTGCCGATGTTTGTGTAGAATGGCCTGCAGAGATCCAGATGGAGAGAAGTGATGGATGTGAGAAGGAGCACCTCCCTCCACCCACCTACTTCTACCCTATGATAGGGTGAGGATCTTCAGGGACCGATTCAACAAGAGCCTTAGGTGGAAAGTAAAATGAAATTCCAAGCCGTTCTCCTTACCTCTTGACCCCGTGATATTTCAAGCCATGCAAGTCCCCTACTTCACACACCAAATTCACCCCAGGCAATAGATTTACCTTCAGGATAAATACTCCCCCATCTTGTGCATCGGTGCATTTGCAGGATCTTTTTGCCCCAGCACCTTTACATAGGGGTGAGGTGACTTTGGGATTGCTTGCTGAGCAGTATCTGGGAAGATATCTTCCCTTTGTGTTCAGCCACACCATCTCCTCTGCCCCCTTCCTGGTCACAGGCCACCGCTGCACTGCACGGAAGTTGCAGAGAGGAGTGTTCATGGTGCTGTGGCCACAGGTAGGGAGGAAGAGGGCTGGCTGAGAAAGGTTGGGTGATAGTGCATCAGCTCTCTGGAGCCTTCCCAAGGGAAGCCACAACCAGATGTGCTGGTGGTGTTGCAGTAGAACTCCAGGGAGAGAGTTAATGGGGACCCTTTGATCCTCATCTCCAAGGCAGGTGGAGCGAGGTGGCCAGGTTTGCTCAGCGAGTGGGTGGTGGATGAGGAAAGGGCAAGACTTATCCTGAAGGCTGATGGCAGCAGGATCCCTCCCTGAGGAACAAGGCAGCAACTGAGGTGCAAGGGATAGAGAGACCATGGGATTTGTCCCAAATATTTGGACATGGGTTTTGTTATCAGCAGCTCCTGCAAGAGGAGGCAAAGGCCCTGCCATGGGCAGAAGCGGGCCCTGAGAAGGCAGGGCTAACAAGCACCACTCGCTGGCACCCAAAGCCAAGAATTCAGAAGCAATGTGGATAACAATTTTGGCAGAAAGAGCGAGTGAGGTGCTCCTCCCGTTTCCCCACTGCCTCGCTTCTTGGGTGGCCATCTGCCTGGGGCAGAAAGGGAGCGTGAAACACTGCACGATCAGGTGGGAGAGGAACGGTCAGGTGTGGGACGGGAGGAAAGAGCAAGAAGGGGTAGGAAATCATGATCCTATCCCCACCGCCCACTCAGCTTCATGCCAGCTTCCTTCTCCACTCGCTCTGGCTCCCATCACGGCCCCGTGGGGCTCAGCACCCTTCTCCAGCCCTGTGTGCAGGCTGGGGCACAGGCCCAAGTCACAGGTTCAGGCCCACCGGGCTGAGCGCCTGCACGTGCTCCTTTGTGCAGAGCAGCAGCGAGGGGAGGGGAAGGTCAGTGCCAGCTTTTCCCAGGCTTTGCACTGTGCTTCTCCTCGCAGGGAGCTCTGCAGGGAGGAGGAGAGGTAGGCAGCCAGGAACGCAGACTATGAGCACAGGGGGAGGCGGAGGAGGTGGCTGCTTGGGATGGGGATGCTGGCTGGTGCTGTGGGGCTTGGTGGTGATAGAGCAGTGTGGGATGCCGGAGCCAGAGTGCCTGTGGGGGAAGCTTGTACTGTCTGGCGCTGCTTGGATGTTCCCTCATCTTTGATAGAAACAACTGAATTTGCGAACTTGTTTCCCACAAGAAAGGCCCTTAGTGTTCACAAGGGAACAGATTAGGGATTGTCCTAAATCCTCACAGTGGCCAGGGCAGTGGGGGAAAGCCAAGTACCAGATGATTTCCTCGGAATGCAACAAATCTCACATTACGATAAGAGCAACAATAGCTTTCCCTCTACCCTCCTCCCTCCGACCTCAGGCCCAGCACCTCACAGGATATTCTCGCTGGGCAAGCACTTTGCAGCAAGAGCAAATCAGAGGGGAAGTCTATCAAGCAACAGGGCGGATGGGTCTGCAGGGTTGGGTTGAGGGCAATGGGCTGAGCAGGGGAGGCAAGAATATGCCTCCATGCTGCCATTACTGCCCCACTGCAAGGGTCCTCTGCGGGCATGTGCTGGCCATCTCTGGTCACTGGGGAAATCTCCAAGCAAAATACTGGGCTCTGTCTGCCTCAGCATGAGACTCCTTCTCAGTCAGAGAAAACATCTCGATTCCCTCCACTGCCTCAGCCCATACATTTGGATGTCACATCCTTTCCCATCATCTGTGGAGATCCACTGATCATGGGCACAAGAAAGGCTTGGTGAATTTTCCTCTCTTCTTCCTTCACTTCATGATTTTTCATCTCCATCCTTTCTGTCCTTGAAAATGGTCAGTGTTGTATCTGCCACCAGACTGACATCCAAAGGTGAATGCAAACCATAGCAAAGATACCTGCATGGTGTCTGCAAACCGATGTAAATATCCTGACACAACGTTACACTCAGTTTTCTGTTTGGAAGTTAGGCCTTGTCTCACCAAAGCTAGAAATACAACTTTGAAAAATACAAGTTGTTGTCTCCCCCCCTCCCTCCCCCCCACATATTTGCCTGCAATTGTTGCAGCTCATGTGTGTTTAAAACCTTTTCTCTAGGTATAAAAGCCACACACATCACCAGTAGGGCACCACAAGAGATGGTGATGCTTATTGAGTGGAGTTTTTCTGTCCTAATTATTGCTCCGCAAATGAGTCAGCAAGGCCTGAAGGGTGTACTTGTTAGAAGAACAGCCTGAACTCCTGACTGCTGAAGGAAAGACCTCCTTGGTGTTACCACAAGACACTCTAGTAACCATTCTCCTTGTGATCTTTAATCCTTCCATCCTGGACGGTCTTATGTTTACATCATCAACCATGAGGAGGCTTATTAATCCTCTTCACAGCACAGAACAACAGGCTGCCCCCTGTACTGAAAAACTTCATGCTGTAATACAACTGGGTCCTGAAGATCATGGACAGATGCAGCAGCACAAAGTAGCTATGGAAAATACAATGCAGCGATCACCTCTTAACTCCCCACTCTACAGGGGAGCTGGTGCACTGCATGGCCACAGCAGTGTGATCCACAGCAGAAGCAGCTGCATTTCAGTTGAAAGACAAAAGTTACGTATGAAGGCAGTACACACAGTCCTCAGGAGTGAAACTCCCACTGACCATCACACAGCTATTACAGTGCACGATTCCTGATAGCAGTGATGGCAGGGTTTAGATTAATTTGCCGTCATTTCATCATTTACACTAAATGCCATGGTTCTTTGATAAACATGTCAGGCCTTTTTCCAAACAATTTTTCCATTCGGAGCTGATGAAAACAGGCTGTCAGCACTCCTGGTAGAAACACCCTGCTCATGGCAATAGTTGCTGTCTGGCCCAGTGGTCTTCCTGGAGAAAATCCAAGTGGGAAGGCAGTCCAGAGGCTCAATTCCCAGTGCTGATAGGGGCTGGAGGAAGGTGACCACTGTTTCAAGACGATGATGTTTATTCCCTCTAAGGGATTTACTTCTGAAATACGGTATTTGAAGAATACCATATTGGAGAAATAAGGATTTGAAAGGTGGACTATTTGGTGGATAAAGAATTGGATGGATGGTGTAGTGGAAATGCTAAGTCGCAGCTTGAACCAGTGATTGAGCACCTGGTGGGAAGGCAGAGCCAATGCAAGAGAGCTCAGGTGCATGCAATGCACCTCACCTGAGTGACCGGTAGGGGTGGGGCCAGGATCCACCCCTTCCCAGATCTCATTTAAGGGTTGGCAGTGGAGACAATCATATTTGGCTGGAGAGCCCTGTGTACCTCAGGCCTTCTGAAAGTAAGCAGATTTTTTTTTTCCTCCATTGTGGCTGCTGTACTTGGGCTTATCCTCACTTCCTGCAGCTTGGGACTTTGCAATTCTGCCATCATTGCTGTACTTTCCATCGCATTATAGCATTACATTTGGTCACAGCCAGAGAGTTGTGATCAATGGATGTATGTCCGGGCGGAGGCTGGTCATGAGTGGTGTCCTCCAGGGCTCCATCTAGGGGCTAGTGCTTTTCAACATTTTTATCAGTGATAAAGGCAGTGGGGTTGTGTGTACCCTCAGCAAATTTGCAGATGACACCAAGCCGAGTGGTGTAGTTGACACAATAGAAGGAAAGGATGCCATCCAGCGGGACCTGGACAGTCTTGAACAGTGGGCCCATATGAACCTAATGATGTTCAACAAGGCCACGTACAAGGTGTTGCGCTTGGTCTGGGGCAGTCCCAGGTGTGTGTACAGACTGTGAGAAGAACTCTCTTCTCAGAGAGCAGCAACAGGGAGATTGACTTGGGGGTTCTGGTGGATGAAGAGCTTGATGTGAGCCAACAGTGTGCATTGGCCTCTTGGAAGGCTAACTGTATCTTGGGCTGCATCACAAGAGAGGTCAGTCACTCCCAGGCCAGTAGGGAGAGGGAGGTGATGATTGCTTCCCTCTACTCTGCCCTTGTGAGGCTCCATCTGGAGTACTGTGTTCAAGCCTGCAGCATTCAGTATGGAAAGGATGCAGAGCTGTTGGAACAGGTCCAGAGGAAGGCCATGAAGATGATCAGGAGGGCTGGAGCACCTTTCTTATGAAGGAGACTATGCTAGTCTGCAAAGAGGTGCTGATACCCTGGGGCACAAGGCCCTAGATCACTCATAGATGCTGTCCTCTGAATGCTCTTACTCCCAGTTCCATCATGCAGAGCTGAACACAGGCCTCAGGAGGAAGCCTAGGCCTAAAGTCAAACATTTCACCACTAGAGTCCACTTCTATCTACAGGAGGCCATCAAACCTAGTGTTATGCTCAAATGCTGTTTTTAGAGAGAGCACTGTGCTTAGGCAGGGCATGTGGGACCTGAGTCCAAAATTGAGACCACTATTGTGAAGAGGTCCCTGAGAGACAGCTGCAGGCCTGAAAGAACAAACCAGAATTAAGAACTCAAGTGTACCCATTCCCTGGAATTCTGCATGGGTTCTGCCCATAAAGTGTCCTGCAACGTCTTTTGTCTGTGCCTTCGAAGTTTGTCCTCAGGAGCTGAGTTCACTGTGGCAATTCTAAAAAGCAAATTGTAACCAGATCATAAAGCAGGAGGGAAAGGATGACAGCCTGTATATTGAGTTATGAGAGTTCAGCAGTTTCTTTTTAGAGTATTTATTAGGCTGTTGTCCAAAGAGTCCTTCACTGTTTATGACACACAATAAATACTATCTGTCTTCCCCCCCCTCCAGCTCCCCAAACAGTTAGCTGTTCTCTGCTGCAATGCAGGTCATCTTGATAACCTGCCCACAGGAGGAAGTGACAAAAATAGATCTCCCTGCTGAAAAAAATCTCTTTATTTGCTAAGCACTGATATTTTGCCACTATTGATGTAATCAAACACCGTGTTGATAACGTGTGAAAAGTCTACAGTAAAGACTCCTTTAATCTGGAAATCAGCACCTGGAAGTGTGCAATCAAGGACTGCTGAAGAGGGGTAAGAGCAGAGTTTGTATCCAGTATACTGAGGCATTGTTTGAGACATCCAGCTTTGCTGAGGGCCAGTGACATCAATAGAAGATAATTGCTCTATAGAGAGGTACCTAAACAGCAGGTTTTTCCTGGCTGTGCTCCCTTTTCTCATCTGGACTTCTACATGAGGTGAATTGTAGGTCTTTGGTTGGATCTCTGTTGCTTGACAGAGGCTGCTGTATCTCCTGAAGTGTCAGAAGCACCTGCAGTGTACACTCAGATTCTTCAGACAATGTATGAAGAGCTATCCATGGATTATGTGAATGTAATACAATCACAGAGGTACATTCAGAAGTCCTGAAGTTTCTGGGGAGCTTGAGTATTATGCTCAAAACTACATAAGTAGCTATTTTTAATCTCTCATTGTCAGCAAGGTATGCTCATTCATGCATGGCTCACAAGCCTAACTTTGATTCTTGAGCTTTATTTAGATAGATGGGAAAAAGTAGGCACAGAATTCATAGATGACAGCAGCTTATATGTAGAAGCTGGACAAAGGCAAGCCAGAAGCAAGGTGCAAAGTATGATTTATTCCTGAAGCAAGCAATTACTAGCTTATGGTACAAATTCCAGCACTAGAAATACTTCAGTGAGGATGATGCAGTTTTGGTCTTTTTTTCTTAACTGGTACACTGATTGAAACAGGGATGAATTCATGGAAATCCTCAAGTCTCAGCGTTGCAGATCTGAACAATTAGAGACATCTCTTCCAACTTTGTAATCAGTGAATCTCAGATCCTCCAAGAACATCTACCTGGGATCGTATCGAAGGTCAGCAGTAGACAGCTTGAGTATCCATTTAAAGGAGATCTGCTTTTTAATGTTAACTAATCCCAGTGGACAGCTGACAAATGAGGCTATTTAAAGAACTATTTACTGTCACTATTCCAAGCTGAAGAACAAATTGTTTTGAAAAAATCAGAATTATTTCACAACCGAGTAGAGGAAAAAGACAGAAAAGGTCAGATGACATATTGTGAACTAGTTTCCCTTTTGTGAAACTGCCTAATCAACGTGGCTTTATTACAGAACCCAGTCCCCTCTGAGCAGACTGCAGTGTAGGGAAATCTGGGGGTAATTTGGTTACAACAAAAAAATAACATCTCACAGAAATCCCTGTTGTCCCCATATTGTTTGCATGGGGACTAAGTTGTTCCATACACACAAGTCCTTGTTTAGATTGTTTGCTGCCATCCTCAAGAGAAGATATTGTAGTGGAAGGGGAAAATGAACTAACATATTCTAAACCATTCCTTAGCCTCTTAGCTTCATGTCACAGTAAGTAATGAGTTTGGTACTACATCATGGCAATGTTATGACAGAAAGCAAAGCCCTTCTGACCTCAAATTAATCCTGTCTTCTCTGAGAGCTTTGTTTCAGGCTTCACTGGGGACATGTGTGTGTAACTTTAGATGATATCTGAAGGCATTTCAGATGTTAGCCAAAAATGTGCTTTATATTTATGCTGCATCTTGTTGCGCCTTTCCATCCAAAATAATCAGGGCTAAGGAGGGGAAATCTCAGGTGGAAAATCCCTTGAGATCCCTGATCCCCAGAGTAAAAAAAAAAGAAACAATTCCCAAAAATGTCACAACCGCATGATTGGTATCCATTGAAACGTGGAGAGCTGTGTTCAGCATTATTGTAGCCTCTTAAACTGGAGGCAGTAAGTCAAGACAATCACACACTGCAGGAAAGAGCTGGCTAGCTCAGATCAAACAGAGGAGAAGAAGCCAATTTATGCATCTAAATCATGGAAATTTGGGGAAAAAGTAAAAAAAAAAAAAAAAAAAAAAGTGGAGTAGTTAGATCAATTTCCTATTGTGTTAAAGCCTATGGAAAAGTTCTCATGCTGTTTCATGGCAGGAAAATCTCCTGCCCCCACTTGGTCTACAAAACAGCTTCATCTGTTCAGTGTTAGCTAGTTTCTGTAAATTGCTTTTCCATCCATATTGTCTCTGTCTCTTCTCAGGATGCCTGAGACATTTGTCCATTATTTGGTCAGTGAGAAGTTTATTTTTAATTTAGTTCCAGCTAGTCTCAATTTTGAGCAAAGGTGGAAGAAGCAGGAAGCTTAAGGGAGAGTTTATTGACATACCACAGGATGCTTCATGCTTTTGGCTTTCTAGGGCTTTAAAAAAAAAAAAAAAAAAGACTAGAAACTCCTCAAGTTTCTCATTGGAGTCATACACATATTCTCTCTTCTGACAGAGAAGAACAGATCTTGATAATAGTCCTCACTGTTTTTACAATTTCTGCATTATGGCTTGTACAAATTGAGAACAACCCAATGCTTTTGGGATGAACAGGTCTGTACTTGGAGGTGGGAGATGAGGAGTTAATGCTGAGCAGCACTGAAGCCACAGCTGTATTAAGGAATGGCTGGACTCTCCAGAGGCAGGGCTGGAGCAGATGAAGCTAATAGGTAATTTCCTCAGCATTCCATTAAAGAAGTAGGCTAGATTGTTGATATGCTTTCTCATTTGATTGGCTGCGGGGAGAAGTTTTAGTCTTTGAGCTCTGCAAAACCATCTTTGGATTGGCATCAAAACTAAACTCAAAAACTTTTTGAGTATTTGGTGTCATGTTGTAACACTTGTCTTCTTTGTTTGGTAGTTCCAGTGAAGCGTGTTTCAGTGGTGATGGTGAGGAAGCAACAGATGGAAGTGCAAGGAGCTGCAAGACAACTAGCCAGTTGGACTTCTTTTTATTGTAGTATGGATCAACAGAAAAGTAGAGGTTTGAGTCTCAAGTTCAGGGGTGGCAAATCCCCTGAAGGTTTAACATAGTCTCAGTTCATATGAATTAACGTAGTCTCAGTTCACACGTCCTTTGGGAACCTCTATCGTCCATGCTTTTGTCTGTCTTCAGATTCCTCGTGCAACTGTTAGGAGAAAAGCATAAATTTCAGCAGGGGAATTATTTACCTATTTTCCCCCTTTGTCTGAGACAGTTTCATATAGAATCACAGAATCATAGAATTAGCTAGGTTGGAAAAGACCTACAAGATCATCCAGTCCAACCATCCACCTACCACCAATAACCCCACTAAACCATGTCTCTCAACGCTATATCTAAATGTTTCTTGAACACCCCCAGGGACGGTGACTCAACCACCTCCCTGGGCAGCCCATTCCAGCGCCTGACCACTCTCTCAGAAAAGTAGAATTTCCTAATGTCCAGCCTAAATCTCCCCTGGCGCAACTTGAGGCCATTCCCCCTCGTCCTGTCACTAGTTACAAGAGAGAAGAGGCGGACTCCCAGCTCACTACAACCTCCCCTCAGGTAGATATAGAGAGCGATAAGGTCTCCCCTGAGCCTCCTCTTCTCCAGACTGAACAATCCCAGCTCCCTCAGCCGCTCCTCATAAGGCCTGTGCTCCAGACCCCTCACCAGCTTCGTCGCCCTCCTCTGAACATGCTCCAGGGCCTCAATGTCTTTCTTGCAGTGAGGGGCCCAAAACTGGACACAGTACTCGAGGTGTGGCCTCACCAGGGCTGAGTACAGAGGGACAATGACTTCCTACTCCTACTGGCAACACTGTTTCTGATACAAGCCAGCATGCCATTGGCCTTCTTGGCCACCTGGGCACACTGCTGGCTCATGCTCGGCCAAGCATTGACCAATACCCCCAGGTCCATTTCCTCCACACAACATATGCTATGTTCTATGCTGCTTACTTGGAGCTGGATTCTTGTAAGCTGTTCAAATGTTGCTATGTTGAATGGTTTGACCTGTAGTCTCCAGTGCTGTTTGTGCAATGGTCTAGCTCTGCCTCACCTCAGGCAAATAAATTAGGATCCTGCTAGCTTTCAGCTCCCTCTACAGTTAAAAACCATCTGAGGGTTGCACAGGTGACCTAAGACCTGAGTCACAACTGGAAGGCCCTGGTCTCTCTCCATTGACCGAGCAGTGAGCTTATCTTGTCTGTGTTCCAAATGGAGGCAGCTCAGTTACTAGTTGAAATTCATGGAAAATGGTGATGCAAATAGTGTAAATGCTCAAAGAGCAGATGAGAGAGGTAGTTCTTCTGCCAAAACAGTAAGATATACTGAGAAGATCAGAGAAGAGTCACTGCTTGAGGTTCAAGGAGAATGGTTGTCAAATATGTTGGTTCTCTTTGCTGCAAGAAAGGAGGCAGAAAGAAGAGTCACCAGAGTGTGTGAGGAGGCGGGGGCAGGTAATGGAGAAAATTTACCAAAGGATGGTACTCAACTTTAAATAATCTGTGGGGCTCTAACTTAACCCAGCAATGAGAAGATGAAGGGCCAACAGCATGTCCTTGCCTATAGTACAGGGATTGGAACTAGATGATCTTAAGGCTCCCTTCCAACACAACTGTTCTATGATTCTATCTCATGTTCATGCTTTTCACAAACTGCTACAGTCCTTGCCAATGCAGAATAGCCCCCTCTGGAGACAGGCTGCGTATCAGGCAGTCAGGCTGCCTCTGCCATTATTGTGCCCAAGGATAATGTTGCTTTCTTAGACTTTTGTCTGTCTCCTTCCTGTTTCTGACATCCCACCAAATAAACAAGTGCTTTAGTGCAAGGTGGACAAGGGATCTCTAGGGTGCTCAGAGGCATTATTCTATGAGGGAAAATGCAAAGTTAAGATCTTGGAACTCACGGCCATTCACCTGCATTTTTGTCAAGATTAGTCTTTGTGTTTCCTGGCTCCTGCTTGTGTGCTGCCTTCCTTAATTCCCTCCACAAATCCTAGATTACAGTATTTCCCACCCAGAGCCAGTTTGTACCACTGCTGTTTTCCATTAGACAGCCATCAGGTGGCTGTTTCAGTAGAAATAGTTTCCTTGGGTCTGTGAAGAGATTGATTGTCAGAAATATTAAGCAGCTGTGACTTTGAATGACCTGATAATGAATGCTGTTTGCAGTATAACCACATTATTCTCTAATATCTGGGCATTTCTCTTGCTTTCTTCAAAAAGGATAGTCCTTTTAGATGAGCAGATCACACAATGGAATGGAATTTGGCTTAGTTTACTTTCATTTTTTCCTATTGTTGTGTTTGGGCTGCAATTTTTTTCTGCATAGCTTTCAGAAGACCAGTTAAACTGATCTCTTCCACTACTCTCTCTGCATGCTTTCCTGAAGTATCTCTTCCCAGTGGTCCAACAAAAAAGGCATGACATGAGCCATACAGCACAGATGTAGCCAGCTAACTGAAGGAGGGTGAGAAACAAAGGAACAGGATGGGGAGGAGGACCTGACCCCCTCTAGCTAAAGTTTAGATTAGTTTTATGTCACTTCTGGGAGATTCTAGGGTGGCAAAATGATAAATTTGCAGGGAAACTGGGAGGAAAAAAAAATAGAAAAAGTCTTCCTGAGCCAGTAGAGGGCATTTCTCCAGGCTTGGGGACAAGTAGCTTTGCTATGTGCCAGGGAGGAGAGTTTTGCTCTCCAGCCCAGTTTTTTTTTCTGTGGTTATAATGCAAGATTTGCATCTATGGCACTGTTGCCCTTAAATTTTCCATCAGAAATTAAACACATTTAAAAGTATTAATTTAATTTCACTGGCACACTTTTGATCCAAGAGCTTGCTGGCAGCCCACCTTGCTGTCTCTGACGTTTCTGTGGTCAGAAGCGGCAACCAACAGCAGCCGCAGGCGAGCGGGTCTCAGCATCCCAGGAGTGGGATTTCATTAAGGAGTGCCATGGCTCAGTGCATGGGTGTCTCACCTCTTTTCTATTTGAAGCTGAACCGTCAAGAGAAACAGCCAGCGAGCTAATCACCACCACAGCCTATTGGGAAGATAGGAATAATTATTTAAACCAGTTTTGAATTACTCATTGGCGTGCATCTAATTAACAAATTCAGTTTATTCCTGTAACTATTGTGCAACAATTAGTGGGTGTTAAATTGAACTCTTCTGCCGGCAATTTCAATGGTGTAATTTTGCCAAGATGTCTCTGTTTTGCCTGCAGTGCCTGGTGCCACTGAGAACAGTCTGGAGGTGGTCAGAGCATTTCGACTAAAGTTACTTTTGCTGAAATGTACCATTCATGCAAAGCCTGGGGCATTTTTGTGGATAGGACAAAGTGATTTCAAGCAAGTTTCTCTGGCCAGATTCCTGAGCTCTGAGACCTGCTGTTCACTTCAGACAAGGAGAAGTAGACATTTGAATAAAAGTATAGAGCCAAAAACAGATGTTCTGACACAATTATGCCTCTTGCATGCACGTTTTATTTTATTATTTTTTAATGTTTGTTCTGTTCCAAGGCAGGCCAAAAAAAAAAAAAAACCAAATTTCAAAACCTTGAAAGATTTCGCAAAGCTGAATTGTATTCCCTTAGCAGTGCAAGCATGCTGCCCGGGACACAGAAATGCTCCTCAGGCCCTGGAGAAGAAGTGAGCACCACCAAGATTACAGGGCTCTGCCTCTTGCTACTGAAGCAAGGACACTGTGAGGCTTTGAAGCCATGGCACTCAGCAGGGGAAAACTGAGTCTCCTATACAAGCAAATCCTGAAGAATTCAGTTGTCATGACAAGCTGTTCCTTCCTCTCAGGCTAAATATTAGGAGAATCTTCTCTAAAAGAGTGGTGAGGTATTGCAACAGGCTGCTCAGGGAGGTAGAGTTACCATCCCTGAAGGCGTTAAGAAACGTGGAGATGTGGCACTGAGGAACACAGTTTAGCAGGCAGCACTGGTGGTACGAGAACAGTTGGAGTAGATGATCTTAGAGGTCTTTTCCAACCTTAATGATTCTTCTTGATATATTGAATTGCCAGGAGTCATCAAATCCCTGCAGGTTGGTGGCATGGCCTGGACAGACATCCATCGCCACTGTGATACCTAGATATACTTCTGTATCTGTGTCCTGGTTTCAGTAGAGACAGTGTTAATAGCACGCTGATGTTTTTGGTAGTTGCTGAGTGAGGGGAGTGAGCTTGGGGTAGGCTGGGTCTTGACAGGGAAGAGCCACTGCATTCATGGTGCAGCAGCAGGGGACCAAGACAGCTGGACTGAAGTAGGCAAGAGGTTATTCCAAACCATGTGACATCATGCAGAAGGCCATAAAAGTGAGGGGAGTTAGCTGGGGGGCAACCGGTGCTCAGGGTTGTTGGGCATTGTTTGGCGGGTGGTGAGATATTGTGTTGCCATCAGTTGGTGGACAGTTATATTGTAAGATGGATGTCAGTCAGCAGATAGTGAGTGATTGCATTGCAGATATATATACACATTTGTTTCCATTTTCCTTTTCTGCCTTTGTAAATAGTCTTTATCTCAACTCACAAGTTCTACTTTGTTTGCGTTTTTCTCCCTTACCATACTTGGTGTTGGGGACTGTGTGGTGATTAGCTGCTTGCCTGGTTAAGCCCCAACAACTGGGAAATGACAGCCTGTGTTCTAGAGCAACCTCCCCTACAAAAGGGAGGCTGGCATTAGGCCTTTTGCCATATGCTGGGTTTTGGTTGTCCTACTTAAAATTCAGTACCCAAGCTTCTGGTGCATTCAGGGAATCCCAGAGGCCATACAGAAATATGGCTATGTAAACCTGTTCACCAAGTGAGAACTGAACACAACTGAGGTGTTTCCCTTTATCCATCTGTTTCAGTCTTGGCCATGTTGAGTCTAATGCCATTTACATGGGTTAAACTGCTCTTACATTCATTGTCACTATGAGACCTTGGCTGCTCCCAGGGCTTTATTTTTTTTTTCCAGTATGATATAGTCATAGAAAGTTTGTCAACCATTTAAGACACTTGTTACTTCTCCCTTTGACCATCCTCACTCTTCCACTCGTTTTTTATGCCTCTCCTATAAATAAAGAGCTGCCTGAGATATACAAAGTGTTACTTAAAAAAGAGGTGATGGGAGCATGCTGAGGGGGGAATGGGCCATTATAGAAAAGGCCAGGTGCTTGGCATGTCCCCAGCTTGTGAAGGTGGGAGCTGTCACAAGTCTGAAAAATATCAGTGTGGGAGATATAAATAAAAGCTTTAAAGCCAGGGTTTTAGAAAGCCATCTTTAAATGCTGCATAATTTATAGCCTGCTGCAAAGAGAAGAGCACGTGAGCTCTGGAAGCAGAACTAACCCATTCTGTGCTCCCTCCATGTTTGGGCTGTTCATATGTATGTAGTGAGGTGTATGCTGGCATTCAAAACTTGGGATTTTAGCCAACAGTACTTCCTCCCACAGGCTTATCTGGGTCACCGTGGCTGGGTCCATTTCATCTGATGTCTCAGTTCTCCTTCTATGAACTAGAAACAATTGTCATTGGTTTCACTGCAAAAAACGGACTAGTGAGCAGGGATGCTGAACGCAGGTAGGACAGTGTACAGGCAGCCAGAAAGTCCACAGTAAACAAGCAGCCTTCACTTGTGGCTCTATTCAAGTGACTTACTTTCTCATTGACTTAACTTCTCTTTAAAACAGGGATTATTCTAAAAGGTTCAGAAATTTCTTCCAATAGCAGCCACGAAATGCTTTTCTCTTCTTTCACAGAACAAAGCTGTAGAAGAGGTGGGGGGTAAAGATCTGCCCCAAGAAGGGCCAAAACTGCTGCCAAGCTGGCATTCACAACAATTGTTTCATCCAGCTCTGGAATTGCATTCACCTCTAGGATGTAACAGAGCAGCTGTGCTATCGCCATCCAACAATAATAAACAACGGGAAGCAGAATGGGCTTTCAAGGCAGCCGAGTCTCCTGAGAGGATCTAGCCTACCACATTATCATTGCTCCCCCTTCTCCCCAGCTGGATAGAAGTCTGGAAATCATGAGTCCTAAAGCAAAATAAAATTAAATATGTGGTGTCAGAGCTTTAGTATTAATGGCAAATAGCTTTGGTGCTGATGCTTTTCCCCCAAAGATGGTCCGGTGTACGCCCAGCTGCCCATTTCACCACCATGGGGACTGCTTCTGTGATGAGGCAGCAGGACCACTGCCACCTCTCTGGTCTCTCTCACCTTGCTTCTTGGCAGAAATCTGCATCCAAGCCTCGACTTGTTTGGAGCCTGCTGAGCTGGTGAGATTTGACGGGATCTCACCACCCAAAGTGTCGTGGCTTGAGGCTATAGATTTAAGCAGCAGCATTAAGCACTCTGCTCTTTAACTCATTTCTAATCCATTTATTTAAACTTCAGAGTGGTTTTAAAGCATGAGAATCAAAGGCAAGAGCAATTTAGAGTTTTCCAGCCTGGCTCTGAGATCTGACCTCTGCACGTATTCTGGCTGCCTTTAAAAGTGCACCAGCATAAAAGCACAGTTTGTGACAAAGCATCTGGAAGGATTAAAACCTTTCTGGGATAGAATATGCTTCTGTCAAGGACCTCTTTCCTATCTCAGCTCCGTTGCCAAAAAAGATCTTTCCTCAGGGGGCTTCTAAACCGCCTGAGGGATTTAGAGAAGAATTGTTGAGAAGAGCACATAGCAATTTGATTAAGGGATAAATGTGAGAGGGAGGGTGTTAAGGGCTAGAAGGGAGAAACAGGATTAAAAAGAAAATAGAAGAAGTAGGAAGTAATAGACCTGGATGAATCTGTGTAAGGCAAGGTCTATGGAAGCATTTTGGAGTCTAGAGTTTGGGGACTTTTTTTTCCTGGTATGCACAATGTCCTTCAGCAGCGCGCAAAACTAAAACCAAGCTGTTCTCAGGGAAGGTGGCAAGGGGAAGGATGGAGCTAGTAGAAGAGAACAGAGGAAAAGCAGGGAAGCAAAGGAGTTCTGAAGAAGGGTTTCAAGCCCTGGTGTGGGCTGTTCACACTGCCTGCCCGATTATGCCACCTCCTTGGACAATGCTTGGGAAATCGTTACCTGATCCCTCCCACATTTGTTTACAAAGGCAGTCTAGGTCAATTAATCCCTCTTCATTTCTTCTCATTCTGTCTGGACAGTTGCTATGAAGTAAGTGGTAACCAATCTCCTAGCCTATGGAGTCAGTCTGTCTTCTTATTTCCTTATTCATTAAAGCAGACACCTTAGAAAGGCCTGAAAATATTACCAAAGCCCAGGAGACTCAATCTTCAGAATAAGGAACCAGTCTTTCAGCCTCGGAGGCGACATGAGTCTGGGAGACAAGACTGAGCTGAGTATGAAAACAGGCCCTTCATCTAAGGAAGGACCAGCAGTCTCTGGACATACAGCTGTTTTCTTGGTTGGTTTGAGGTTTCTGTTGTTGGGGTTGTGGGATTTTTTGTTCTTCTTCATTTTCTGCTCCTTCACCCCTCCACCATGAATTGGCCTGACATTAGAAAGTGATGTGAAATGAAGAAGCTGCCTGCTAGGGTGGTTTCTCCACTCTTCTGTGTGCCAGATCTCCCACTGTGTTATTACAAGTGTATTTCTGTACACCACTGTGCTAGGTGCTGTACAGATTCAGACTCGAAAAGAAAAAAGAGAAAGGAAAAAACACTGGACAAACAAACAGTTTGTTCATGTAGTACTACTGATGCCTGGGTTCCCACTGATTTGTGTCTGGTGATTAATGAAGACCTCTGTTTGAAACTTTTCCTGTTCTCAGGACTTTAAATTAAACGCATGAACTTAGGCTACCACTTATCTCTCCATCTCTTTCTCTCGGTGCTTATTTTTGCTTATATCTCAGAAAATCTCTGAGATCTCTATCATTTGGCCAACAGGTTCGACAGTTACTTGGAGAGGAACGGACTGGCACATACAAATACAGACAATACTATTGCTCAAGCCTAGTTTCCTTAGGAAGTCGGGTGAAAAGATCCTTCCCAAGAATTAAAGATGAGTCCCACCAAAGCAATGTTATTGCAGCCAAAAATACCACAAGATTTTGGGTCTCTTGTGGTCTGAGCTAAGAAATGAGTTGATGCAGATGATCAGGCAGGGGAGCTCAGCTCAACAATCAGGCAATATCAAGCTTAGTCAGCTCAAGCAATGCCAACAGGCAATTGAACTACTTTTTCTCCAATGGCTATGCTGCATGCTAGCTTGGAGGGCATCTACCCCACATCTCTGCTAGGGTCAAACAGTTTTAAGTCAGCTTGTTCAGGCATGAACTGGAACAGAGGACACTTCACTGTTGGATGGGTGCTGCAGTTTAGTTTCCCTCTGCTGAGTCTCATTTTAGAGAGGACATTCCTGCTGCAATCTGGTGGTGGCTGTGAAAGTCGCACTTTGACTAGCTTTATTCCTAAGAGGAATATCAGTGCAATGTAAGGAAATTCAGCTGTGAGACCTGGAAAGTAGGATCCCAAAGACGGTGATTCTCTCTCAGGTCTATTCAGCTGGAGCTGCAATCCTGCCTTTAGCTGCAGGACAGTTGCATCCTTGGAGAGGGAGGATTTTAGAGTCATTCAGTGACAACTCTGCTGCTTAAGGTGCCACCTGTCAGTTTGATGGTTGAAAAAGAAGCGAGAAGCATTGAACTGCTCTAAGGCTATAGAGCTATTAGATATAGTGAGGAAGTCAGCTACCAAGAAAACATGCCTTATGGTGACAACTGCTCTGCTGAGGAGTCTCCCCAAGGAGAAACAAGGAAACTACAAAAACACTGCTTTTTTTTTTTTTTTTTCACGACTTAATGGCACAATAGAGATGACACTTGGAGTGGAAACTATTTGGCATAATATTCTGTTTTCCAGAGCAGTCTGGAGAGGTACTTCTGATTGGTCTCATGGATAGTCAATTTGTTTCTAAAGCACCTGTGTCTGTTATACATTGCTAGCTGTTGTAAACTGCACAGTGTTCTTAGTGAATTGTAGGAAGATATGAACAGACAACCCATGTCAGCCTGGGTTCCTCTATTCCACAACACCATTGCTGACAGCACCTAATAGCAGATGTGAAGGGGTAAGATTATGAACAGGGTGAAGAGAGGGAGTGTTTCATTCTGTGAGCAGACTGCAGCTTCCGGACTTGCAGAGCTGGAGATGAGGGCTTTCTGCTTAAACAGCTGTCAGTGCTTTTATTTTTCTGGCTGCCCTTTATCTTTTAGGTCCTGACTCAGTGCAGCCAGGGACCTCCACAGTGATTAACTGACCTATGAATATTATATTGAAAAAAAAAAAACAACAAGATTTCTGGTGGTATCTCATATGGAATAAATTTATCTGTATGTTGCCTGCGTGAATTCCTCCCTTTCAGATATCTAGCATGTCTGTCTCTAATGAATCTCCTCATCACCAACAAGAAAATAACAGTATACCAAAAAACTTGCAGGATACTGATGGCATAAATATTTACTTGCTCTTCCCTATGTTTTGGCTCCATTTCCACCTTTTTTCCCTGCTTATGCTATCAAGGGGACACCACTTTTCTTCGGGCAGTTCAGGTGGAAAGCCTTCAGTCATACATAACGGTATCTTTCCACCTTCTGTTTTGTCAGTATTGAGATTAAGTCTCTTGAGAGTAATCTTCCAGGAGATACTTAACATATTTGTTTTGGGGGGGAGAGTTAGAGGGAACTTTATATAATTCTTGGCATAAGTCCTAATTCTTAGAATCAGACCTGAACATTATGTAACTTTTGGCAAAACTGTTTCAGGTGATGGTTTTTGGTGGGGACACAACTTGACATTGAAGCAGATCATTTTTTGTGAGTGTCAGTCTTTGGTTTTTCCTCTTAGAAGAGAAAGGGAGGGAGGAGAGAAAAGAGAAAGGAGAAAAGTCATTACTTACCTGTGCTGAAGGAAAATACGCTGCTATATGCACCTAGCCCATGGAGAGTGAAATGGCACAGTACAGGTGTAATTGTAAATGGCTGTAGAAAATGTAATCTTTTGTGAAGAATTCCCAGGGCATGGCCTCCATTTGTCAGTTACCAAGCTTACCTGCAATGCAGATAAGTAAACCATGAAAAGATCACTTACTAGTAAAGCTTTCCTCCGCCTTTCCTCTCCCTCCCATGGCCAGCACATTCCCATTGAACATGTTCACAGACTTAGCCAACTTGTCTCTGTTGTCTCTTGTAATTCACCTACAGAAAAGAGGAGGTATCAGATGCTGTTCAACAGAAACTTGAAACTGAGCATAAGCGTAAGGTAGGTACCGTGTCTCTTTGCCGCTCACAGACACAAAACCCACTCCCTTCCTTTTTCTCTTGGTCAGTCTTTGGTTGCTGAGGATTTGTAGTATTAACTGTTCACACTCAAGACTTGCTTAATCCCTTAAATAGGTAAAATTTTGCCTGCCCCTGCCTTCAGTGGTCTGGTGTTGCTTGGAAGTTACCAGTCCAAGCCTGAACCACGCATAGATGGACTTGCTGTACCTCTCTTGTGCTCCCAGTCTAATGGTCTGTTTACTCCCAGGTAATATCTGGTTCCCACCGTCAATTTCTGTGAGTCTTAATAGCAATTCAGTCCTTGTTGGGGGATGGAGGGTAGTTTCTCAAACCTTGACTGGATAAAACTGGGCTTCAAAATGTGTATTTGGATTGTTTTTGTTTTCTTTTCTTGTGGAAAATGTTGAGATTTTACCAAACAATGAAAATGTTTGGCCATGAGCCCTCCATTTCAGTTCAGAAATGCTCCCCCGTGGGAGTTGTAGCTGGTATGCTTTGTGTCCCTGTCCTTCCCTGTGAGCTGACATTCCTGCCTTGCCCACATCTCTCATGATGTAGCATCGTCCCCTCTCTTGCTGAGACAATGCCATGTGCCATGGAAGTCATATCACCATGGTGCTTTGTGACAGAGACAGTTCATGTGGCAAGCCCACCCTAAGAACTGGATGGGGTCACAACGCTCTTCAGTGACAGCCTCTAGGAGATGCTGTCCGAAGATTTCCCAGTTGAATCCCCAGACTGGTCATAACTTGACACAAAGCAATTTTGCTTTTATTGAAAGGCAAATTTTCCACTGGAAAAGATTCTAATGGAAAATTTCAAGCAGTCCCTGAGGAAGTTCTTTCCAACCCCCTTTGCATTGTAGTTTACCAATTTAATCTCACTTTTGTTGGATGACTTCTCTGTTGTCTCTGCTTAATCTCTGATAAGAGAGGGAGAGCTCCCTTCCAAACAAACATGAGACCATGAGAAGCTGACATACATTACCAACAACATATGGAAAAGTTCATACCTTTCTGGGCAGGCAGATTTACAAGGTGAGCTCTCATAAGCTCCCGAAGAGAGGAAGATGTTTCCCCGTCTTTTGTATGTTTTAGCAATGAAACAAAAATCCTTTCAGATCTAAATCCAGCAAATAAAGATCTCCTCTTTCTTTATGTTTCTTTGCAGAGGGTTTTGAACCCCAGTATTGCACTCTGCTTGTTTTTTTTCTTTCTTTTTAACTGATTTCAGGTTAGTAAAATATGCCAAAGTGCCTGAGCTGAACCTCCCTCCCTTCCCTTTCTCTACCTTTCCATCTCTATCTCCAGGAGCAATACAAGAGCCCCATGCTGTAGCTATGGACCACCCGCTGACCGGACATCTCAACTGTTCTTCAGCAGTTTACTTTTACAGCCTGTAGTGCAAAAGCCAACATCAGCATCGCTTAGTAAGGTAGGAAGTCTGCTCACCCAGGCCTGCAAGACCTTCCTTCTGAGCAGCAGCTCCACTCACTCTCCAATGTTTCTGTGCAGGGTGGGACTGAAAGGGGTGACCCACAGCCCTGTCCTTCACCAGAGCACTGAGCTACACAGTATCCTGCAAACTTTTTCTTCCTTTCTCTTATTTTTCTTCTTTAAGTTAGGGACTCACACGTGTTCTTTTGTCTGAAGTGATGCTGCAGTAACTGCAAAAATGCCCAGTGGCATTTTTGCTGTGGATGTGCTCTAGATCAGCTGCATTTCAGCCTGGAAAGGGGGATAGGGGGCATGTTTATATACTCGCAGGTGGGGAAAATGCAGTAGACAGCATATTCTGTTCCAGGCTAGCTGTACAGTTCATCTCCAGATCCCAGGTTCCCCCATTAAAACCTACCCCCTGCCCCAGGGAACAGCCTGGCAAGCTCTTCTGACCCAACAGCACTGGCAGCTGTTTGGCAGCTTCTGAAGTGGATCCAATCTGGTATGAGTTTGCTACACTTTCATTTTGTCTACATCTTCCAAACAAATAACCGAGTCCAGAATCCCAAGCTGTGTTTTGCAATGGAAATGCTTCAATGTCTGGGAATTGCTTCTGCTGCAGGGAAGCAGAGCGCTGTTAACTGTTTAAAGGGTCAGTGGAGAAGGGAAGGCCAAACACTTGCCTTAAGGGTTTCTTAATGAAAGCCATGTGGTTCAGGAACTTGGTGGAACTGAGGGAGCCTGGAGATGTCTGTCTCTCTGGGCCAGTGCCCTCAAAATCTTGGGGCCAGCATTTTTCTGTTAATAGCCAAGATAGTCCATGAATCTTCTTGTACTATGGGACCTCTAATTGGAAACACTATACCTATGCCGTATACTATATATGAGCTGTCCTGAACAATAAGTTTCACTGAATCACTGTGCTTGCCATTCCAAGCCTTGCAGGTGACCAACACTAATTGGGAATTAGTTTAGTTTGCAGAGAGATGTAACTTCTCATCTTTAACACAACTAGACTTCATGTGAGGAGCAGCAACAAGGAGAGCTCAGCAGTGTTCAAGACCACATCCTTTAGTGACATTCCCATGCAATCCAAGGCAAGAGAATTAATCAAATAACATCTGACCGAAACCTTCACTTAAAGCTGGAAAATAGTGGGGGAAATATGTCTGTAGAAAGACCAGCTTTCTATTCTTGTTTGTACAGAGCCTGACAAGAAATAAAATTAGGAGAGAAGAAATTCTTATCTTCTATTCAGAGGTCTCTAGAGACTGTGATTCCCTCTGCATTGGCCTCAGAGCATCCACATGACTGGACTTCATGGATTATCTGGATTATATTACAATATGGATGTGAATGGACAGTATCAAAACTTTTCCAAGCAAATATGCTTGCCTTATTTTACAGTTAGAGTATGGGAATGGCATCCTGCCCCTCTCCATGTAAGAAAAAGCAGTAACACCAGACATGGAATCTCTGACCTTGGTTTATTCCCTGTACTGCACTTCGCACCCCATCCCTTTTTAACAGAACATTCCTTTCTAAAACCTAATTAAAAGGAAGGTTAAATTAGTTTTTGCAGGCCCTCCTTAGTATTTCTTCTACCTCCCCGTGAGAAATCCTAACTGGAGAGTTAAAAACAAATCCATCAAGATTTCCACTTCATTAAATTGCATATGTCTTGATTACAGAACTAATGACAGTTCATCTATCCTCTCATTCCTTTTATTACTTCAGAGCAGCAACAGGGGGCTGATCTTAAGTCGCACCATTTCCTGAGGAAGGCACATCAGTTTAGGGCATGTGTACCTTTAAACCAAATTTTGCCCAAATACAGAGAGACAATGGATCATCTCAGTGCAGCATCTCTTCTTTTCCTGCCAGACTAAGTTTTCATTCAACTTTCCAGCTGCTCTGACTCAGGTCAATGACTTGCCAAAGGTCAAAAGCTGAGTCAGGAGCTTGGAAACCCCACAATCCTGCTGACTCCCAGCTCAGCTTGGACTGTACAAGCCCTCAGTGTCAACCCTCTCCCCACTTTCATCAATCTCTCCTGTCCCAGAGCAAACAGCTTTCTTCTTGGAAGAGGTAATAATCCTTCCAAGCCCCTAAATGAGCAGGATGGGCACAGCTGCACTAGAACACACCTGTGCTTTTTCTAGCCAAGTACCTTCCAAGTATCTTGAGAGAGGCTGATGTCAGGTAAGTTCAGAAGAAAAAAATATCTTACCCAGCTCATTTGCAAGATACCTAATCCCTAAGGCATAAGCAGATGGTTCCCCTTCCATTCACAGCTCTCCCTAGAGCACTGCCCTACCCCAAGCTACATCCAGCTCCCAGAAATACCTCCTGGCTCAGAACTGCAGCTCCACTTCTCTGATGACAGCACTGGCAGGCAGAGGCTTGGGTCATATTTACCTCCTTTTTTGGGCATACCCCTCTCTCTCCATCCTTGCTGCAGCTCTGCCCTGACCACAATGCAGGGCATCCTGCAGCTACATCACAGTTCTGGCCTAAGCTGCAAACCCAGCTGGTGGTAGGATGGCACTGGCTCGCAGCCAAAGGACTGACAGACTTTGGATGGGACTCATCTGATGGGGTGCTGACAGACCCATCTCAATTAATCATGTTAAGTGTTCTCTACAGCCCACTGGGATGTAATCAGTGGAGTCAGTGGAGAACTTGTGGATCGCCACATCCGAAAGTAACTGCCTACATTCATACAGATTATGGGAGCTGGAAGGACTAGTTTAGATGGCATCCCCCACGTCACAGTCAACTAAAATAAAGCTGGGTAAGTCCTTTATTGTGTCCAAATTAATCAAGGAGATGGCTGTTTTTTTTTTTCTCTATGCAAAATCCTCCACTTCCTCTGTGTTCAATGAGGACTCTTAAGACTTGCTCTCCTAGATAGCACGAGATCTCAGCCAGCACCTATTCTTTACTCACTCTCATCTTTCAGTGGCATATTTGCTCACAGAACAACTTCCATTTGATCCTAATTTTCTTCACTTAGAAGGTTGTTATTCCAGAAGCCATGTAAATGATCTCAAGCGCATAGATGAGACCATCCCTGACAGCAGCAGTCTTACCATTAGATTGGGATGTCCCAGACATGAATCCCACCTCAGTAACCTGGAGCACACTCATGCTTTCTTTGTAAACAAACCATCGGTAGAATGAAGAAGAACTTAAGGAAGACCCAACCAAGCTCAAAGGGTATGCTGTGCTGATTCATCGTCATCACCAAGACAGCAAGAGACCTTGCTCCCAAATAGCTATCAATTCTATGAGCTCTCTATGCTTTCATAGAGAAGCATGACAAATACAAGCAAAGGGAAAGCGAAAAAATTTGCTAGGTCTGCATTGTGCCAAGTCACTGGAGAGCAACTTGCTTTGAACTTGGTTTGGGGAGATTTTGTGTTTTGGTTTTTTTTTATACAAATGTGTGTCATCAGCTTTGCTCGGCAGGCACATTTGTACCGACAAATGACTCTCGTGGCTTTGCAAAGTCTTTGGGATGATCAGAACAGAAGGTGGTGCATTTTGAGGAAAGAATTTCTTAAAGGAAGATCGGAACGCTGGCTGTTTGAGCATATTCAAAATGGTATCTTTCCTACTTTTGTTTGCTTTCCTTGCAGAGATCTCAGAGCATCTGGCAAAGTTGATAAGGAACATTATTGTATGAAGGGAAGTTTGATGGGGAAATTGAGGCATGGGCTTACTAGGGTATGCTCTACCCTGAAGGCTGGCGTTGGAGCTAGGAAGGGACTCCAACTCCTTTCACCCTAGTGGGTAGCGGTAGCCAAAATTTCTTCAGTGTTTCTTCCATGGCATGCCTCCAAATGGAGTCTTCATAACAAAGCTGGACTAATATCCCAAAATAAGTGCAGATACCCTCAATGGAGCCTGTAATTATTCTCTCTGCTGCCTGGCTGCCCTCTCCCGTGCCTTCCCTCCGGGCCTGGACACCTGTGTTGTACCGTGATTGCCTCTTCATTTATGGCAAACAAGTCTGGATTCTCCCATTGTATATTTATTGTATATTTTCAAGGCATTTTGAACAAATCTGGTTTCTTTTTTCTTTCTTTTTGCCTCGGCGTGTGTTTTTAATTGGATCCATTGCTGCACTTTCCCTGCTTGCTAATGCCTTTCTTTGGGGAAGCACAAGTTTTTAACAACCCTGCAAGCACTCACTCCTCCTTGCCAAGCCAAGTCCATTTCTTGGGGATAACCTAACTCTGACCTACTTGTCAGCCATACAACAAACACTGCTTTCGGATTAGTCTACTACTGTTCAGAATTGTAGAACTTAGCTGTAATTTGTACACCCGCAGGAGAGCAGCAGAAAGTCACACTTGTAGCTGGTTCCTGCTGGAAGGCTGTGTCCATGCCCCAGGGATATTGCCCACTGATCCCACCAGTACCAACACTCAGAAGTGCCTCTCCTAGGTGCTTGCTGTCCTTTCATACCCTTATGCAGTGCTTTTTGTGCAGAACCTCAAGCTTTAAGTCAGGGTCTGGTGTCAAGGATTTCATCCTTTTCAGTTTCTCTGTGGTACCGCTTGCTTCGAGGAACATTCCTGTGGTTGCTGCCAGGCTCCTTTCCAGAGGAAAAGATTCAGGTGGCTTCGTTCCCTTTGTCTTTGCCAAACTTTTACATTCCTGCTGACACCGCATGATGGAAGTGTCACACACCGGAGCACTGGCAGGAGAGCTTGGCCTCTGCTCCCTGGCCCTAGCTCCATGGCACAGGGCATGGAGCAACTGAGAAATGAGTGATTTACAGGGGTTTGGTTAGGAGATCCAACAAATATATTTTATACCGACAACTGGGTGTTAATTAGCACCACTTCCCAGGCTGGATTGGCAGCTTGAATGTAGAGAATACATTAACAATTGTAGTGTTGAACTAATTTCCCTATCTATCCTCTGGTCGTAGAATCATTGAATTGTTTGAGTTAGAAGGGACATTGAAATGCCATCTGGTCCAACTCCCTGCAATGAGCAGGGACACCTTCAGGGCCATCAGGTGCTCAGAGCCCCTCCAGCCTGATCTTGAGCGTCTCCAGGGACAGGGCATCCACCGTATCTCGGGGCAACCTGTGCCAGTGCCTCACCACCCTTACTGTAAAAAGCTTTTTCCTTATATTCACTCTAAATCTCCCCTCTTTTAGTTTGAAACCATTTCCCCTTGGCCTAGCATAGCAGATCATACTAAAAGAGTCTGTCTTCATCTTTCTTATAGCCTTGCTTCAGATATTGAAAGGTCACTAAATAAATATCCTTGCTGCAGGGGCAGAGATGCAAATTTCTGGCCCCAAGTGGGTTTTGTCTTGGGAGCTTTGCTGTCTTTGCATTTTGTAGCTCAGTGTTAGTGGGCCCAGCTTGACATCTCTAGAATTCCAAGAGTAGGTTTGATGGTATCGTCTACCCATCCGAACTAGCCCATGGCCACAAGTACCATGATTTTAAGGCATGATAGGGTGGGAGGTAGCAAGCTAGAAGAAAAAAAAAAAAATCACAGGTTGCCCAGAGATGTGGTGGATGCCCCATCCCTGGTGACACTCACGGTCAGGCTGGACCAGGTTCTGAGCACACTGATAAAGCTGTAGGTGTCCTTGTTCATTGCTGGGGAGTTGGACCAGACAGGCTTTAAGGGTCTCAAACTACTCTGTGGTTCTGTGATGTGTGATCAGCAGCCTCAGGAGCTTTCTAAACATTTCGGCCAGATCTGCAAGCAGCACTTCCAGGCCTTTTAAACAGTGCCTTGCCTGTCAGATCAAGAAAAAGCGGTTGCCATGACACCACAAACCATATTTCTCAGGCTGAGATGTGCCAGAATTTCAAACAGATGTGGCAGTGCAAAAAAAGAAGCCCCCCCCC